>NW_020451038.1:1931279-1942958 GCF_003343035.1 Apteryx rowi | reverse complement strand
ATGCCCCTAGTCCCACTGCCCCCACGGCCATGCCACCCCCGGCCCTGCAGAGCCCGGGCAGCCGCCCCACGCAGCACCCCCCAGCACGGCACACACGGACACGCCGCACGCTCAGGCAGGGGGAGCAGGACGGCGCCGCTCCGGACTTACCGCAGTGCCGACAAAATCTGCAAAACACAAGGAGAGCGCGTTAGGCAGGGCTGTGGGCCCGGGCGCCCGCTCGCCGCGCTGCCCCGCGCCCGGCTCTCTGCAGGGCGGCGCTGAGCCAGGGCTGCATCGCGCTCGCCGGCCCCGCGCCCAGCGCCGAGCCCCCGCGGCGCAGCCCTCACCTTTGCTCTCTGTCTTGAGCTCCTCGTGCAGCAGGTCGTTCTGCCGGTTGCCGAGGACGAAGGCCAGGAAGGAGAGGATGAGGGCGTTGAGGATGCCGATGATGGCCAGGATGTACGCCCAGCGCACGGAGCAGTCGCCCAGGGAGTACTTCCCCGTCTTCTCCCCGCACATGTCCCGTATGGTCTCTGCATCCCAGCCGTCGGGGAAGATCATGCAGCCCAGCACCAGGCAGAGAGCTGGGCAGGGCGAGACGGGGCGTCACGTGGGGAACGGGGGGCGTCAGAGCCCGGCGCCCCGGCCCGGAGAGCTGCTCCCTGGGGCTGAGCGCCACGAGGCCGGGGGAGCCCCGGCGGGGAGCCCGTCTGGCCCCGCACCGGCTGGGCAGCGCAGCGGTGACGGCCACCGGCGGCCACCGCCGCCCCTGTAGCCCCCCGGTGCGTCTCATCGGCACCCTCCCGCCGCGGGCGGCTCCAGGCCCTGGCTGCTCCAGCGCTGGCTCCAGTGTCGGTGGTTTTCATGGACTCTCCTCATCGCCGCAGGCTCCCGGCGCGTGGGAGCGACCACCGGCCGGCGGGGAGGCCCCTTCCCCTCGTGCGGCAGCTCCTGCCCGGGGGAGTCACCGCCCTCCGCCTTTGGGTGCCGGCACCCTGCAGCACCGCGCGCACCGTCCCCCCCGCGCAACCACAGCTCCCAGCGGGCTCGCTTGCCGGGCGAGCGCTGGCCGCAGCCCCGTGCCGAGCAGTGAGAAGTCGGGAAGCCCAGGGATTAACGGGAATGGAAAACACCAGGATGAAGCCATGGCTGTTAAGGAAAGGAGGAGAGGAAAACACAAGCGAGATCCTCACCCTGCATAAGCTGGAAAGGTTAAAAATGTTAATAACGCTGGGGAGAAGCCGAGGTGTCCTGCAAGTATTTCAGCCCTGCGCTGGGAAAGGAGAGGTGACAACGTGCCTCCGGTCTCTCCTAGCGGGAGGGGACACCAGACACCCCTGCCAGGCTCGCGGGCTTGCCCGTCGGCAGCCCCAGGGACCTGCCACCCCAGGGCCCTGCCTGAAGGGCGCTCCGGCCTGCCGACGCTCCTCCTTCACCCCTTCGGGTACAGCGCGGAAAGCCCGGAAAGCTCCGAAAGCGAGCGCCGGGCTGGCGCGGGGCGTCGCACAGCGATTYGGCACGTCCCTCGCAGCCGAATAAGCCGCGGCGACAGCTCTGCCCGCGAAAGGACGGCGAAACTGCTGCGAGTGGGGYTAGGCAGCCCTGCCGCGGCGGGGGGATCCCGGGGCCAGCGCGACGTCTGCCCAGCGCCCTTGTCGACGCCTGGGAAGGAGCACGGCGGTCTGCCGGCGCCACGGGGGTGTTCAGGGAGCCACAACTGAAACTCAGCTGTGAGGGGCCCTCACTGGGTCCTAAATACGCCCCGACGGGTGGCCGACACGAGGACCGCAGCCTCGGTGACCTGCTCCAGCCTACGTGTGGCCTGGCCTCGTCCCCTGCCGGCCCTGGGGACCTGCCCTCCATCTGGCTCGCAGCAGGGTAAGACCCCACGGGCCACCGTGTCCCTTCAGRGACCAGCCCCTGCAGAGCATGTCTCTCTCCCACAGGAGAAACCACCCAAACAAGCGTTTTGGGGACAAGCAGCAACAGGCAGGGTGCRAAGCGCGGCGCAGTGGCCCCCCGCGCCTCTGCCCTACGTGTTCCCGGCAGCAACCGGAGTCCTCCGTCCTGCCGCAAGCAATTCCGTTTCCCGCGCGTCCCCAGCCCGCCCGACGGCCTGGGAGCACCTTTCCGAGCCCCGCAGCCGGGAGCGACACCGAAGCACAGAGCGAGAGCGTGGGGGGTCCCTAGCGGGGCGCTGCCTGGTGTCACCCGCGCTCGCCCCGTCCCTGTGCGCCACCGCCACCGCCGCGGACTTAACCTTTCTCGAACGCTGGCAGCAGCACCCGGACAGAAAGGCACGAATCCCCGAAAGGTCGGGAAGCGATGGAGCCTCCCCAAGCGGGGCTGGCACCGGTCGTGTGCCTGCTGCCGCCGGCCCAAGCCCGAGCCCGAGCCCGAGCCCGAGCCGCGCACGGCGCCGGCCGCCTCGCTGCCCTTTTCAGCCAGGCCCGTCGCACCGGGTCTGGGGGCTGCGGGGCTGGGAGCTGCCTTCCCCTCCGCCCGGCGCCTGCTGCTCCCATCTCCCAACACCCTTCATTTCGCCACCGGCCTCCAAATGCGCAAAGGTCTCTCAGACACTTGGGGCTGCATGAAAACCTCGGGKTTTTTTTATTTAAAACTACCTATTTCTAGACCTTGCAGCTGTGGAAACAGAGAATTCTGACTCCTACAAGATCGGCTATAAAAAAGGGGGAAAAAATAACCCAACTCCCGCCTATTTTGTTTTAATTCTTATGCTTCTGAGGTTTGGCGCCAGGGAGGGACACCTGCCTCTTCCACTTTATCTCACCCCGCAGCGGCAATCCCTCCTCCAGGCCCGGGCTGCAATTCCCACTTGCAGGATTTTCCCAGCTGGGATGCTGAAGAGGGGGAGCTGGGCACACGAGTTTGAGGACCTGCAATTTGGGAATCCCAAGGGCAGGGGAGGCACAGAGGGAGGAGTAATCGGCCGTGCTTGCAGGGGCGAAAGCTGGCCGGGAGAACAGGAAAGGAGCTGGGGTTACGGCGGATCACAAGGCGAACGCTAGTGAGGCTGCCAGGGAAAAGCAAACATCACAYGGGGACGTGAAAGCGCGAGGACACGATGACAGGCAGGTAGTGACACTTCTCTGCAGCCGTGCTGAGAAGCGGGTGCTGTTTTAGGTGCGGCACTGCCAGGAGTCAGGGAGCAACCGAAGGACAGTCTAGAGTAAAGCAGGGAACATGCTCAGTGGGCTGGAAATGAATATTTAGCCCACGTTCGCTGCCACGCTGAAACCCCTGCACTCGGTTTGCAGTACTGCCYGCAGGATTTCTGCTTGGGATGAGGCTTTGGCCCGGGGCTGCCAGCATCTCTCGGCTTGTTTTTGCAACTGTTTCGTACTCTTTGGTGCTACCTTGTCAGGGCCCCTTAGAAATGAAATGTGCATCTCAAGGACTTTTGCTATCCTGGCAATATAAATTAGTTGAAGGGAATTCAATTTTATGACTCAGGCTGCAACAGCGGAGCAAGGTTTTCGCAAAGTGAAACGAAGAGGCTCTTACTGACAGGATCAAATCCCCCTGGCAGAAGGTGCATTTAGCTAATCTGGAGTGTCTGAGCAACCTGCATGTTTGCACAGTATCGGGGTTATTCCGGTGTTGCATGAGACTAGTGGAGCTGTGCCTGCAGGATATAAGTCTGACTTATTTTTAATCACTTAGCCTGTTGTCTAGTTTGAAGTTTGGGCAAAGACTGGCTTTTGACTCTCCTCTCCTCTCCCATGGGCRGGGAGCCTAACGACATGCCCTGCAGCCGACACGCGCCCGCCCTCTGACCWCGAGCACCGCGAGCGTTGCCGCCGAGGGGCTCCCCTGGTTGCACCTCACRAGGTGAAAACTGGGGGGCTAAAACCTGAAAATGGGGGGGTAACTCTGGAGGGAAAAGCCTGCCACGACCCAGAATGGGCTTATTAAACCTGGCTGATGGCCAGGGAGCCGAATGGCTTTTCCTTCCCGGGGAGGGAGATCGAGGGCTTCGGCAACCGCAAAAGCCCGTTTGGTCCTGTGGTCGGCAAATGCTGCTGACGCTGGAGGCCTCTGCGAGGCGAGACGCCATCCTGCGCGGGATGGTCCTTGCGGGAAGTCGCTGCGACCTGCACTGCCACAGCGCAGGCCTTAAAGGCAGCTCCTCGGGAGGGGCGATGAGCGTCGGAGGGCGGCTGGGGAGCTGCGGAGCCGCACCGGGTTGCACTGATTAGCGGGGATCTAGCAYGGGGGGCGGCACAAAGACCAGGCAAGGCTGGAGCTGCCCAAATTCRGCCCGGGAAAGCAGCACTGCTGGAGTCCCCAGCGCGCCAGGGCCGCTGAGTGACGGGATGGGGCTGGAGGGAGCCGCTGGGGGAGCTCGGGCAGCGAGCGCCCCGGCCCTGGTGCACGCCGCGCGTCRCCGTGCCGTGCCGAGGGAGTCCCTGCCGGGGCAGGCACAGCCCCACGAGCCGCGCTGAACCCGGCTACAAATAAACACCGGCTCCGAAGCTCAACATCTGCCGCAGAGGAGCCACCTCCCGCAACAAACAGCGGCTCCGGGAGCCAGCGCCCTCCTCCTCCTCCCCTCGCTGCAGCTCGGCCCCGCGGGGCAGCCTGCCCTGCCGCGGGCTCGGGGACCTCACCGCGGACAACCGAAGGGAAGAGGCACCGGCCCACGCCGGGGACGGGCCGCGGCCCTGGCGACGCGCTCGCTCCTGGCCCCGAGGACGGGGAGCCCCCGGGGGACGCAGCGGATGCTCACAGCCCAGCTCCGGCGCCCACGCAYGGCCCTGACCCCGCTCCCGCTTTCCCAGCTGCTTTGCTGCGCTTTCCCTCGTCCCAGCTTGTTCTCAACCAACCGTGACTTTACTATTTGCCATCTGTTTCACGCACCCTGTCGTTGCCAGCCTAATTCGGGTCCTGCAGGAGGAGAAGTCTCTTCTGAGCACGGGCTAACGCCTTGAAATGATCAAGGCAAAGCAAGTCCTGAGCCGCCCTCCCCGCACCGAGCGGGAATGTGCCCCAGTGCCCTGGGGACCGGGGAAGGCGGGGGGCGGCTGGGCACCCGCACCCCCACCGGCTCATCGCCAGCACATCCTCTCTCCTAAAACCAGAAATCCCATGAAAACAAATGAAAATGGAAGGCAGCATGCTCAGGACGACTAACAGGACATGCCATTTCCACAAAAGGCAGCTGCCTTACGGCATTTTGCTCCACGAGCTGTTTCTGAGCCAAAAACTCAGCAGGATGCAGAACAGGGTTAAGAATTTGTATGAATCAGAACTGACAGTTACTTTATCTAGCGCAACGGTGAGGAGATGTAAGCTCCAGGACACAACCAGCTCCTAAACGCCTGGCTCAGGCCCCCGCTGCAGGAGCGCAGGCCCGTTAAGCAGTCATTACGGGAGGCTTCCACCGTCTTCAAAGGCTCAGGGCTGGCTGCTGCTAAGCACAAGCTCCTGGACAGATGCAAGGTCTGCGCTGCTTTGGCTGTTCCTCTCCCTGATGTGAGGCAGGCTGGCAACAAAGGCACGAACCAGAGCAGCAGGGGAGGGTGAGGGGAAACCCTCAAGAAACTTTGTTGGATAGAAACTGATAATTCAGCAAATGCAAATTTTTCGCARGGGTGTCTTCTTTTTGATGCAGTGTTGGTAGCTGGAAGCTGGAAGCTGATACACTGGCACCAATTCTTCCTTGGGCAGAGAAAGGGCTCAAACCCATCTCTTCCTCATTGCCARTAACTGTCCCAATTCTAGTGTCTCATTGGTTTGGATCAGGGGTATGTCTCATTTTTTCATTAGGGATTTTTATATCCACGCAAACTGTTTTCTGAAACCTCAGAATCCCTCAGGAGAGGAGCTGGCACTCCAGCCGGAGAGGTGAACCCGTGCTAACGTGGCTCAGGAGGCGCAGCGCTTGCTGCAGCACACGTGAGCGTTCCAGGGCTGAAGCACTCACACGGCCCAGACCTTGCTCTTCTTCACCCYGTTACAGCGACCGAGGTGCACGGCATGCCGACGCCACGCAGAGAACGAGAGCGGGCGCCGGGGAGGGCCGAGCACAGCAAGGGGTGGCACAGACGGGGCTGGAGGCTGCAGAAATGTGCCGAGGAGGAGGAGGAAGCAAGGAGGAAGTTCAGCCTGGAGAAGACCAAAGGATGGCAGAGCCCTGCAACGGGGACTAGCTGCCCCCTATATAAAGCAGTTTCTGGGATCATCCTCCCTCCCCCYCAGAGACTGTAACTACCATCAAGCCGGCAGCACAGGTCATGCCGAGAGGAAACCAAAGCGGTGACTCCACAGCAGAGGAGCCATCCCTCTGCAGCAGGGACATGCAAATGGTAAATTCACTTTGTTCTCCAAAAGCGCTGTGGTTTCCCGAGCGTGTGCTCTGAATACGGGAAACGAAGCCTGTTCCTTTGCGTGCAGATGTACGAGGCAAGGAGACAAGCCTGGCGGCAGGAAAGGGGCTTCCTAGCTGCTCCCCTCTGTGGACGTGTCAAAGCCACGCTGTGCAGCTGTGCTGCAGGAGGGATCTCCATCCAGAGGGTGGAAAATGCTGCTTTGATGCAGAAGGTAAAACTGCTGAGGCAAAGCCTCAGCTCCTGATTCACACGCTGGTGGGTGGGAAGGGCCCGTCGGAGAGAGATGAGTGTAGCTCTGAAGTGGCTCTCCCAAAGGAGAGGAGGACTAAGATGCATAAATATTACCACATTCTCCATTGGACCAGATATCCGGACACCGCGCGATTAATTCCACGGTGCCACTCAGAAAGACAAAACCCAGTGYGACGGCCAACGCTACGACCCCGGGTAAAAGCCCTCTCATGTTTTGTGCTCACACCYGGCCTAGGGGAGCGAGAGGGCCTCAGCGCCCCGGCTGCTGGGCTCGAGCTGCCCGGAGCGGGAGGAACAGGGAAACACCATCACGTGCGGCCAGTAACCTCCCCGTGCAAGATGGACTCTGTGTGCAGCCAGCTGCCTCTGTTGTCCTTCAACTGACTGTCGGTGCAAAATCAGACATCTTCTCCGTCCGTGCTCCCAAAATCTGCCTCCCCACCGGGCGGTTTGGTGGCTGCGGCCAGGCCAGCGACGCTTGTGCGCAGGCCGCAGGGCGCTCTGCCTGCGGCGCTTTCTGCAGGTGCTTCCGCCAGGCAAAGCGACCGGGCTGACGTATTACGGGAGAGCCGCAGAGCCCAGCAAGCTCACGGTTTAATGTGGCACTCAACAACCGGAGGGTGGACGAGAGGGATACTCGTGCAGCCAGGTCCTCTCCAAGTAAGTATTGCCCTGTGGGGCTTTCTGAGGAGCTCCTTTGCCGATTTTGGTGCAGGGGGTGATATCAGGGTGCCCCCAGTCACACAGTTATTGATGTTCTCACGTTAAAGACACAACATTTCTGGTTTTGTAACAGAAGGATTTAGCACAGTCTCCAGTTCTGTGTTACTGGGATTTTGAGCAGGGCAGATGGCTAGGTTTCTATTTGCGATAAAGCAGAGTCTTTTCTCTTAATTAGATCCAGTTTCTTCCTAGGGGGGCAGTGGCTTTTGAGATGGGGCTTTCTGTGAAGGCCTAATTAAGCCCTTCCCTGATTGTCGTCCACTAATAAGACATTGAAGATGTAAACTTTTTTTTTCTCTGAAAAAGATGCTTTCTTTTAGCTCCTCCTTCTCTCCTCCTCCCCCACCTTCTTGGTCTTGGTTTTCTCCACTCTGAAAAGCCCTTTTGCTCCCTCGCGCAGCAGCCCTGTATTCTGCACTTGGCCATCACATATGGACATGGGTGGACGCCCCTTTGCCACATTTCTCTGCCTTTCACCTTGTTTGCTTTGCTTTTGCCGGTGAGCCAGGGAAGCTCAGGCCCCACTGCTGCTTCTGCCACACGGTTGCAAGTCCTTCAGCTAAATCCTCACCTGGGCAAGAGCATTGCTTTTCCCTCCTCTGCCTCCCTGAGCCCTGTGCTCTGGCACTACCCGCCAGCCCCCCACGCAAGGGTATCTCCCAAGCCTGCCACCACGCTGTCCCCGAGCCTGCGCCGGGCCACATCCCTGCCCCGCGCCCTGGCATTCAGCCCATGGTGTCTCTGTGGACCATGGCAGCTCCTTCTCCGTAACATCTCCACCTGCGGCTGCCGCTGACGCGCCCGGAGAAGTGCAGCCCCAGCAAGCCCTACAGCCAGCCTTTCTCAAGGGCAGTTGGGAGAAAGCCAAGTGTAGCAGCAAGGCGCAAAGCGTGACGAGAGGCCGGTCCCTAGGCAGGGCGGGAGGTACCCTGAGCTCACGGCGCCAGCAGCCCGCTGCGGTGGGCTGAGCAGGGCAGCCCCAGGCACCCGGGGTGGGACCTGGTGAAGCGGGTGGGCTGAAGGCAGCCTCCCGACGGCTCCGGCTTCTGCCCATCCCAGGCTGCCTCCTGCCTGCCAGCAGGAGCCTCTGGGGGCAGAGAGCTGGGCGTCTGGAGGGGGCCCACGGCCACGCATAGGGGCACACAGCCACGCTTGGGGCCGCCTTGCCCCCGTCCCTCCGGCCCCAGACCTCTGCCCACGTCCCTCTAGGGCGCTGCGGTGGTTGCCGCGCAGAGCCCCGGGTCGGGGCAGGGTGCTCCAGGCCCCGACAGCGGCCCGGGACGGCCCTGCGCACCCGCCAGGTGCTCCAAGCCACTGATTAAGCTGCGGCTAATCGGCGGGATTGGGGCTCTGAGCTTGCCTTAAACCAGTAAATCTTTGGGACAGGGAAAATTAAAGATGAAGGAATTTCCCGATAAGCCGAGGCAGCTCCAGGTCTGGCTGTGGTCCTGATCTGGGTGAGGAGAGGTCAGGCTTTCCATTGCAGCCAAGCTGACAGGAGGGAGCTGGGCCAGCTGCAAGCCCCTAGCACGGGGGGGAAAGACCCCCACGAGGCCCTATCCTGGAGGACTGGGCTCCTTCTCCTGGGGGAGGGACTGGGGATTTCACTGGGAATACAGGGCCCTTCTACACAGGCGGCTCCTGATCATTGCACAGGGTTGCTCAGGCTGTTTCCAGCATAAGTTCTGGGACTATTCACACTCACTGTGTCCCGAGTGGGGAGTAACGGGATGTCTTGCCACCTCTGATAAGACTGGAGAGAGATGGAAACAGGGTCCTTCAACAGGCAGTGCAAGGCCCCATTACTGGGGGGGAGCTCAGCATTTTTTTTGGAGGGAGGTCTTTCTCCCCAAAGGGTATTGGAAGCTCCATGAAGAGGGCTTGGAGGTCTCAGCACAAGGGGAGACTTGGGATCTTTAACAATGGTCCCCTTCTGGGGCAGTTTGGGTTGTATGTATGGTGTGCCTTTAGGAGGAGTCAGTTTATGGGAGTATTAGGGATATACCTATGGTGTTCCCGTGTGGAGGGAGGTAAGGAGGATCCATCAACAGGGCCACTTTTTTTGGGGGGGGGGGGAATGAAGGGGCTTGTCCCTTTTGAGGAGACATCAGAGGGAAACGTATGGTGTCTCTTTGTGGGGAAAGCTATACCTAGGGTCTCTTTATGGAGAGAGCTGGGAAGGGGCCATGCACAGGGCCCTTTTATGGTGCTGGAGGGAGGGAGACGGTGCTCAGCATCCCCCTTAAGGGGAAGCTGGAAGGTCTGTGCACAGGTCCTTTTATGGGGGGGGGGGGGTCTATGCATGGGCTCCTGCCAGAGAGCCAAGGGGCTCCCCTGGAGTGGGCACCCCTCGGGCCTGGGCAGGTGGGGAGTCTGGGGCCCCCAGTCCCCAATGGCTCGGAGGGGAGACCCTGATCTGGGGTGCCCCGGGGGCTGGGGTGCTCTGAGGAGGGTCTGTGGTTCTTGGGGTGTCCCAGGGGGTCCTGTGGTTCTCTGCAGCCTCATCTTGCCCGGGGAGCACTGGGTGCCAGTGCCCGGTGCTGGTGCCTGTTCCTGGTGCCCTGTCGGTGCTAGGGCCTGGCCTGGGTGTCCTGGGGAGCCCCGAGGTGACCTGGGGCCAGGTCGTGGCTGGGGTGTCCCAGGGACCCCCAGTGCTGGTGCCTGGCTCCGCTTTCTCAGGGAATCCTGGGGGGCCTTGAGGCCAGTCTCCCTCGGTGCCAGTGCCGGTGCCAGTGTCTGGTCACACACGCTCTGTGCCCATGCTTGGCCCTGGGGTCCTGGGAAGCCCCGTGTGCCTGGTGCCTATGCCAGTGCCCAGTACTGGGGTCCTGGGAAGCCCTAGGTGCCAGTGCCCAGTGTCCCAGGGAGCCCCGGGTACCTGATGCCTGGGTGCTGGTGTCCGTGGGAGCACCTGGTACAGGTTTCTGGTGCCCGGTGCCTGGCCCAGGTGCCAGTGTCCGGGAAGTGCCCGGTGCAAAGGTCCAGGAGGAGCTCCCAGTGCTGGTGCCAGTGCCTGGTGTCCAGGAGAGCTCCCAGGGCTGGTGCCAGTGCCTGGTGTCCAGGAGAGCTCCCAGGGCTGGTGCTGGTTTCTGGTGTCCAGGGGAGCCCCCAGTGCCAGTGCCCAGAGTCTGGGGGAGCCCCTGGTGCCAGTGCCTGGTGTCTGGGGAGCCTCTGTGCTGGTGCTCAGGGATCTCCCAGGCCAGTGCCTGGTACTGGTGCTCAAGAATCTCCCAGTGCTGGTGCCAGTGTCTGGTGGAGGCCCTGGTGCCAGTGCCCAGTCCTGGYGGCTGGGGAGCCTCTGGTGCCAGTGCTGGTGTCAGTGTCCAGGAGAGCACCTGGTGCTGGTGTCTGGAAAGGCCCCTGGTGCTGGTGCCTGGGGATCCTCCAGGGCCAGATCCTGGGAGTCCCTGGTGCCGGTGCCYAGAGCTGGTGCCCAAGAAGCCCCCAGAGCTGATGTCGGGGAAGGCCTCGGTGCCAGTGCCCACTGCCGGTGCTTGGGAGCCCCCAGTGCTGGTGCCGATGCCAGGGGAGCCCCTGGTGCCAGTGCCTGGAGCTGTTGCCCAAGGAGCCCCCAGTGCCGGAGCCTGGGGACCCCCCCAGTGTGGCTGCCTGAAGAACCCCCAGTGCTGGTGCCTGGCAGACCCTGATGCTGGTGCCCAAAGCTGGTGTCTGAGGAGCCCCCAGTGCCCAGGGAGGCCCTGGTGCCGGTGCCAGTGCCCAGAGAGCCCCCGGTGCCAGAGCCAATGCCTGGGGAGCCCCGGTGGTGGAGCCAGTGCCAGCACCCGGGGAGCCCCCGTGCTGGTGCCTGGGAGCCCTGGTGCTGGTGCCCAGGGAGCACCGGAGCCAGAGCCCAGGAGCCCCAGTGCCAGTACTGGTGCCCGGGACCCCTGGTGCTGGTGCCTGGGTAGCCCCAGTGCCGGTGCCTGGGATACCCGGTGCTGGTGCCAGTGCCCGGGATCCTCGGTGCCCGTGATGCCCAGTGCCGGTGCTGGTGCCTAGGATATCCAGTACCGGTGCCAGTGCCCGGGATGTCCGGTGCTGGTGCCTGGGATGCCCGGTGCCAGATGCCCGGTGTCAGAGCCCGGGATGCTCGGTGCCATTGCCCGGGACGACCAGTGCCCGGGATGCCCCGTGCTGGTGCTGAAGCCCGGGATGCCCGGTGCCCGGGACGCCCGGGACGCCCGGTACCCGGGACACCCAGAACGCCTGAGGCGCCCGGTGCCGGGATGCCCGGTGCCAGAGCCCCGGTGCCGGAGCCGGGGACGCCCGGTGCCGGGATGCCCGGGACGCCCGGTGCTGGTGCCAGTGCCGGGATGCCCGGTGCCCGGGACGCCCGGGACGCCCGGTGCCGGTGCCAGTGCCGGGATGC
>NW_020451038.1:1926979-1929937 GCF_003343035.1 Apteryx rowi | reverse complement strand
GCGGCTTTGACCCCTCCTGCACCTTCCTCCCCGGAGGAGGGCCGCCAGCAGAGCGCGCAGCAAGCGGGACGGCGGCCGGGGGTTCCCCGCTTGCAGGCCGCCGCGGCCCACGGCGGCCGCACAAAGCAGAGGCCTCTGCCCCGCTGGCTTCCTGGCGCCCGCAGCGCGCTCCTCCTGCGCTCCCGCCGGCCTGGCTTCGCGCAGCGTCCTTCCAGCCGGCGGGAGACACGAGCCCCCGGCGCGGAAGGCAGCAGGCGGCCCCTCCTCACGCTCCCTGCGCGGGGAGCAGCGACGGCCCCTGGCTGGTCACAGCAGACGGACAGCTGTGCACATCTGGACTCACCTCGCGGGGAGCCTCCCGCCAGCCCTTGCACAGCCCGAGGGGAACTGCAGGCTGCCGCAGGAGCCTGCCYGCGCGGGCAGCAATTTGGTAGAGCTGGAGCAAGAGGCCACCAACATGCACTGTACTGGTAGCAGCAGGGCCCCGATCCAGCCTGTCCGGTGTGTCCCCACGTAGTGGGGGCCTGGGTACGCGAGTGTGCGAGGTCAGGGCTGGCAAGCTGTTGGCCTGAGCAGTGGRCTCCTGAGGACAGGTCACCCTGCTGAGAGAGGGAGCTGCTCGCTGGCCAGAGGCAGCGCTTTGTTAAGGGAACCCTGCAAGACCCTTCCCCCACCCCTGCAGCTTCATGCTGGCGCCAAAATACCAGCAGAGACCAGGCAGTCTTGGACTGTTTTTTAATCCAATTAAAATGCATGGTATTTAGCTGCAGCTTTTGTTGTACTGAGCTTTTGTGAAATGCTCCAGAGGTTTCATTGGCCTCCAGGTCTCTTCAAGGTTTGTAGCTGATTTGCAAATCAGACATYTGCAGATGAAAAAAATCTGTATTCCCCTGTAAGAGAAAAGGAGCTGTTTGCTGTGTGTGTCTGGCAGAGGTAACCAGTGGTTTCTATTAACGCCCCATCTGCTACAAAGAGTATTTGCTGGCTCTGTGCCTATGTGAAGGTGTTGGCACTGTCCTCGCTACCATCCAGGACATGTAAGCTATTGCTCTCGAGTGTGCAGTGAGTGCTGTAAAACCTGTGCTAATACACACCTTGGAGGTGTCACTGGGGCTAGTTTTGTGTTTGCAGTCACATATCTGAGATGGGCTTCTTTAATATACACCGCCATTTCTGAATTCTGAATTAAGAGCAGCATCCTGCACCCTTTGGGCATTTCTGCACAGTCCCACTGTCGGATCGCTGATTTGGGCAACAAGGTTAAGCACAAGTGTCCATTCCACTCTCCACCAGCCATGGATGTGCCCCTCCCGCAGCTGCTGTGACAGCTCCAATTCACTGTTGTCTGCCAGCCTCTGCCCATACTAGCTTCTCTCCCAGGTGTACTCTTTCTGCAACRCTTTTCACGTTTTCTACTGTTTAGCTTTAACCCAGCAACTGTTTCTCTTTGCAGCCTGCCAAAGTTTTTTCCGCAGACTTAAACGTGATTTACGCAAAGCTTTAATGCCCTCCGTATCGTTACAACTTGCTGCATTTTGCAGCTTCAGTGTTTGTGGGAACAGGGAGCGTGTGCCGTGCTTTGGCAGCGCACAGGCCTGTACTGTACTGGCAGCGCGGCGTTGGCGCCAGGCTGTGCTCCTCTTGCTGGACTGCATGAAGCTTCTGGGCGTTGCTGCAGCAGGCTGCTTTCCGGCCACATTTTGGGCTGTCACTCAGGCAGCGTCACGGTGCTCCTCACCCACTGGAGGCTTCAGCCTGGGCCAGAAGCCTTTTATTGCCTGGTAAATTGAAATCGCTTTGTCATGGATTACCCAGGGATCTTTATGGGGCTTGCTTTAAATTCCAGTTACTTGCTTACTTGTGCCCTCAGCACCAAAGGATTATTTCCTCCTTGTCAGATCAGTCACAAACTTCTCCAGGTTCCTTATTTTGCTTGCTCAGATTAAAACCTTCTCTCTCATGCTTCACTTTTAAACAAACTCCCCAGATGTCCATGCAGCAGTTTCGTAGTTAGCTTCCTTTCACCAGGTTAAATGAAAAGTCATCATTCACCTTATGCATGAGGCCTTGCTATCATTAGAAATAAAACTACTTTCTGAATCACTTCCTTTTACTTTATTATTGTAGATAGAGGGAGGCTCTGGCTAAATCTACACCAGTTCCTTATTTCCAGCATGTTTCTGCTCTGGTTGCAGTTTTACTGGCCCACGTTTTTCCACTTGGGTCCCATTTATCCTGTTTCATGTGAATTACAGAAAATGCTTTGGCACCTAAAGATCTCTTTATTCACGCGTAGACCCGGACAAGCCCTTCCCGCCTTGTTGCTGCATACGGATCCGCTCCCTTGCACTGAAGCCTGCCGGGGCACGACGAGCCCCAAGGGAACGGCTCCCTGGCCTCCTGCCTGCTGCCTCCAGGGCCCGCGCAGGCCGGGCTGCTGCTGCGAGCATGCGAACGAGCGTGTTTCAGCAGGCTCTCGCAAGCCGGAGGGAAACAGCCGGGACCCGTCAGACCTGCGCTGGCACGGAAAAGGCACGGTGATGCGAAGCGACAGGGCCCCGAGGAGGCAGGCAGGCAGCGGCGCCCGCACGGCAAGCCACCCTGCCTCGGGATAAAGCGCCCTGAAGGCAGAGCGGGGTTTCCGGGCGTTTGACGCTTAAGGGAGCCCCCGGGCTCGGCGCGGATTGCAGGGACGCGGCGCGGCCGCGACGGGAGCGCGAGGAAACCGGCAATTCCCGCAGAGCCTCTGCAGAGCCGGGCCCGGGCTGGGGGAGCTGAGCCGGGGAGGGGGCCGGGCCCCGGGGGTGGCGATCTGGGCCCCGGGGGTGGCGATCCGGGCCCCGAGGGGAGAACGGGGCACCGGCCCGGGGGGAATCAGGGCCCCCGGCGGAGCAGGCAGCGCGGCGCGGCGGCCAGGCGGCTGCCCGTCGCCTCGCGATGACGTCGCAGTGCGCCCGG
>NW_020451038.1:1893379-1926651 GCF_003343035.1 Apteryx rowi | reverse complement strand
CGGGGGCCGGGGGGCCGGGCCGGCGCGGCGGCGGGTGCTGACGCCGTGGCCTTGCGCAGGTGGAGCGGATCGAGCGGCGCTGCCTGGAGCTCTTCGGCCGCGACTACCGGTACAGCGTGATCCCCAACGCGCACGGCGAGGTCTGCGCCCACTACCCGCGCCACATCGTCCTCCTGGAGCGCGACGCCGGCGCCGCCCGCGACCCGTAAGGCACCAGGGCCCGGCCCGGCCCGGTCTGCCCTGCCCCGGGCCCGGCCCGCCCTGCCCTGCCCCGGCCCGGCCCGGCCCCGGCCCGCGGCTCCGCGCTTTGCACCGGCAGCTTCGTCCCCGCCGCCTTGGCGCTCCCGGGAATCTGACTTTATCCGGGTGTGTCACCCGCCGGTCCCGGGGCTGCGCGCTCCCGGGTGTCCCCTCCCGTGCAGTTTGCGAGCGGCGTCGGGGCTGCGCTTTGCTGCCCACCCGCCTTGGGTTTCCTCCACCCTCCTGGCTCTTTGCTCCCAAAGTCTCCTGAGCTTCCTTGTGCACAAACTCCTAAGTTAAAACCTGTAATTTGGGGAGCACGAAGGAAATGGGGTGCTCCAGTGCAGCTCCGGCTCTGCTGGGTGCTGTGCTTGAGTAGCTGCAAGGGCAGTGTTGATGCTTAATGACTCCTGTGCTTTAGCTTTCCCAGAGGCACGTGGCTGGGTGCTGGGCTGTGGGGTGCTCTCACTGTGTTCATGAGGTGCCTGTGGTTGTGTTGGAGGGCCTGTGATAACAGAAAGTTTGGTCTGGGAAGTATCTCATGGTGCTCCAGTCCACCTTGCACCCCAAGTAGGGACAGAACAGGCCAAGACAATCTCGGCAGAAGTAATCTGCTCCCGCTGTGGTATATGGATCAGTAGGTGTTTAGGCTTGGTGACCTAATGGGAAGCGCTTGCTTGCTGTTTAGTGTTAGTGGATGTCAATGCATTTCTGGACTTTGACCCACATGCTCAGAACTGCAGTGGTCTCGCTTCCAGCTGGGTTTTATCTGCTCCCTATCGCTGTAACAACAGCCTTTTATTTTCTTTCTTCCAAAAAAGCATAATGCAGTTCTCCGAACTTAACTGTGATTGTAACAAGGGTAACATACTCTGGGGTATGGTCACAGTGGTGGCATGTCTCCAGCTGCCTTGCCTGATGGCAAGCCRTCCGTTGTCATGCTGAATATGTGTCATCCAGAGGCTGTAGAGGGAAAGGGTCTGTGGACAAAAGTGACAACTGATGGACAGGTGGGAGAAATTCTGCTTAAAGATTAGAAAAGACTGAACTCCTTAGAAAGGAGAGAAACTGAAGTCTGAAGCTGTAAATATGTAAATAGCTGATAAGTAAGAGTGTCTTTAGGGAAGGAAAAGCAAATGCTGCCATCTTTCCTGTCCTTGCAAGAGCAAAGGGTATTTAATTTTTCTGATGGGTATTATATTCAAAACAAGTAAAATTACATCCGGTGTCCCATTTTCTTCTGAGACTTTTGCAAGCTGGCAATGGAAATAAACATTTTAAATACCAATTCTTTTCAAGTCTTGATTTGCTGTCCTAGAGAGTCAGGGAAACGTACTCTCCTTCATTCTCCCCTCCTCCCTGTTTTCTGGGCAATAATCTCAGTAAAAGCTGCTAAATCACTTTTACATGAATCCAGTTTTTAGTTGCAGCATTGTACTCTATGGAGTAATTGTGAAATACAAGCAAATCTTAGCAATATAGAGAACATTGCACTTCTTGTGTTACAGAACGCAAGAACCTCTTCCAGTGAATGGGACACTCCCTCTAGGACCTAATGTCTTTGGCTGCCTTTCATCTTTGTAATGTTCTTATTCAGCTGGTAAGAGCTCCTTGAAGTGTGCAAGACGCTTCGCACCTCTGAGAATACCAAACGTTTTTTTGGAAGCAGTTCTAGCTTATGCTAACTCTGCCCTGCCCCGTCAGTTCTGCTGGTACAGCTGTTTCTGAAGCTGTGTGGGGAACTAGCAAAGAACGGTTATTTTTAACCCAGATGAGTTTCTTGGTCCTGTTTGTTCGGTGGCTGTGCAGCTGGGGGAAGAACAGATGTTGCTTAAGGGTTCATCAAACTTTGCTAACAGGACTCTGAAACGCAGGCAGGCCCATGAGGCAACGGAAGTGTGGGAAGAGGTTGGTGTGTGTTTTCAGCTAACAGCCGGGGCAGCGTGTGCCCTGTGTTAGGTGCTGCTGTGATGAGCCGCAGAAAGCAGCGGAGAGCGTCTGACAGCCAGGAGCTCCTTCCATGTGCAAATGGCTCTGAAAACTCATGTCCCCATAAAAGGAGTGAGCAGATGCTGCAGGGAATGGAAAAGGAGGGATGTGCTCAATTCTTTACTTGCTGTCTTAGGGTTACTGTCACAGCACTTCATAACAGTGTCTACATCCCAGGCATAGGCCATGTCTTTGGTTTCGCTTGCTGATTCTGTTATGTGTCTGTACTCCAAACATATGATTACAGTTGCACATAATCTGAAAATGTATATAGGATGTGAGAGAAACACTTAAGTTCCAATGTTGTTATGGCTAACCAAAGAGAAGCCTCTCTTCTTCAAGCCTGTATAAAATTTACGGTTGACAAAATGATTACTTGCTCCTGCAGGAAATATTTCCCTCACATTTGAAAAGAGCAATTCAGGTTTGGAGGGGGTGGTGGTGGGATTAACACGGAGAAAGGTTGTCCAGTGGCATCTTCTGGAAAACAAACTTCTGAAAAGCAAAAACACCTGAAAAGTTCATAAGTAAGACTTAAGATATACGTCATTCCTTCCTCTTTCTCTCCCCTGCCCCAAGCAGTTGTGATGAGGTTCTGTCACACTGCTCTTGARGTGTACTCTTGTTTTGAAACTTTTTTTCAGTGGAACTTACTCCTACCTATGCTACCTGTAAACACTTGTCCCTGTAAGAGCACTGCGCCTGTTCTGCAGAGCAGTTCTTTCCCCTCACTACAGTAGTCTATCCACAGCTATATTCGCATATCGCTGAAAATTCAGATCGTGTTCATCTCTGGATTTACTGATGACGATTCTTAGGACAAGGGGATCCGAGAGTCCTGTTTGCAAAGCAGTGAAGGGGAGCGGAGGGTCTCGTGGGTGTGTGCGCGCACGTTTTCTGCTGAACAGGCACAGGAGAGGGGTTCATCCTCTGCCACCCCAGTGGGGCGCTGGACTCCCATCTCGCCCTCTGTCGCAGTCCTGCCAAGCTGATCCGATTCATTCCTCCATGCCATGGTGCCTCTCCTGGGAATGCAGTTAGTGTGCTAGAGGTGAAACCTGTTGGCTAGTCTCCGCTCCCAGGGCAGGTGCTTTTCCTATTATTTCTGATCTTCATGGGGTTTGAGTTTTGTTGTATCCCATTTTCTGGATGTAGAAGCAGTGCCACAGAGCTATTCTGGTAACACCGTGTTAAAGTTTTTATCATCTCCCCCCCTGCCCTGCAAATATTTTCCATCATAAAGGAAACGTTAGAGACAGCTGGCGCAGAGTGCAAGATGTGTCTCTTAATCTTGCACGTTCACTTAAAAATAACCCCAAAACCAAATCTGTACATCAGAATCTCCCAAAGGTTTAAAATAGTTTGGTATTAGGTGTAACATATGAAGCAGACTCTGCTGGAGCTGCTCGCAGGCTGTTCCTGAGGTGTGTGTTAGTCAGATGCTCTCTGAGGAGGGTGTGCTAGTAGAGAAACAGATTGCTGAGCAGAGCTTCTGGCTCTGTTTGCAGTGACAATGCTGAGCAGAGTTTGGGTTGTGTTGATCGGGTGCATGCTTCCATAACTTGCGCATAATCTTGTGTACACTTCTGTGAAGCGTAGTGGGTTAGCATTTTCCCTGTCTTTGCGCTTAGCATCCTTGCGTCCAAAACATT
The DNA here is from genome assembly GCF_003343035.1 of Apteryx rowi. Classification (NCBI taxonomy): domain Eukaryota; kingdom Metazoa; phylum Chordata; class Aves; order Apterygiformes; family Apterygidae; genus Apteryx; species Apteryx rowi. The sequence continues at coordinate 1,922,770 of NW_020451038.1, read as the reverse complement.
GGAAGATGATGAGCTTCTTGGGTTCTGTTTCTTTAAATCCTAGGATATGTCAAAGCTCTTTTGGAGCCAAACAATCAAAATAGTTATATGTAGGGAAAAACATGAAAAATCCTAAGCATCAACTGTGAATTCTGGGAATGTATTTCTTTAATAAAAAAAAAAGTAGGATTTGAAGGTCCTGGTTGTGCTCTCTCTGCTTTCACCAGCACCACCTCGTATAATCTCTCCCATAAACAGACCGATTTCCATGTTAAAAATAGTTTATTTCTTAATCCTTCCCAGAATGCCTGTTGCAGGTGGGTTGCTTTAGACTCTCACTGCTCTGAGGCTTGGAAACTTTCTTTTAATTTCCAGCATAAAAGTTTCGATTTGTTCTTAGGCCAGCATTATCCTTTGAGCTCTTTTCCTTCCCCGTTGCTAAGTTCTGTCCTTCACCCTAAGGCATATATTGGTGTGTCCTCACTTAATCTTCATTTGCTCAGCCAAGGAAGCTGTGTCTCCTGGATTTAGGTCATCAGACGCTTGTCTCAGCTGAGATCCTGTGCTCTGCACAGTAATGCTGGTACTTCTCTGTTTTACTGGAGAGTTTCCCAGGATCCTGTTTGTCCCTTTTTTCAGACTTACTGTGTTGACAACCTGTGGGCATCCAGCAATCAACCATTTCATCTAGATTCTTCTACTAAGCTTCACTGCAGGAAAGGGTTGACTGGAAATTCTTGTTAATTGTCTCTAAGTGCGTGATCACACATTTTTATATTGCTGAACATCATCTGGTTTCTACTATGCCAATCTAGATGCTTGTCCAATTCTTTGTGGAAACTCCAGTTGTCCCCTGTGTTGACGGTACCTCCTGAAGTTCTGGGTAGTTGAGAAGTAAATTTGGATTCCTATCAAATCTAGACTGGTACTTTAGACAAATTATAGGAATTTGAAGTTGCTTCCAGAATGTGTCTCAAGCCCAGAAGGTATTTCTGTTCTGTTTTAACCAGAGAACCAAACAAACTTCAGCTGACATTAATCTAACTACCCTCCTCAAGCCACTACCCAGTTTACAGACAGTTGTCTAATTACTCAGCAATGGGCATATTCAAGTGACCAGAATTAAGGTTCATTGACTGTTTAAGCTTTGGTTCTATTTTGTTTATTTTTGCCTGTAAAATTCACTCTGATAGTCAGCAGTGCTGAGCTTCTTTTTGAACAAAAGGTTGTGGAGAGGCAAAACAGCACACACATTTTTGTAGACACTGGCTCACTGTGGCAGTTATTCACTAGTACTCCACATGCTAGTCTGTAGCAGACTGTTCTGCCAAGCACTGACAGTGCTCGTATTGCCAGCTCCCTGTTGCTCCTGAAGATCCTTGCTGTTGCAGACTGCGCAGCTGGTCTCTCAAAATAAAGAAAAGGAGACAGAAAAGTGTCCACATGTGTTGGATAGCAGCGGGAGCAATTCTAGTGTCTTCTTGCTTGCTGACTTCAGAGCTGGCTTCCAAGGAAAAGGGATGGGGATTACAGCCCAGGGTGTCTGTAGGCACTTCACTGAAAGAGATGCGGGAAGATGCGCTGTGTACTGAACTGAATCTCTGTCCAATAGGTTTGAGAGCACTGTGCAGGTTGGCAAGCTACAGGACCTTATCAACCGAAGTAAGATGGCGAGGTGTAGAGGACGATTTGTTTGCCCAGTCATTCTATACAAGGGAAAGGTAAAGCTTCATGGGTTACCTGTCTTAACCTGAAAATGACCTTTCTCCCTGCCATTTGAACTGTGCAGCCACGTCTTCAGTGGGTTGTTACCTTTCCTAATGCTGCAAAATCTAGTCTTAGGTGCAGGCAGGCAGTCTGCAGTAATAGATAGCATTTGCTGTGTAGGCTACGTAAATCATCTGTGGGGGCTTCAGGGTGTTTTTCCCCACCATGTCATGAGCATTGCACCAAAGAGCTAACATTTTCTACATCTCTGCGTTCCTTCTGAAGCACCAAAGATATCTGGCCTTTGAGAGGGGAAATGCAACTGTTGTCACTTCCTGCCCCCTTATCCTCTCCAGCAGCGAGCTCTCTTTGAATAACTTCTGTTTCTAAAGAGAAGTTTCCCGTTTATGCTCCCTGGGGAGGCAAGATTGCATAAATGGTCTTATGAATGTGTGGGCTTGTCTGCAAGGGGATCTACAAGAAAGTGAAATTAGACTAATTTTTATGTGGATTGCTTAAGCTGCATTGAAGCCCAGCAGGAGTAGTTGCATTCAGAATTTATGTAACTTAATTCAGTTTTCTTAATTCAATTCAGAAACACTTCATGAATAGCAAAATCATACCTGTGGCAATTTTAATGTGGCTTGACCGGAGCTGTCATGGGCTGAACCTGCTGACCCTTATATGTAGAAGTGAACTGCCCGGTGTGGCATTGAATGTGACCATCCATAATCTTATCAACAGGAATGTGAAGGATAAGGCTCAAGCAGGGTATTAACAGAGCATGAATACTGCTAATTTATCAGGAATTGAATGTATTAGTGAATTGGAGAACTAGAGATGAAAATGTGGTTTAAAAATTAGCTACAGATTGAGGCTTTTGGGAGGTTGATGTGTTTTGAGAACTTAATCCTGGTCGGGTTGGGTTGCAGGGAAGACTGCTGAGAGACAGTCGCTGTAGGTACCAGCCATATCTATATAATGTGACAACAAACGGGACATAGGCCTGATAAAGAAAAGACTTTTGGAGCATGTGGTTAATAACAAAATCTTCCTCCAGCATATTTGCAGATCAGCAACGTTAGCTGGCTGGGGAGAGCTCTATGGGCGTACCGGCTACAACTATATCTTCTCAGGTAAGTGAGGAACCATCTCTTACAAGCTACATGGTTAAGCTGGTCAGTGCTGGGATGGTGACCGAGACATGAGACCAGGCTTTCCTGAGAGCAGGTGCAGAGCTCTATTATGGACCTGCTTATATCAGGCCCTGAATAATAGGACAGAGCGTGAAATCTGGTGCCTGTTTCCGAGCACCGTGCTACAAGAGAGTGCTGTGCCTCATAATGCAAGGAGAAGAAGCAAAAGAACTTGAGGCTGAAAAGTGAGTTATGGGAAGCATGTAGGCAAGTAAGGCAGCCTGATGGATTCAGGGTATTGATCCCCCAAAATTGAGGGTGGGAATAAGGGAAGAAAAAGGAGAAGAACTTGCTGTTGCTTGGCTGATCATCACAAATCAAATGCAGCTAATGGTGAGATATACCAAACTCTGGGGAAGTTTCTTCAGGGGAGTATTGGGTGTCTGGCGTATGGGATCTGAAACTTGGCTTGACAAAGAACTGCGCAGCACCATCGGGGTGCCCTTCCAGCTGTCAGTCATGGGACTGACCTGCCAAGATTACCTGAGATCATCTGTCCTTTGCAAGGACAAGGGAAGGGTGGGCTGCATTAGAAAACAGGCTCTGTAGGGAGAGGGAATACAGAGGACAATCGAGAGCACTTACATGTGGAGGGAGACCCCCAAACTGGCCTTTTGGGGGACATGTATATGTGTAGGGCATGGGGATTGAATTGGTGTATACAAGTTTCAGTTCTTAATGTCTTCTTTGCAGGGGGTTCTGACGATGCTTGGGCAGATGCAGAAGACATTTCAGAGGAAGACTCTGCACTTAGGTTTGTGTGCGTCACTTGGATGGGGAAAAGGGAGTTTGGACCAAACCTGGCTGGCTCAGACACTGAATGCTGCTCCTTCCTCCACAAGCTGGGCTTTGGTGCAGGCTTGAAATCACCGTTGAGCTTGGAATCTTACTTTCCTTGCTTTTGGAAAAGAGCCTTTCATTGTGTGCTTGAACGTGCTGATGCTAAAGGCTGGCTAAACCCAGTGTGACTGAAGCCTGCTAATCTACTGCTGGGGGAAGCGTTGGGGGTTGGAAGATGTCAGGCTGTTAAAAAGGCCTCTGAATTACGCAGAAGTGTTTACTTCATCAAAAAGCAGATCTCCAAGCTGGAGAAAATTTTCTGTATTTTGCTTACGTGCTTGTTGCTGTAGAACAGAGTGAGATATGGGGGGAGGGACGTAAGCACTAAGTCTGCAATACCAGTTCATTGCAGAGTGTGACTCTGAGCTGTGGGGACAAGGCTCGTGCTTCAGGGCTTGTGGCTGGAAGTAGTTTGAGAGTCACCGTGGCTGTATCATGCTGGCAGTCAGACTGACAGGGTCAGTGTTCCCTGCTGATTTGGCTTTACCTTGTACCGTGTTGCAGAAATGCAGACTCCCAGCTGTTTGACAAGGTCAGAGGGCACGACATCAAGCTGCTTCGTTACCTGTCTGTCCGATATATCTGTGATCTGATGGTGGAGAACAAGAAGGTGAAGTTTGGCTTGAAGTGAGTCTGGGTTCATTTGTTTTTCTGCAGGCTTTGAATTGCAGCTAGTAGCCCTCACTTGCGGATGGTTATTGGCCTGGGAGCAGCCCCTGGAAGTGTCCTACAGAAGGATCATCAGCTAATCAGTGCTGTAAAGAGAACCCCAAGGTTTTAGGTCAAATAAAGCTGTAGCAATGGGGAAGATACCTGCTTTGCAGTGTTGTCTTCTGTGATCTGAGTAGTTTTTCTCTGTAGAGCTTTAGGTGATGTGAAAATTTCAGAAAGGGAAGAAAGGAGCCCTCCGTTTGTGTATGGAAACAGATGGAGATGCTTCCTCTGATAGTCCTCTCAGAGAAAAGCTTAAGTGTTTTTCTCCCATACCTGTCCATCTGGATTTGGATGTGTTGCTAGAGTTCTGCCCCTGCCCACTCCTGAGTCAAGTCATAGTGTGAGGAGATGCTACAGGTGGCTTTTTGGGTGCCAGTGTCTTTGTGAAAAATACTCTAAATGTCTGTTGTTCTCCTCTTGTCCTGCACAGTGTGACGTCTTCTGAGAAGGTGGACAAAGCTCAACGTTATGCTGATTTCACGCTTCTCTCCATCCCATATCCAGGTATAGGACTGATATCCAGAGGGACTCCCAAGGGACAGGTGACAATCCATTTCTGGGGCCTGGGAACTACCTGTGTGTGTGGTGAAACGACTGTGGCTTGCTGAATGTTTCCTATGCTCCCTCTGGAGGGGGAAGCTCTTTTAAACTGAGCATAGTGCAGTGGAGTGGAGCCTCTGGCAGTGTGAGTCAGCATTAAGCTCTCTTTGAGATGGCAGAAGAATTTCTCAGCAGTTCTAATGAATTCAAGCGCAGAGAAAAAGTCCTGGAAATGGAGCTGACGTTAAGATGAGATCCCTCAGTAGCCACCAAAGTATTTTGGCCTTTCCCATTCCTGCAACTGCAAACTACTACTTGATGCAAAATATATAATTTGATTGAAGCTACATACAGCCCCAGTTCTTAAGAGCATTTCCTAGTCCCAGTGCTTGCAGAGAGAACCTCTATAATATATACTCAGTGCTAGGCAAAACTGTTGACCTGAGCCTGCAATGTATGACCAAGACACAAGCCACTCCAGTCCGTCTCCCTGGTTATATTAGTCCTTGCTCCTAGCAACCATCACTGGGTCACTTGCTGCACTCTTAAAGATGAGCTGAATATTGCTGGCTGGCTGCTGCTGTCAGGCTTGGTAATATGATTGGATGTGAAACTGCTGTGTTTGAGGTCTGTCTGCAGAAAAGGACGTTTTGTTTTTTTTTTTTCCCCTTGCACACAAAGACGGGGAGAGGGGGGGAAAAAAAACCAAAGCTGTTATGGATGCTCCAAACCCAAACTTCTCCTCAGTTACTAGTTGTGGCCCTCAAACATCTTAAAGATACTTTTCTATTTATACAGAAATTAGTGTCAATTCAGAAAAACTCTGTTAAGATTTCTATTAAGTCTGTTGTGCAGATAGCAGAAGCGTATAAAAATATTATTGGTTTCTGTAGCAAGTGCCACAGGTATAAGCTGATGATGATTGTCTTAGCAAACTGAGACCCTGGGAGATGGTGTAGATAAGTCCCTGTCTCTGCTCATGTGGCTTTTGTAAAGTTTAGGGAAAGCCTTTTAGGAGCTCTTTCTTGCCATGCTAGTGATGACCTTTATAAAACTGGACACCCTTCCTGCAGATGTTGCCTGATTTCCACAGTGCTGCCCCAGAGGAGAATATTGTCATTCAGTTAAATCCAGGTGTACACATGTAAGGCTCAGCAACCCCTCTAGTGACTCGCCAAATGCAGTGATATGTTCTTACTGGTGTTTACAGATTTGCATTGAAAGAATTTCTGTTTTGTAATTTATAACTGAAGTTATTCTGAGATCCTATTGTCTAGGGTGAGCGAGACAGTGTCCAGACATGACTATTTAGGGTGAAAGGCTTGGGTTAAAATGGGGTCTCTGTAGGTGTTTTTGTGCTCTCCAGTACGGAAGTCCTCTTTTCCAGCTGACTGGTGGTTGGTCTTTGTAGATTCCAACACCTACTGCCATTATCCTTCATTCTTTGCTTTAAATCTGTTTTTGTTTGGAGTTAAATCTCAACCAAGAGATTGCTTCCTGGTTGTGTCTTCTTGAGAGCTAGTCTTGTCTTTGCACAGAGATTTTTCTCCATTTGAGTTGCTTGTGACTTACAGGGTAGGAATCGTTGTGCGTGTGAGCAGTGCCTGGGGCAGAGGTGTCTTGATAATACGGGCACTCAGGAGGTTCTGTGACGTACACGGTGCCGTGGGAGAGGTGCTTCGTGCAGCCTGCAGGCAGCTGCAGTGCTAATGGTGCTGCTCAGCTGTGACTAAGTGGTTGCAGTTTGCAGCAGTGATTTCAAATAGTTGTTTGAGAAGAACAGGACCCAAAGGACAAACTTCTGCACATTGAGGGGGTGGTTACAGAGGCTCACTTCCTCCGGTAGTGTGTGGTAAACCTCCCAAGGCTTACTTGGGATGCATTTAGAGACTACCTTGGAAGTTGTTAAGTACCTGCTTCCTTCAGGTAGGGCAATTCTGATGTTTGAAAGAGGAGACTTAAWATGACAGAAACCACAGCCTGCTCTGACGGGGCCCTTTCCTGTTACCTGCAGCAGATGCCCCGTGGAATTTGACTTTCCCTGGGGCTCTGCCAACACCTCCCTTTGCTAGTTCCTTCTCAGTCAGGATGTCAAGCTGATTCTCCAGATCTGTGCAAAAGTCAGTAGCCCTGGAAAGCACAGGTCATTCCGTGAAACCTGTTGTTTGGGAAGATGTGAAATCTGTCTCTCAATCTCCAGACTTATTGTGCTTTTGGAGTTTGCCCTTTGTCTGCTGTGTGAGTGTGCTCACTGCTGCGTGCTGTGGGTTGTTGCTGCCGAGAGGTCATGCTGCCGACTGTACCGATTACTGCTCTTCACTTCCCACAGGCAATGGTTTTGATTTGTTTTGGGGCTCTGGGCTGCCAGCACTTTCGATCCCATAGAGCAGTTCAGTTGTTAGGTATCAGTTAGCCGAACGGTTGTTCATTACCTCTTTTCTTGCAGGCTGTGAATTTTTTAAGGAGTACAAAGATCGGGATTATACAGCTGAAGGTCTCATATTTAACTGGAAACAGGTACATGGATATTACAAAATGGAAAGCTGTGGGCTTTAGTGCGCTTAAGTCTTGTCTCAAAGAGTTCCTGAATTATGGTGTATATGTTGTATGCTTATTCCTAATCACAAGGAGGAAATCAACAGTTCAAAACAGATAGTGTATGTACTACATGATTCATTCATTGTAAAAGTCATATGTAAAATAAATGAATCATTATCCCGAACTCCAGGACGCTCRACCTCTCATGGGAGGCATGGGTTGCTCCTGTTTTTGAGTATTGATGATATTTCATTGATAGCCTCTGTTCTCAGTTCTGTCTTCATATTCTCTCTTCCGCTGGAGGAGATGGTTGAGTGAGCAGGAACAGCCCGATAGGAATTCAGAAACTAAAATGCCTTATCCCTAGCTTTCTGTGCTCTTAACAGTGAAAAGCTTGTCTTGTCCACTAGTCATCCTTCCTCCGAGAGTGGGAGTTGATTCTTACTACTACAGGTTTTTGCATCCAAAGATGCTTTGCTGAGATAATTTCTTCCAGATGTACCATTTGGCAGTCGTTGTTTTGTTTTCTAGAGCCAGTTGCCTCCAAGTCATGGCTTTTCTCTGACCAGTTATGTCTGTTTTTTGCAGGATTATGTAGATGCTCCATTGAGCATCCCAGTCTCTCTGACCCAATCTCTGAATATTGATTGGAGTGAGTACCAGGTGAGGAAAGCAGGTGTCTCTRTGGGAGATCAGAGGTTCAAACAGGAAGGATCATTAAAGATTTGAAGTTTGACTTGTCACCATTGCGGTATTCTGGCTCACTTCATGCCAGCGCACTGGGAGTGAGGCTGCAGAGTTAATTGTTCAGAATAGCAGTGATAATCCTCTAGCCAAAATGTCCTTGAGGGTGGTGTGCCCAGAGGTCGCTGGCTGTGACACCAAATCCGTTTCTGTAGCTTGCTTAGACCTGGCAGTCCATTAGGGAGATATATCACTAACAAACATAAGAAACTTGCCCCATTCCAGGAAATGGTAAGTATTGCCTGTTCACAACTGTCTTAGCTTAGGCACATGCCTTCGGTGGACAGACTTTCTTGGTTATGGAAAGAGTCTTGAGAAGGTCAGCTTTCCCGTATGTGAATAGTAGCCAAGTAGCTAGGCACCTTCTGTAATGGGTATGCAAGATGCCTATTCTAGGATAGAAAGTAGTAAATCATAATTGACCATAGCGTGTCTCCATCATTTATTAGCGTGACAGCATCACAAGTTGAGTGAACTCTTTGCCTGAGCTTTGAGGTTCACCTTTGTCTGTTCCTACCCAAGAGCATCACCTTATACCACAGCACTGATTAGTGTGCTCGTTTTCACACATCAGTGGACCCACTGCTGCCCCCTCCCTGGTCTTCTCAGGTTTTGCGACGGTTGCCCGCAGTGCTGGAGCATGCCACACTCCTGTGCTCTATAGCTGGAAGCACTGCAGAACTAGGAGGGCCTCCCAGTGCTGGGGCCACCATTTCTCAGTCAGTGACGAAAATGTTAAAATGCCGGCATAAGCAGAATGATGGAAAAGTAGCTTGCAGTGTTGAAACAGAACTAATGGGACCACACTTGCTTATGACTAGAAACTTGTTTACTAGAATACTAAGCAGCCAGTGTTTTGAAAAGCCATACTTTTAAAAGGTATGTTAAAAATTGAAGAGGATGTAAGAAATAAATGCAGAAATGATCTGAGGACTGGAGAAGGTGCTTGACTCAAAGCTGAAGTTCTCAGTCCGTTTAGCTAATCACAAAGGTGACAGAGAGTTGACTTAATTAGTGTATAAGTACCTTCACAGGGAGAAAATACTAGTTCTAAAGCACTCTTCAATCTAGGGAAGGAAATTGCATAGGAAACAATATCTGCAAGCTGAAATCAGACGAATGAGAACAGCAGTTTGGCATGTTATTTTTGAGGGTGATCTGTTGGAACAAGCTGTCAAAGGAACAATGGACTTTCAGCCCCAGATTAGATGCAGAACAGCACACTTGGGCCTGTTTTGATCTTTTTCTCCAGGCAGGTGAAACACTTACCTCTGTTGTAGCACTGAGGGTCCCTGAGTTCAGAGCCCTTCTGCGCTGCTGCTGCTTGAGCATTACTGCAGAGGTCTAGTACCCGTCTAGAGCTGCTGGAAGTGGGTCAGCCCTCTGCAAGCAGCCTGCTGGCGCTATTTACCTGGGCGAGTCAAAGAATTTTGGGCAAAGTGCTCCAGTTGTGGGGATGGGCTGCTAACCTGCTCACCCCATCGTGCTGCTTGCATCATGTACGCGGCTGTAACGTGGCCGCTGAGCCATTTTGTAAAGCGTGCGCACGCAGGGGGCTGCAGAACTAGGTCAGTGCTCGCAGGTATTCGCCAGCTCATTTTAGTTTCTCAGAGCGTGGGCTGCTTGGAGCTATGGGGTGGCAGGCAGGCAGGTTCTGTGCCCTGCCTCTAGCCAAAGGGGCAGGCTGTGGGGGTCCTGGCAGCTGGCTGACCTAGACAGCAGAAACGACTTTTTTTTTTCCTGTCTGGCCTCTTGTCCCAGGGGGCCTGCTGCAGAGGATGGGGGAGGGATTAGAGCCCTTAGGGAAAAGTGTGCTGTGCTGAGCAAGGGCCATGGGGTTATCTGTGCTTAGCTGCTGTTCTGGGTAGAGAGGCCAAGAATATGGCAGGCTCTGAACTACCGAAAAGAGCAGCCTTTTGTTGTGAGCAGACCCTTACTGTTGTCATTCCTCTTTCCCCATAGAGCTGGGACCTCGTGCAACAGACACAGAACTACCTGAAGCTGCTGATCTCTATCATCAATAGTGATGGTAAGGCAAGCTCCTTGCTCCCAGGGTCTCAATAGGTGCCTGATTATGATCTCCTTTCGTCACAGCCACCCCAACTCCTTGAAGTAAGTGTAGAGCCCTACGTTGGCATCCTATTCCCTCTGGACACTGCAATATGATACCTAGGCCTGTTGGATAGATGGAGCTGTGGCTGATGTTGGCAGCACAGCCCAGCAGCAGACTCTCCTGCAGTTACTGTGTTATTGGAACACCCTGCAAACTTTCTGGAGGCCACAGGAGTGGTGCCCTGTGTGTGCCTCTGTGCAAATGTGCTTCAGTGGGAAGGGGAGATTTGCTTTTCTCAGAGCTGACGTCTGGATCCTTCTGCCTTCTTAGTGAGGCTGAAAGAAAATGTTAAGTTGGAGCAGGTTTACCTCTGATATGGGGATAGATGGTGGTAGTGGGTTGCAACTGGGCAACTGTATGTTACGGGAAGCAAGATGATGATCATAACAGCTGCTCAGGACACAAAGTCACTAGTTAGAACTAGGACAGCACATCAGCCAGGGCTGCTGACAACCCAGGACAGTCTGAACAAGTTGTTGGCCGCTACCTCCAAGGCAAAATGTTCTGGCTTGGTGGCTGAGCTCTGCTCCTGCAGTGCAGATAGGCTGTGGGGAATGGAGAATGGCCTATCACTACAGATTTGCTATAAAGAACAGGCATCACTCTTGTTACAAGTCCTTTTGTTTTCCTCTCCTTCCTACTCCCACCTGGAACAGATGATAGCGGGCTCCTGGTGCACTGTATATCTGGCTGGGATCGAACTCCTCTCTTCATCTCTCTATTACGCCTCTCCTTATGGGCTGTGAGTACCTAGCTGACATGCTCTGCTTTTGGGGGTGACAGCTGGGAGAGGGAGTGACCGTGTCACCAGAAAGTGGTGGTGGAGCTATTACTGATTCTTTTGGCCATGCTGGCTTCAGAGAGGGTGTGGGATAGGCTCTGATGTGGAGTCCCACATGCTGTCCTGCCATCAGACAGAGTATTGCAAGGGGATAGAGCAGTGTACTTGCAGCTCTGCTCAGAGGATCCTCTGTACTGCAGACTGCTCAGCGTCTAGAATGCTGTGTGCTGTAACCAGGAGGTGCCTGACCCCCACTTGGAGGCAGGGCAGAGCAAGCTGGGCATCTTTATTCACCATGGCAATTTCCAATAGCTCATGAACTCCAAGTCCTTACCTCCAGGGCTGCTGCCTGAAGGCTGCCTCTCACTTACTTTGCAGGATGGGCTGATCCATGTGTCCCTGGAGCCGTCTGAGATTCTCTACCTGACAGTGGCCTATGACTGGTTTCTTTTTGGGTACGTACACTAGGGTTTACTGGCATATGTAACTCTGCACAGTAGGGGTGAAACCTTCAGGGGGTCATCTTCAGTGTTTGCTCACAACCAGGGGTGGATATTGGGCCTCTCACTGTGTTGTCGAGCTGTGACAAGGAGGGGCTGGTGCTTTTTCTACCAGAGGCTTGGGCATCTGACTGTTCTTGATAGCTTGTGCCCTTCTGCTGATTCTGGCTTCTAGCATGTGACCTCCTTCCCTTGCTCTCTTTCCAGGCACATGTTAGTCGATCGACTCAGTAAAGGAGAAGAGGTGAGTGTCTGGTCTGGGGCAGTGGCTGAGCACAGCTTTCTCTCCCCTGGGTACTTGTTTAAGGTAGCAGCATCACCGTTTGCTTCCTGATAATACCACCAGTCTGGCTGGGCTCTGAAAGGATTGTTCAGGTGCTGGAAATACGAGGTGGGAGCCTTGCCCCGGTTGCTTCCTGATGCATAAGGTGTGGGAATGCTTTTTATCTCTGGCTACAGTCTGGTTGGTGAGCGTCAGTCCTGCTGGTTCCCCTGCTGTGCCATTAGTGTTTAGGCCCCTGGTGAAAGGGAGCTGGGACTCTATCTAGCTCAGCAATGAGAAGAGATGGTTGAGGTGTCTGATTCCTGGGAGCTTGGAAATAAAGCTGTGTGGTCTTGTGTACTTGTCCTGAGTGCCAGCCCTCCAGCCTGGGTGTTGCAGCTGCACGTGGCTTGCGTGACATTGCAGGTTCATGGAGCAGCTTACACTGCTTCTGGTGTGTATCTGTGGGGCTGTACCAGTCTGTATCTGTGGGTGCCCAGATGGGACTGGGAGGCAGTTAAGATTAGTGGGACTAATTGTGTTCAAATCTTTCGCTGCTTAACAGCAAGTGATTGCTCTGACAATAATTGCAGTACGCTGCAATATCATTTTTGGATAGGGGCCCACAGATGGGGAGTGTGTCCAACCCTATTGCTAATTCCCTGTTCCTCAGGCTCACTAGTGAATCCCTGCCTCTGAGCAGTACTGCATCCCTTGCAGAAAGCAGAGCTGGGACCCTAGCCTATTTTTCATCCTTTGAGGGTTCAGGACCCTGTCTTAGTCTCTCTCCCCCCATTCATTCCCTTCCAGAGCTCTGCTGGCTCATGGCTGGCAGCTCTGCTTGGGTCTGGTGCTTGCTTGGCCAAGGGAGGCGTCAGTAGCTGGAGTGGGGGCGTGCGGCTGGCTCTAGCACTCGCCGGTGCCCGCGGCAGGAGCAGAGGGGCTCTGCGCTGTCGAGGTAGGTGGGGTGGCAGAGGCACGGCGGGGTGAGCGCTGCAGAGCAGGCTGGTGCATGGCAGGGCACGAGCCCGGGACCACAGACACTGCAGGTGCTGCATGTTTCCAGGTGCGATAGTGCTGTGGTGCCGAGGTGGAGCACGCGACTGTTCTAGCCCAGCCAGTCCTGCTAGGGTTTGCTGCTTGCTCGGACATATAGGCAGCTGCTGGGGGCCCATCCCTTTTCCAGTCTGTGTTGATGGCATAAGTGCCCGCTGTGCGCTCGTGGCGTGCGTGCAAGGCACTGATAAGGAGACTTGTTATGCACTCCTTTCTGGGCCTCCCCATGGTGGGGAACAGGGTCTGTTTTACATGTAAGACAAGGCCCGGGATGGGACGGGGGCAGCCCATGGCACATCCGAGTCTGGTAGCTGCAGATTTCTTGCTGTCTCCTTCCTGCAAGCACCTCCCTGCCAAAATAAGAGGCTGCATGGAGCCTCGGGTTCATTCCTGAACCGCTCTTCTCTCTCCCTTTGCTCAGATTTTCTTTTTCTGCTTCAATTTTCTGAAGCACATCACCTCTGAGGAGTTCTCTGCTGTGAAGTCGCAGAGGTAAGGAGCTTGTGCCTGCTGCTGCATGGGCTACAGAGCCAGGGAGCTCGTTAGTGCTGTTCCTTTGGGGAGATGGAAGCCCTGGTGTCCTGGCCCAGTTTTCTTTAATTTGTTCTGCACTCTGAAGGCTGCAAAATGGGGCCGAGGCTTGTGAGGTGCAACGTTGCGCTCTGGAAAAATTGTCCAGGCTGAAATGTGCTCTCTGCTTAATGACTTTCCGTGGCTGCCTAAGCACAGATGAACCCAGAGGTGTGTGCTCTGGCTCAAGCGGGCTGCACAGCAAGGTCCATCAGGCACCGCTGCGGGGAGCGGGGTGGCTGCTCTTTGACAGACTGCTAAACATTAGCCCTTCTTATTTCAGGAGGAGCATAAAGAAACAAACCCCACCATGGAGGAGACTTCTAACTCTGATTAAATGCACAACTGCCTGCAGCAGCCTGTTGCCACCCTCTCAAAGTGCAGGGCATGTGGGCTGGGATTGTTAGGAGAGTCAGATACTACACCCTGGTCCCATCCCCTCTCCTCTGCCCCTGCACAGCAGATTCACCCCTAGTCTGATCCGGTGTGTGCTACAGAGATCTGGCTCTGGCCAGGCTCCATGCAGTGCTGCAACGTGGCTGAGGTGACCTTGTCTTTCCTTCCCCAGAAGGAAGAGTTTGCCACCTGGCTTCACCCTGGAAGAGATCTGCATGCTCCGTGAGTGCGGCTGCTGAGCATCAGCCCCTCTGGGTGCTGGTAATGGTTGATCACCTGGGGGCTTGGGTTCCCACCATCAAGGTGACTACAAATGAGCTGTGCTTCCCTTGGGGCATTGCAAGAGTGATGCCCCAGGGCAAGTGGAAAGTGTAAGGCTCAAAGGGAGAGGAAGAATCAATGAATTCAAGCTGGTCTTCAGGTAGTTCTGTCTCTTTTTTTTTTTCTAGAGCAGAGAGATCGAGGCAGCACCACGAGTCTGAGCAGTGACTTCTCCTTGGGGCTGGAAAGTTCCCCTGGAGCAGCTGGGAGCTTCACCTACGAAGCAGTGGAGCTGATGCCAGCAGGAGCACAAGCCCAGGCAGCATGGTGAGGAGATAGTCACTCAGTGGACTGCAACACAAAAGGGGCAGGCTCTGACCACAGGAGAAAAGATACCTCTGAACTCCCAGCCCTCTGGGTCTGCTCTCTGAGCCATGGGCTCCCTACAGTGGAGGGAGGAATTTGGCTGTCAGAGGCCTTGCTGCAGCTTGTGCTACAGAACTTCTGCACCAGGAAATGGAGGCTCCTCTGTGTTAACGACTGTCGGGCTTCTGCAGGGATGTTCCTGAAGTTTGTCGCCTGATCTGGTATCAGGGCAAGTTTTTGTTGTTGTGTTTTTTGTTTACCAGCTTCACAGTTAAACACAGTGAAATTGTTTCTGGATTAAGTTTAGAAGAGGGTTCTAAACAATGGGAAAATGACATTTGGCAGCAGCCTCGCCTGGGAAAAGTGGAGGCAAAAAACTTAGTTGCTCTGTAGTGAAGCTTAAGTGGTTTATGGAAGAGGTTATACAAGTCTGCACTAATGGAATGTAGAGTGGGTGACCAGGACCCCTCTAGACTTAAGCGCCTCTAACAACACGTGGTGTATGAGCTGAAACCAAGTTGCAGTCTGGAATGTTGCCTAGAGATGGTTCTGGGAGAGAACATGAAATTCTCAGTGCTTCCTGTTGTTAAAGAGTTGTATAGGACTCGCCTAGGGAGCCGGGTGGCTGCCTGGAAGCTGGACTGGGGAAGATGTCTCAGGTGATTCTGCTGCTCTGGGACAGGTGCTCTGCTTGCTTATGGAGTTTCTGGTTCTGTGTTTGGGGATTTCAGAGCCCTTCTCTAGGGTTGCCCCTCTCAGTTTAATTTTTCACTCCTCTCCCTTAGCACATGTGAAGATGCTATTTTGTATTGCAATTATTTTAAATTAAATCTGGGTTGTGCTGGAGGCAGCTGGAAATCCTCTGGGACTGAGGAGCCAGCAGCCATGCTAGTGGCAGCGGCTTTCCTAAAGCACATTATGATTCAATTTATAAAACACTGAAGAACAGTCAGAGGATCTTTCTGAAAAATCACAAAACAAAGGTGGGGAGCCCCAAACTGTGTTTACCAAGTGACCAAGGCAGAGTCCTCTTAATGCATGGAAGCTACCTTATCCAAGCAGGAGAGTGACTGCAGCAAATGGAGAACCGCTTTCCGCTTGCCTGCCTACAGGGTTGGAAACGGGAAGCATTTACACTGATCCAAACCATGTTCTGGAGTGCTCAGGACCTACAGACTAGATCCTGCAGCATGATCTTTACAAGATGTGAAGTGGCTGGAGCATGCTGGGAGAGATCTGCTGTACTTGGATGTGCCAGGGCTTGATTTGATGACGTTTTGTAACTCTAGTTTGCTTTCACTCCTGTTGGAGACATCAGGTTATTTTGGGGTTTCTGCAGCTACCAGGGTGATGATTTGGGCCCACGCTATGAGCTTGAGGAGGGGAAAGTTGTAAGCCTTTACATGAGAACTTAGTGAGGGGACTGGGCATGGGTGTCTTGCTGCAGGCTGTTGTGGCTGTGTAGTCTGGAGAACAGGTAGGGCTTGCTACAACCATGACTGTCAGTGAGCTAAGCTGTGCATACTGTAAGGGGGGGGAGAAAAGAGGAGATGTGTTTCATTGTGTTGTCCTGAAAACAGGTGGGTCAAGGTCTCCTTGCATGGAAAGGCATTTGTATTTTAGCTGTATAAG
Source organism: Apteryx rowi (assembly GCF_003343035.1). Classification (NCBI taxonomy): domain Eukaryota; kingdom Metazoa; phylum Chordata; class Aves; order Apterygiformes; family Apterygidae; genus Apteryx; species Apteryx rowi. Next base: position 1,906,575 of record NW_020451038.1, on the reverse strand, counting down.
CTTGTCTCTGCAAGCTGTGCTTGGAAATGTTGGCAGCTATGATAACATGAGATGAATAATGTGTGAGAGAGGCTGTGGTGTGATGTTTGAGGGTGGACGTACTTTAAGAAGGGAAGGAGGATAGGGTGCTTCCCACTGTACAGTGAGCCTGTCTTTAGCTGTACTTGCTGACAGCGCTCAAGATCTTGATCAAAGCCAAGGTGCCCTTTCAGATTCCAGGAAGAACATCATCTTTTTTCCCTTGGCTTTATGTTTGCCTTAGGTGTCCCTGTTTACTTGCATACACAGGGAGATCTTTGTTCAACTCGCTGTGGTTTTGGAAGGGGAAAAATTCCTGGGACTTCTCCAGAAAAAGTACTAATATAAGAAAGAGAGCCCCTCTGAACATGGAACAGCAGTGACATGAATTAATCCCAAATGTGTGTACTTGTTCAATATGTAGCGGGAGGGTACTATGAGCTAAAACAAGATGTAGCAATGGACAGTGAATTGGATGTGGGTCTGCCTAGAAAAGAGGCCAGAGCAGTTCTGGGCTGTCAACTCAGAGACAAGGAGAAGACTGAAATGCATCTGCACCTGGGGTGATTGTCATGAGCACATAGTCAGAAACATGATCGGTGGTGCCTGAAGGGAATCACTAAAAGGGAAAACAACACTGGTGTTGTGTCCCTGTTGCCCTCATCAGAGCACAAGAATGCCCACCTGGGCTGAGCTCCTTGCTGGTATAATCTGTAGAGTTTAGAATGGATTGAAAGGGCCTTTCCCTGCTGAGAAGCCCTTTGCTTGAGGCATTTTTAAAGCTAGACTAAACAAAGAAATCGCTGTATGCGTGTGGGCCGATGCATTCTCCTGTCTCCGATTTCCAGGTCACATGGATGGTGATCTACAAAAGAATGGGCTAAGTTGGGCTGAGCACAGTGTACCACCATCACTGAGCAGTTACCGTGACTCATGGTTCCCTGGGAGGGAGGAAAGCACGTTCAGTGGGCAGAAGAGCTTTGTAGCTGCTAGGATAAAATCTGGCCTGATGTGGAAAGGCTTCCTGGTTGGAACATGTGGGAAAGAGCTTTCTCACCCAGGTCATCCATCCCACAGGAGGAAGAGCTGTGCATCATCACCGCAAGCTGTGTTATGGACCCGGGCACAGCAGTCTGAAGACAGGCTGCTTTCCACAGGGATGGTCGAAGTGAAGTCCTCCAGCTCTTCCTCATCAACCCACTCTGATAACTTCCTGAGGATTGGAAGTAGCCCACTGGAGGTGCCCAAATCCAGGTGAGATGGGATGGAGTAGAGCATTTCTCAGCAAAACTAGTGTCTGACAAAGGGAGAGCTGGCTGCATTTTTGTAGCTCTGAGGAGCCTGGAACACACAGGTTTGTAGAACTTGAGGCCAGGAGGACTGTTCCTCTCTAGCCTGACCTTATGTGTAGTGCTGGCCACTAAACACAGAAGTTCTGCCTCAGCTCATTTAGAGGAGAGGGGATCTGTGCTGATAACAGCCTGGTGTTGGTTCTGCCTGTCCTCAGTGCATGCCTCAACTCTGCGGGGTCTGGCATCTCTGCGTCCTGCATGCCCAGGTCGTGCAGCACTGTCTCTGTCAAATGCATCCACAGGGATATGAAATGGTTAAGGGCTGTGTGGGAGGCAAATCATCTCAAGCCAAGCAGACCCCACTCTGCATCTATTCCTGTCTCCCTTTCCATCTGCTAACCTTCCTGACACCGCAGGGTGGAAAACTCCAGGTGCCGGTGGCAAGTAAAGGTAGAATCCGCTGGGAGCAGGCTGTGAGTGTTGCGACAGCACAAAGGATTTCGGCTGGGAGGCGGTGCGTTCCCGCTGTGCAGCCGGGAAATGGGGAGCCTGGACCTCAGCCTAATCTCATGCCATAACAAAGGACATTCTGGCACCCTTCCAAAATCTGGTGCTGTGGTAGGGCAAAGTAGAGCAATGAGCTGGGCTAGGGGAAGAAAGAACAGAGCCCGTGGAGCAAGTGCCATGTGTTTAGGCTGACAGGGGATAAGAGACTCTTATCTAAGAGGTTGCTGTTAACAGCATCAAGCACTTGTGTGGTCTCTGCAGGTTTTCTGTTGAGTCTTTTTCTAGCAATTCGCATCAGAACAGCCACCAGCCAAACATTTATTACTCTCTTATCACATGCAAAATAAAATGACAAACAAGTAAATCATTGAAAATTTATAGGATTTTCTTACCAAATTTCTTGATTCCAGAGAAAAATCGCTGTCTGACAGTCTTCAGAAACGGTGTTAGCTGTTCTCCCTGAAGAAAGAGATCAATAGGATGTTTTTGAGTTGTTCCTAGGGCTCACCTCTATGTTCTCTGTAAGATGAAATGAGTCTCCCAAGAAGAGAACAAAATACCGAGAGAGTGCAGCTTGTCTTGGAGGCTGCTTTTGTTCAGAACATTAATGCCGCTAATGTAAGCCCTGTGTGTGGTCTCATGCCGTCCCAAAACCTGACAGAGTGTTCAGTTCAGTGCTGGGCTGCATAAACTGCCTGGTAGCGAGCTTGCAGCAGTGCTGTGGCAGAAGCTGTTTATAATGCGTCAGCCGGACTCCACTCTGTGAGAGCAAAGAAGAGAAGTAGAACAGGCAGAAAAGCACCACTGGAACAGGGGGCGGGGGGCTTGCGTTCCAGGGGCTCAGCACTGGTGAAGCCAGCACTTACCTGTCCTCTGGCTGTGGCATCTTTTCAGGTTTAGATGATTAGTGCCCACTGATACCAGGCATTTGGAACCTGGGTGCCCAGGGTTTGAGGCAGCAGGCAACCATGGCAGGGAAGCTTGTTACTTCCAGGCCACTGTCCTTGAGGCTGGCCTTTCCTTGCACCCAGTAAAATAACCTCTGAGAAGGAGTTGCAGTCTTATGCCGTTATTGTAAGAGGTAAATGTTCTGTGTATTCCACTATGAACGTTTCTTCCTGACCCTTACGCTAGTGTCTGGCATGGCATAAAGCCTTTATAACCCTTCAGCATACAGCAAAGTCACCCTGGTCTATCTTCAATCCCTGTTGACGTTTACAAATGAGGCACTGTGAAGGGCTGAGCTGGAAAAAGGTGCTTAAGGTGGGAATAGGGGATAAAAAGGAACCTCCTTGCAAGGCTTGAAATGAAGAGGACAGGAGAAGGAAATCAGTTGTGAAGCCAAAGTGGTAAAGTCAACTGTATGCAAAGATGGCTGATCTGCCGTGTTGATACTGGGTGGAGATTATGTGCAAACTTGTATGCTTGCTTCTCTGGTGTCACCTGGGTATCCTCTACTCCTCTCTGTGTGCAAGCTAGAGGAAATAAGCCTGGAGACCCTGCAGGGAGTGGGTGGAATTGTCAAGGCAACGGCTGAACTGAGCTGCTTTTTCGAACCAAGTCTTCTGGCATGTTTATGCTCCTTTGCCTCATAGTCCCCTGCTAGATCGGCCAGACTCTGGTCTGTGCCCTGCCTGCTTTCCCTGGGATAACACTGGTAACAGTTGTGCTAGCTGAGGACTTGGAGCAATGCGTTGCCTTGTCAATGCTGACATGGCTTGCACCTTTTGAGGTCTGAACATGATATGTTTTATCTCCAGAGAGGGAGGGGTTATGTCATGCCACTTGGCTTTGGTCTCCCTGTTCAGACAGTCTGAATCTGCCTGGTGAACTCCATGCAGGTAATGGATATCACAGTATCTTCAGCCACTGTTCTCCATCCTGGAGGGAGGAAGGGGGTCCCATTTGGGGGAGGGAGAAGGGGTGCATCTGTGGTGGAAGGAAGGAATAGGTTCTCTTCTTTCACCCCCTGAGAAATGGTGGGACAAGGATGGAGGCTGGTGCACAGAGACTAATGATACCAAAAATACCTTCATCTTGACGGTGCTGTTGCAAGTTAACACCCAAGGCTCTTAAGATGAAGAAACTACTGTACTTGACTTTCTAACCCTCTAGTTGTGTGGCCATAGCAACAAAACACTTAACCACTGCAGCAGCAGTAGAAGAAAAATGGTTGCTTGTAAAATGCCAGCAGGCAGCCTTCGGGCAGTTCACGTGAACTGTCCAGTCCATGTGCTGGCAGGCAGGTGAGCTCAGGAGTGACTGGGAAAGCAAGCTGGTTCAGGTGAGCAGAGCCTGGGCAGACTCCTGGGAGGAGTAACTGGGATGTCCTAAAGGAAGGAGTTGCAAATGCCGAGTCAGGCAGTGTAAGCCAAGCCCCTTTCCTGTGCGGACCATGACAGTGGTCTGCTGCTGCCTTCACCTCACCAGCTGGCTCTTCCAAGTCCTGCTCTGATCCAGGGGTCCTGGGTACCTGTAAGTGCCTGGATCATTCTTATCAGACAAAGCATTCAAAAGCAAATTCAAATGCCGCATTCTCAATAGACAGTCTTTCTAGCTCATCCCAATGCAAGGGTAGCATCATGTCTGAGCACAAGCATATGTGAAGATACTGCATACATTATTTGCACAGTAGGACAAGGTGCTTTTTCTACAAACTGAGAGCTCTAAGTACAGCAGACAGCATGCATTGGCTGTAACTCGCTGCATGGGAGTGGGTAGTGACCTGCAAATAATGTCCTGTGTTTGCATTTGACACTGATGGTCTGTGTCCCATGACACTGCAGAAAAACCCTGTATCTGTGTCAGGGATTTAGTGTGTGTGCGCACACATAACTGATGTGGATTAGCAGCTGGATAATCTTTGCTTGAGTGTGCTTATGCTAAGTCAATTAAATAAAACCCAAAGTACTGTGGTCTGAAGAGTCAAGATCTACAGGAGTTAAATCGTGGAGGATCTGCTTTGGCCACCAGTCACAGAGAACTTCCTCACTTAAAGGGCTGCAGATGGTTCAGATGTGGTTCTGGAGAGAGTGCAGTGAATGCAAAGAGGGACTGAGAAACTGCTGTCCCTTGGCTTTGGGGTGTTTGGTTGACAGTGGTAAGACTGTGCACGCAGTACGTGTCTTGCTCCGTATATCCACCTGGCTTGGAAGGCGGATCTGCCATGTGACAGCAGTGAGCCTGCTGTAGTGACCGCAGCAGGAAAGGAATTGTTCACAGGAAAGTTTTCTGGAACTATTGCACTGATTATGCCACCACACGGGCTTGCCAGCACTCTGGTTGGCACGTGGCTGTACTGCAAGCAAGAACGGTTGTGCTCACGGAGGACTGTGGCCTGCCCAGGCTGTTACGGCATTGACCCTGTGTGTAGATAGCTGACTGGGCTTCAGCCAGGGCTGCCAGTACAGCTCGCTGCCAAGTGTTCCTTGCCAATTGTTCCCACGCAAAGGTGGGAAGGACTGCCCTCCTCGCCAGGTTGCCGCAGTCTGTCTGTGCGTACAGTACCTCCAAATCTGAGCCTCCCTTCTAGCATCCAGTTCTTCTAATTTTAATAGCTGCGCTAATAGTTAATGCTTGAATTTGAGGCACGGAATATGTGCTGGCAAATGAGCCGCTTCCCAAGTAGTCCTAGGTATGTGGGAATACAGGAGGCGAGGGAGGGCAGAACAGGGCAAGGTGTGAGCCTAGCTGTTGGGCACTTGGCAGCTGACTCACGTATTAAGAAGTGGAAGGATCCCCGATTGCTGCTCTCCCTCCCGTATTGGCTCTCCTCTGGTAAGCGGGTGTCCRTGTGCTCTGAAATGCTCTGTTCTGTGCAGCATGTTGCATGGGAAGCACTGACCTAATTAAAAGGAACCATTTCAGGCTAGGAGTTGCCAGTTTATGGCCTGCTAATGGTCCTTCCTTGTGTGAAGGAACAGCTTGCGGCTCATCTCTGTTTTGCTAATCTAATTTTGTTAATTTTGCACTTTTGAGGGAGTCTCTTCCCACTCGTGGATCTGAAGAGGTGGGTGTTTGAAGCTTGCTTTCATTCTGTCTTTCCGTTTGCCATTAAATGTCTTTGGCAGATGCACTGATTTGAAGACTTGCTATATCTTTTCTCTCCTAACAACCATGTCAGTTTTGCTGTAGCAGTCCAGCTGCTTCCCAAGACCCTCTGCACTGCCCTCACAACTAGCCAGCCTCTGGCACGGCTGTACTGTGATGCAAAGCTGTTCTTAGGGGCTTGGAGACTGGTCCTGGTGTCACAGCATCCACAACTTCCTCTGGAGCCTCACTGAAGCTTTTCTCTTGGGCCTCTGCAGCAAGACTTTACTAGGAGCCTTCAGGGGTTACAGATAGAAGTAACAGGAAAATTTTCACCTCTAGCATTGGCTGGACTGCACTGGGTTGCAGTCAACTTGGAGATTTAATCTTGTTCTCAAGCCCAAACTTAGCTTTTAAGAAGCTCTACTGCTGCTGAGCAAGACCCTTGCTGGAGTCCCAACTCCGTGGCCTCTCTCTGACTGCCAGTAGCACAAGATTTCCCATCGTGCCCTCCCTGCCTGCTTGACCCAGCCTTGGTGCTTGCTGTCTCTAGAGGCTAAGATGTGCTTGTTGGTTGTGACACTTCCTCAGGAGCCTCCCTTGAGAAAGTGTCGGAGTTAGAGGGGAAGACTGCCACAGTGTCTTTGTTCTGCTGGCTGCGCTTAGGTATCTAAACCAGGAGAAGGATGGCCTGGACTCGTTGCAGAGTTGGTCAGTTTAGTCACTTAGGTAGCAAGAGTTTATTCTGCAGCCTGAAGGTGAGAGGCAAAATTGACTGCCTTAAACTCCTAGACTCCTGTGCTATTAGGTTAGATGTAATTTGACTAATTCTTAGCTGCCTGGACCAGCCTGAAGGAGAGGATAGAGCAGTGCATGCCGTGTGGCAGTTCTGCACTGATGGATTTGGTCAAGCAATCTCTTGAGCCTGTGCTTTGGGTTGGGGTTCCCTGTTGTTCTCAGGGTGGATTAGAGATGGGGAGCCTGGGAACATTGCCTTTCCTTCAGGGCCAGACATGGAGCAACGGCAGCCAAGCAAAGTGCTTTTTTTGTTGTCCCTGGTGCCCTGGATCATGTCTTGCTCCTCTGCTTGCCGTGTTGTCAGTCTGTGCAGGCTGCTGATATTACGCTCTCCTTCACAAGTCCTGCAGAGCTCTGTTCAGTTCTCTTCATTTTCACTGCTGTAGCCCAAGTCCTCCTTGGCCTGTCTCTGCCATTCCAGACTCACCCTCTTCAAAACCTTTATTTCTGCTTTGCCCCAACCTAGCGCTCTGTTCTACAACTTGTGTCTTCTCTGACAGCGACATGTCCCCATCTGCATCCCTTCTGCACAAGCCCGTTGCCTACAGACCTTTTGACTGCTTTAGCTCAAATTCTTGTTACCTCACATGTAACTAAGGTACTGTCATTTTTCCTGTCTGGCTCTGCTGTACTCTCAGGGACGTGACATCCTCTTCTTCCCTCTGCTTGCTGTACCCAAATGACGTTCCTCTAGTCGTTGTATGCTTCTGCTTGGTTTCCTGCACTGTTTCCACTGTGTTTCCAGGATGGCTCTGTGCTCTGGGCCAAAATGCTCTGCCTGGTCTCCTCCTTCATGCAGATTTCCTCTGCTTTATGTCCCAGATGCAGCAGGGAAAGGGGTAGATGTCACTAAACTGCTGTTCCGTTTCTTTTACGAATTCCCTGTGTATCCCAAGAAAGGTCATTCCTGTCTGATCTCTAGAAGGTCTTTCTAACAATATGTGCTTCAGTCCCACTTTCGAGATAGGAAATGCCTGTCTGAGTTTTTACTGCAGTGTTATATGCTCTAGAAAATCCATCTTTTTGCAAGAAGGGGTTCTCCTTAGTAATGCTTAACACTCGCAGTGCCTTTCTGAACCTCACTCTTCAGTTCATCTAGCAGGCACAGAACAAGAGCTATGCAGGGCAGATGAAGCTCTGCTCTTCCCATTTTCTGCTTTGATGCCCTTCCAGAGCCTGAACTTCTGGACGGTGGTGTTACCTGCAAACTGCAGCTGCAGGAGCAGCAGGACCACAATGGAAAACTAATATATAATAAGCTCTCTGATTTCCCATTCTCCAGTTGTACATCCAGCGCAGGACCGTGTTTCAGACTTCTCAAATTTGGACATATTGATTAGACTAAAGTGGCAGGCTTGGGTTTAGATCTAGACTGCGAGTAGATTTCCCCTGGCTGCCCATCCCAGTCTTGCTGAGGTCCTTATTGCTGTGGGAAATCCTGTATTTCTTGCTGCTCTCCTGGTCTCTTGGGGAGCAGCTGCAGTGCGCCACTGCTATTCTTAGCTGTGAAGACAGCATGCAAGTACCTGGCCCAGCAGAGCTGGAGCTAGTGCACTGCTTTCTGCCCAGCAGATCTCAGATAAATTATCCAGAAGATCTGGATAGTGTGTAACTGAGTAGCTCAGCCACAGGCTGTGCTTCCAGCTACGTACACTTTGCTGTGCAGCAGGGTACAATAATTACTTGCTCCCTGGGCACCCAAGAGCTCTGGGTTTATCTCAGGTGATCATGCCCTGTCCTCTGGGATTTTTGAGGGACTCCTCAGATTCACACATCCGATTTACTGCTGCTTCCTTTCCTGCTGGGAGGCTGCCTGCGTCGAACAACTGTCCTTCCCTAAGCTTTTTTCCTGTCCTAAAGATGTTTTACCACCTGGCTTCTGACACAGTCCATTCTTCTAATGCAGGAATACAAAAGTCTGCCGATGCTGTGGTGGGTGGGTGCCCTGGGGACATCTGGAGCAGTGACTTGCTCCATTCAGAACTGCTGTTAATGTCTCAGGAGTGATCTGCTTTCTAATGGCTGCAGGACCAAGGATCTCTAAATCTTCTCCACTACCAACCAAGTCACTACCTTGATTCTCCGTCAGACCTTGCCATTGCACTGCTATGTGCTAAGAGCTGAAACAGGCGACTGGCAGATGCCCCTCATACAGCGCTGCATCCACATTTGTGAGGGATTTGGGGCAGGACGTGCTGTTGCATCTTGCTAATGGGTTTCACAGTTCTGCATGGCCATCTGCTTCTTGCTAGCTTTGTCCTGTCCAGCTCACGGTGGACTTTCTGCTTCATCAGCCCCAGCCAGCTTGGCTTTCCCCTCCCTTTCAAAGGAAAGGTTTGGCTTGGGGCCGAGCCAGAACTGCATGTTGCACCCCGGTCCCAGAGCGTCGAAGCTGCTGGCACAGATGCTGCTGGCAGTCAGCCCGGCGTGTCCCTGGCACCAGAGTTAGYGAAAGGCATGTGGCTGAATGACCTGACTGATTGCACCGTCTCCCTCTCTCTCTGCCCCAGATCGGCGGACCATTCTCTGCCCGGATCTTCCGTTTCCACAGACTTTGGCAGCTGGCAGATGGTGACAGGGTGTGGCAGTATTCGGGAGCAGGCAATCCTGAGCGCAGACGCCTCTCTCCCTTGCAGCTTCCCGGATGAGTTCCCTAGCACTTGCCTGTAAGTGTCTCAAACGCAGGATCTCTCCTTGCGTCTCGCAGCTGGCTGTGAGCACTGGAACTTTGGCACTTCTGGAGACACCTGGGAGCCCATAACAAGCTGTCCCATCTTCCTCACCTTGATGTTTTCCACCCACAAATGCTGTCACTGAGTGCTCTTTGGTTACACTGAGCTCTGAAAGAAACCAACATTTTCTCTGCCTAATGATGGGGGGATGCTTTGCTTTCTGTAGGAAAGGGTCTTTCTCTCTCCTCCCTGAAGACACTGAATTTGGGCATAACTTACTGAATTTGGGGGTGCATACTTGCCAGGACAAGACTTCCTTAGCCAGGCTCTCTTGCTTTTGGATCTTGCTCATCTCCATCTCCCTGCTGGGTTCAGATCTGTGCTGCAGTAAGAGGGAGGCTGTCATTCTGTCACCCCTGAGTTTGTCTGACTGCAGCATCCTTTGCAGCTGCTGTGTCTGGGCAGTGCAGAGCAGCACAGACCCTGCATCCTGCTGCGTGTTGCAGGGGTTGCTGTGCAAAATGGCTGGGAGGCAAATGTTCCTTCCCAAATAGAAAGTCACCTCTGTGGAAACTTGAAAGACAGGAGATGCGCTTCAATTGCAGTTAGAGGAGAACCTTGGCTTGTGCCTCCAAGCTGCAAACTTTCAGTCAAGAAGCTGTGAAATGGCAGATTGGGTGCTGCCGCTAGCTAACTGTTCTTGAGATGTGCTGCTGAATGTTTGCAATCCCTTTACCGAGATCCGAGTATGTGCTTTGGAGGCAGAGGGCAGGAGACGCGAAAACAAATACCTCCTGTGAAACAAGCTAGCCGGCCTGGCTCGACTTCTCATGTGGCTGTTTGCTGTCCCGCTGAGCAGAACCAGAGCAGTCGCTCCCACGTTATGGTGAAGTTACGAGACCCATGAATTAACAGATAGAAGAATCATGAGGAACGTCTGATGTGGCCTTGCTGGGAGCTCCTGAAAACACAACACCCATCTTTCATGAGAACATGCCACACTCTTCTTGCAGTTGTTTGGAGATGTTGAGGGAGCAGAACGGGAAGCACGCTGAGAAGGGGGACCAAAGAACAGATGTCTGAAGTAGTGACCACTTTACCATCCCCTGAAGCTTGCTGTGCTGATGGCCACTGAGAGCCAGGGCGTCCACTGCTGCACTTCTTGGATTTCAATCTAATGTCAGAGTAGGGAAATCAGTAGAGAGAAATGTGATTTAAAGTGGAGCTAGTGTACTCTGATAACATTGAATCCRGATTGGGGATTTAGCAAAGAAAGAGCTGTTGTGACTTACCAGTCACATCTGGGATCCCTCTGACTGTGCCAGATGTAGGCTCTTGCGATTTGGAGTCTAGCTGCTTGGGACAGGCAGGTTCAAAGGGAGGTTCTGCTCTCCTTTGGGTGCAGAGCAGATGCTAAGAATGCTTTGCCCTAAACAGGCCTTCACTGAAACTGTGTGGTCCTATGCTCTTGGGCTGGGGACTGCTCGATTGTAGGTGCTGGGACCAGGCTGATGTTTTGAAAATGCCTCCGAGATGAAGAGTTACTGAGGATATCGCTTTGAGCCTGTCCCAGGGCTTGGATTCTCTCTGCTGCGCATCAGCTGTTTTCTTAGGAGCCCACAATGGTTTTTATCCCAATTTGTTGCAGCCCAGAACAGTATGAGCTCTTGGAAATTAAATTCTGTTTAGGTTCCCACTTTACATCTCATGAATTGGCGGTGGTTTGCAATGAAGGTATGCTTTTCACACCCTACTTCCTTGTGCTCGTGTGGGGCTTGTCAGGATTTACTCAGAACTGCGGCTTTGACAGTCTCATCTCATCCTGTACCCCTAGTTGAAGACTGGAGCATGCAGGCTCTGGGATTCGTAGCAGGGCAGAGAGCCCTTGATTTAGCAAAGAAGCACAAGCACAACCTGCTTTGCTGTTTGAACTGTTCACTGAAGTGGTGCAGTTGGTTTGCAGGGCTTCTCTGTGGTACCTGGCAGTGGTTTGCTGCTTGAATCTGCACCCTTGAGTGCACGTTCCTTAAGTATCTTAAGTTCTTCAACTTACCTCAAGTAAAGTAAACCTAAGAGTCTACATAAAGAACCCACACTGTAAAGAGAGAGGTGTGAAAGCCAAAAGATGCMAGACCTAAGCCTGGTATGCACCCTAACTTACCTCTCTGCATGTGACATTTAAGATTATTGAACTCTGGGTGCAAGTAAGTCCAGCTTTAGTATAGCCTGTTTCTTAACGTTAGCAGGTCTGTGAGTTCCACGTTCTATTAAGGTTGTCAAAAAACATCTTTTTATGTGTTTTGATATGTTGCCTTTTTACTTTGCCCTCTGGCTTCTCTTCATTATCAGACACTGTAAACAGCGGCCCGGTTGGCTGCCTCAGCATCGCTTGCTGTTTATAGGCTTCCCACCATATCCTCTTGCTGCTGTTTCCGGACTGAAGCTGTTGGCTGTGGGTGGTTAACACTTCCATTCAAATTAGCTGCGCCAATTTATAGCCAGCCCAGGCACTGGAGAGATTAAAGAGAATACTTTATGGGAAGGTTTGCACTGTGCCCTTGGAGTGACCTTTGAGGAATGTCTTACGCTCTCTGGGAGCCGCTGACATGTTATGGAGACACACAGCAAGGACTGGTTCAGGCCCGAGCACTCGGAGCAGATGCCTTTGAACCGTAGTCTTGCTTTCTGCCACGCTGTCATCTGAAATATCGCCTTCTCTCCTCTCTCTTCCCCCACCCCTAACCAGGTGCATAGATCAGATGGAGAGGAGAGCAGGTCCTTGGGGAAGCCATGCCCTACTCTGCGTGCAGCACTCCTGCTTGCACAGAGCAGCCTTGCCGTGGAACAGAAGTAAAACGTCACCTGGCTCTCCTCTTTCCATGGCTGGAGCTCCTTGGGGCTTTTGTCACCTTGTCTGCCTCCTCTCACTTAGCCAGGCCCGTCCCCAGGTCCCCAAAGGTGTCTGTGCTAGCCCAAGGCTGTGCAAGGTGGAGAGGCTGTGGGCAGGGGGGTGCTGGAAGCAAGGGAGGATTGCAAAGAGGTTGGGAGCAACTGTCCAGACAACACACATGTGGCCAGACTCCATCTGGAATCACTGTGCAAAAGGGGGAGAGCTGGCACAGGGGGCTGACGTCAACCAGAGCAGGCTTGGCGAAAGCACCGCTTTCTATAGGAACCACATCCTGCTAAGGATCATGGTAGGAGGAGAAATGGGTGGTGTTGAAGGAGGAGATCCAGGAGCGGGAGGCAAAGGCAGCGGCAGCAGGCGCTGCAGCCTGGGTGTTGGGGGGCTGGCACTGCCTCTGGGTGGGCAGGGGCTTGCTGCTGGAGCTGGCTTTGGGTGCTGCTGCCCTGTGCTGGCGCAGAGACCAGGCCCTTGCCCCTCTGTGCGCCCTCCGGCCCCGGGGAGGGAGCAAGAGCTGGGGCTGGAAGAGGGGAGGCCGCTGCYGTGACCGGAGTTGCTGACCTTCACCTTCTGTCTCCTAGGCTGGTGACGGCGAGCGACCGCGAGTCCCGCCTGGAGGAAGTGCGCTCTGCCTTTCTGGCCAGCTACAGCCGAACCATCGGCCTGAAGGCCGTGCCCCCCAGCCCCTCGGGCGCCATCGGCGGCCTCCTYGAGCAGTTCGTGCGGGGCGTGGGACTGAGAGGCAGCAGCACGCTCTGAGCGCGACCCTCCCGGACCGGCAGACGGACAACCGGGGCCCGGCAGGTCCCCGCGGCCGAGCCGGGGCTCCAGTCCCTGCGCGGCTCCGGCGCCTGCGGCCTTCTGCGCTGGGCGCCCGGCCGCGGCCGCCCGTGCCCGGGGCCAGCGGCTCCGACAGATCCGTGCAGTAAAGACCTGTGTGCTGTCCCCGCTGCCTGCCTCGTGCTTGGGCTGCGG
>NW_020451038.1:1883789-1892695 GCF_003343035.1 Apteryx rowi | reverse complement strand
CGGGACGGGCGCCCCGGGCGCGGGTGGGTGCCTGCGTGGGCATGTGCCCCCCCGGCGCGGGTGGGTGCCAAATGCACGTGGACCCGCGGCTCGGTGCGGGGCGCCCACGGCACCCGCTCCCGTCGGTTGCTGCCCTCGGTGCCCCGTGGGGACGGGCTGCTGCTGCTTCGCCGCTTGCCCCGCTCAGTCCCAGCCTCGCTCCGGGCACCCGATGCCCCCGGCCCGGGCTGCCACCCCGGCGCGGGGCTGCCGGCAGCGAGGTCTGTCCCCCGAGCGGTTCGGGGGGACACCGGAGCCCGGCACGGTTCCACAGGGCACCGCTGCTAGCGGCTGCTCAGCAGGAGCTGCTGCCCCGGCACCCAGCTCCCGGGGCACTTGGGGCACGGGACGGCCGTGCTCGGGGCGACACTGCAGGGTGCAAAGCGGCGGGGGCTGGCCGGGCTCGGGCTGGTCTGGCTTTGCCCCGCTCGGGCTGCTCGTGCGTCTGGCAGCAGGGCCGGGAGCGGCCGGGCGAGCGTTCGCGGGCCGGGGGCGCGGGGGGGGTGTTGCTCCCTGCCTCCGGCCCCTGGCGGGGTCTGCAGGGCCGGCGGGTGGCTGCTGGGTGAATCTGCCGGTGCTTAAAAATAGCCCCGCAGAGAACCGCTGGCCTCGCTGCCCGGGGCTGGGGAAGGTCCTGCCTGCAGGTGCCGGGGGGCCGGGGAGCCTGGGCCAGCGCAAGCAGCTTCCCTCCTGTCCCTCGCGTCCCCGGCAGGGTCCCGGCAGAGCCCTGTTGCCGGCGCCCCGCAGCGCCCTGCACTTTGCACCGCTCGGTGTCCCCGGGGCGTCTCTGCCCCCACGCTGAGCGGCTCTGGCGTCCCCCTACCTGCAAACTCTGGCCCCTGCCGGCGCCGTGGCCATGGCCGGACCACGTCTCCCCGGGGAGGTGACAGATGTGGATCCAGCTGTGCCAGAGGGCCCCTGCCCTGCCCTGCTGGGTGCCCGGCTCAGCACCCTGCGCTGGGGGCTGCTGTGCCCCCTCCCTGCAGCTGCTCCCTCTCTCCCTGCCAGCTCCCTGCGGTGGCAAAGCCACGGTGGCACCCATGCAAACCCTGTGGGCTCCCATCCTGGCCGCTGGTGCCAGTGGGGACCTGGCGTCTCAGGGCAGGGGGGTCCAGGGAGCCAAGGGCCCGGTCTTGGCCAGCTGGGGTGAGCCCTGTCCCAGGCTGCCGGCAGAGCCCTCCGGGGCTCCCCTCTGCACCCTGACCCTGCCGTGCCCGGGATGGGGGAGCTGGACAGACCATGGCCAAGTCCGGCAGCCTCCACGCTGCCCCAGCCCAGCCTCCGCGGCAGCCCCGGGGCGCAGGAAGGGTCCCGCTACTTCCCAGTGTCAAAGCATGCAAACTGCAGCGATCAAAGTGCTCTGGATGCTGCTGTTTCGGGGCCGCGGGGCGCAGAGCGGTGCAGGCTGCCCCAACCCTGCTAAGTGTCTGCTTTCTTCCCACTTCTGCGCCTCTCCCGGCCTCCCCATTAGCGGTGTTCCTGCTGCCGGGGTGTGCCGGGTGCTCAGCCATTACCGACTGCGCCGGGGAAAATTTCATCCTCTAAATGGGTTCTCTGTCATGTTCAATCACCGTCAGAGCTRGAGCCGCTGCTCCCGGCGGTCCTGCCGAGCCTGCCTCCGCCCAGCCCGCCCTGCGGGCACCGCCGAGCCCCGCTGGCGTGAGGGTGCACAGCCCCCCGGGCCACCGCGGCGCCCAGCCCAGCGTTCCCGGGCCCAGGCTGTCCCCCGGTGCATGGTGCGGGGCAGGAGCCCTGGGAAGGAGCACCCGGGGCTGTGGTCTTGGCACCGCGAGGCTCTGCACGGCCCGGCTGCTCCCCTGGGCGCAGGGAAACCTCGGCTGCCGCCCTGCCACCGGCCCGGGGGCTCGGCACGGGGCTGAAGGAGCCGTGTCTGGCCGAGGGGACGGCAGGGAAAGATGCGGCAAAACTGAGGGCATCTGAGGAGCTGGCCGTGCCGGCAAGAAGGGGCAGCTGGTCGCTGCCGGGACCGCGTGGGGCTGTGGGGAGAGAGGCCGCGCAGGAGGACGGCATCCGACCGCGGGGCTGAGACCCGCGGCGTCCATTGGGCAGCTGATGGGGCGGGCGCCTCTGGCTGGGCTGCGGGAGGCTCACGTCCGGCTCCGTCTCCCCAGGAACCTGCTGGACATGGACACCTTCTCCAAGTCTGACCCAGGTAGGCGGCAGGGGCCATGGGGAGGCCTGGCGGGGCCCGGCACAGCACGGCACGGCACCGCTCGGCTCCTCTCTCCGCAGTGGTGGTCCTGTTCATGCAGGGAGCCGGGAGCAGCGAGTGGAAGGAGGTGAGTGTGGCCCCCTCGCCTGCCCCTGCGCCCCTCCATCCATCCAGCTCACYCCTCTTGCCAGGCCCCGGCCACCCAGGGCGACGTCAGGGACGGTCCCAGCGGCTGGGACGGGCTCCCAGCCCAGCCCGAGTCCCCATCCCTGCGCAGCCCCCGGTTCTCCCCCGCCAGCCTGGGGGCTCCTGGCTAATCCCCGGCTCAAACAAGCCCATATGGCCACCCGCTTCCGCACTAAGGATTCCCCCCCCCCCCGCCGCCAGCGCTAATCCCCGCGCTGGGATTAGCGCTGGGGGCAGCTGCAGCGAGGAGGGACCCCGGTTGGGGGGGGGGGCGCGAGGGTCGGGGCCGCCCTCACCCCTCTCCCCCCAGTTCGGGCGCACCGAGGTGATCGACAACACCTTGAACCCTGACTTCGTCCGCAAGTTCGTCCTCGATTACTACTTCGAGGAGAAGCAGAACCTCCGCTTCGACGTGTGAGTAGTGGCGCCCGGCCGCGCCAGGCTCAGCGCCGGGGCCGCGGGGGCCGCGGGGCGCTCACGCTCCCGCGCTCTCCTCTCCCCGCCGCCAGCTACAACGTGGACTCCAAGAGCTGCAGCATCTACAAGCAGGTGAGCGCGGGGGCGAGCGGCGCTGGCCGCGGCGCGCAGCCGAGGACGCCCCGAGCCCGGCACCGTGGCCCGCGTGGGTGCGCTGCTGCCGGGGTGCCGGAGGGCGGGGGCGGGCGCCCCGGTGCGGCCCCCGTCCCCCTGCGGGGCTCTGACCCGCTCTTGGCCTCTCCGTGCCACACTGGGACTGGCAGAAGGTAGGTGCCAGCCTCGCACCAGCCCCTGCGCCTCTCCGGGGAGCCGGGCCCTCCTGGGGGGCGCAGGATGGGCCGGGGTCGTCCTGGGGGTGCAGGACGGGTCCAGAGCATGTGAGGTGGCTTTGGGGGCATGGGGTGGCCCTGGGGATGCAGGGTGTGTTTGGGGGTGCAGGCTGTGTCCTGGGCTCGTGGGGTGGCTTTGGGGGAGGTGCAGGATGGCCCAGGGCACATGGGGTGGSCCTGGGGACACAGGGTGGGTCCAGGGGTGTGGGGTGATCCTGGGGGTGCGGGATGGGTTCAGGACACGTGGAGCAGCTCTAGGGGTGCAAGATGGGTCCAGGATGGTCCATGGTATGTGGTGTGGCCTAGGGGGCATGGAGTGGCCATGTGGGTGCAGGGTGGGTTCAGGGATGTGGGGTGGTCCTTGGGGGGGGTGCCAGATGGGTCCAGAGCACATGGGATGGTCCTGGAGGTGCAGGATGGGTTGAGGGGTGTGGGATGGTCCTTGGGGGATGCCAGATAGGTCCAGGGCACATGGGGTGGCCCTGGGGGTGCAGGACAGGTCTTGGGCTACAAGGTGGCTCTTGGGCCATGGGGTGGGTTCGGGGCACTTGGGGTGGCTCTGGGGACACGGGGCAGCCCTGAGGCAGGGCAGGGGGGCAGAGCAGCCCCAGAGGGTCGCACGGGGACGGCGAGGGCGTGGGGCGGGTGCCAGGAGGCCGGCGGGGCCGGATGCCCGCTCCTCACGGCGCCTGCTCGCGGCGCAGGACTTCCTGGGGCAGGCGTTCGTGGCACTGGGCGAGGTGATCGGGTCCCAGCGGGGCCGCCTGGAGCGAGCCCTCACGTGAGTGACGCCCCCGCCGTCCCGCCTGGAGGGCTCCCGCGGGTTGGGACCCCGTCGCGCGTGCAGCCCCCCCCACCACCTGGCTGGGGACACCCCGGCAGCCACCCCTGCCCCGGGGACGGCCCCGTCCTCGCCGTGCCCGCGCTGAGCCGCCACCACCTCCCGTCCCAGGGGTGTCCCAGGGAAGCGGTGCGGGACCATCCTGCTGCTGGCGGAGGAGCTGAGCAACTGCCGGGTGAGCGCCAGCGCCGCCCYGGGCGCCCGTGGGGACGGCACAGTGGCACCCGTGGGGACGGCATGGTGGCACCCGCGGGGCAGCTGCGCCCGCCGGGGCCGATTGCCGCTGCCCCGGGGGATCGGCCGGGCCAGGTGCCCGCAGGCACCGCGCCAGCCCCAGCCTGGGGTGCGCAGCCGGCCCCCGGTGACAGCCCCCATCCCCAGGACATCGTCACGATGCAGCTGTGCGCCAACAAGCTGGACAAGAAGGACTTCTTCGGCAAATCGGACCCCTTCCTCGTCTTCTACCGCAGCAACGAGGACGGCACGTGAGCGCGGGGCCCGGGCACTGCCGGGGCTGGGCACAGTGCTGCAGCCCGGCCCGGCACACGCCCTGATGCCCCGTCCCGTCCCGTCCCGTCCCGTCCCCGCAGCTTCACCATCTGCCACAAGACGGAGGTGGTGAAGAACACGCTCAACCCCGTGTGGCAGCCCTTCACCATCCCCGTGCGAGCCCTCTGCAACGGCGACTAYGACAGGTGGGCAGGGGCGGCCGCGGCGCCGGGGAACGGTGCAAGGGGGCCGCCGTGGGGCCAGGGAACGGTGCAAGGGGGCAGCCGTGGGGCCAGAGCAGGGCACGAGCGTCTCCCTTGCAGGCAGGCCCGGCGCGGCAGGGTGCTCCGAACCGGGTGCTCGCTGGGTTTTTTCCTCTCTTGCAGCCCAAATTACGTAACGGCATCCCTCCCCCCTCCCCACGGGCCCCGCCGTGACCCAAATTTCCCCGCTTGCCTCCTCCCCGAGGAGCCGGGCTCAGCAGGCGGCTGGGGCGGCTGCTGCCGCGCGGAGTCCGGTGGYGTGGGGGGCCGCGGCGGGGCGGGGGGCTCTGGGGGTGCCGCGGGGCCGTCCCAGCCGGCGCCTCCACTTTTCAGGACGGTGAAGATAGACGTGTACGACTGGGACCGCGACGGGAGGTGAGACCAGGCGGGATGCGGCGGCGGGTGCCCGGCYGGCCATGGGGCACCCCGGCCCGCGCCCCACGCCGCGCTCGCCCCCGCAGCCACGACTTCATCGGCGAGTTCGCCACCAGCTACCGGGAGCTCTCGCGAGCCCAGAGCCAGTTCACGGTGTACGAGGTAGGGCCGGGGCGGCGGGGCGCCCGGCGGCGGGGCGAGCGGCGCCCCGCGGCCCTGACCCGCCTGCGCCCGCAGGTGCTCAACCCCAGGAAGAAATGCAAGAAGAAGAAATACGTCAACTCCGGCACCGTGAGTGGGGCCGGGAGCTGCGGGGCGGCCGGCGGGCGCGGGGCCGGCGCTCAGCCCGCTCTGCCCGCAGGTCACGCTGCTCTCCTTCTCCGTGGAGTCCGAGTTCACCTTCGTCGACTACATCCGGGGCGGGTGAGCGGGGCTGGGGTGCCCGCGGGATGGGGCGAGGACGGTGGGGACGGTGCGGGTGCCACCAGGGGGTGATGGCGGGGGGCCGGGGGGCAGCGAGCTGCTGGCGAGCGGCGTGGGGCCCCAGGCTGTTGGGCTCACAACAGCCGTCACTGGAAGATGCCCCGCGCCACGGGGCCAGCAGCATCCCTCGCTCTCCCCCAAGGACACAGCTGAACTTCACCGTCGCCATCGACTTCACGGCCTCCAACGGTGAGCGCGGCCCCGCGGGGCGAGCCGGGTGCCGGGGGCGGCGGGGGCGGCGGGGACGGGTGCCGACACGCTGTGCCGCAGGGATGCCGTCGCAGCCCACCTCGCTGCACTACGCGAGCCCCTACCAGCTGAGCGCCTACGCCCTGGCGCTGAAGGCYGTCGGCGAGATCATCCAGGACTACGACAGCGACAAGCTCTTCCCCGCCTACGGCTTCGGCGCCAAGCTCCCGCCCGACGGCAAGATCTCCCACCAGTTCCCCCTGGTGCGCGGGGGGCAGGGGGGCCCGCACCCCCCCTGCCATGGGGAAGGGCGAGGGGAGAGCACGGACCTCCCTGCTGTGGGGCAGGGGGGGCTCAGACCTTCCCACTGTGGGGTAGGGGGGACCCAGACCTCCACGCCGTGGGGCAGGGCGAGGGGAGAGCATGGACCTCCCTGGTGTGGGATGTGGGGGGGACCCACACCTCCCCGCCGTGGGGCAGGGATGAACCCAGACACCCTGCCGTGGAGCAGGGCTGGCCCTGCGTGGGGCGGGCGCAGCTCCGTGGCCCCACAGCAGCCTGGGCAGGGGGCGCAGGGGGACTCCGGGGCACAGGGCAGCACGTGGGGCACCCACTYGGGGCAGCGAGAGGCTGAGCCGGGACCCACGGCCGCCCCGAGCGCCCGTGCCGTGCCGTGCCGTCCCCGCAGAACAACAACGCGGAGAACCCCAGCTGCGCCGGCATCGACGGCGTCCTCGAGTCCTACCTGCAGAGCCTGCGCACCGTGCAGCTCTACGGGCCCACCAACTTTGCGCCCGTCATCAACCAGGTGGCCGGGTGAGTGCCACACCGGCGCGTGGGGCGTGCGAGTCCCCCATGGGACCGCCCGGTGCCTGGCGGAGGGGAACCCCATCTCTGTCCCCGCAGTGCGGCCGCCCAGGTCACTGACGGCTCCCAGTACCACGTCCTCCTCATCATCACCGACGGCGTCATCTCCGACATGCTGCAGACCA
Organism: Apteryx rowi; assembly: GCF_003343035.1. NCBI lineage: Eukaryota > Metazoa > Chordata > Aves > Apterygiformes > Apterygidae > Apteryx > Apteryx rowi. The sequence continues at coordinate 1,885,859 of NW_020451038.1, read as the reverse complement.
AGGAGGCCATCGTCAGCGTGAGTGCACCGGCTGCCCCGCGCCCCTCGTGCCACGGCCAGGCTGGCGCAAGGGGCCCGTGGCCACGTGCAGTGGCCAGCTCAGATGCCCCATGCGCAGCCCTGCCCAGTGGCAGGGGACGGGCGCAAGGGGCTGCACCGGGGTGACTCCACCGTTGCTCCCCAGGCTTCTGCCCTGCCGATGTCCATCATCATCGTGGGAGTGGGGCCAGCTGAGTTCGAGGGTGAGTCGGGGTGTGCGGGTGCTGGGCGAGCTGTGGTTTGACTCCCAGCCGGGGCAGGGTGGGTGCCGGGGAGGGGACGGGGACGGGGCACAGCGACCGCCTGGGGCACTCAACGGTGCTGTCATCGCCAGCCATGGAGGAGCTGGACGGCGACGAGGTGCGGGTCTCCTCCCGGGGCCGCTACGCCGAGAGGGACATCGTGCAGGTAAGGGCCGGCAGGGCCGGACGCTCACCGTCCCCGTGGCGGCCCGGCTCCCAGCGCCCTCCTCCGTGCCCTCTCTCTCCTCCTGCAGTTCGTGCCGTTTCGGGACTACGTGGACCACTCGGGGAACCAGGTGCTGAGCATGGCCCGCCTGGCCAAGGACGTGCTGGCCGAGATCCCCGAGCAGCTGCTGTCCTACATGAAGACGCGGGACATCAAGCCGCGCAAAGCTGACCCGCAGTAGCGCTGGCTGCGTCACCTGCCCGCAGGGTGCTCCTCCGGCACGGCGTGGGGAGGACACGCGTGACCCTTCCCTCACCTGGGACATGAACCGCCCCGGCCGGGCGCTGAGATGGGGGCACGGAAATGCGGCTGCTGGCGCCGCTCTTCCTCGGACACCAGGCTGGCACCCAGCYGCTGAGCCACCCGCGGCTCTGCCGCCGCAGCCGCTGCGTGTGGGGGGGCACAGCGTGGGGTCTGGCACAGGAGCCCCCCGCTCTGTTGTGGACCCAGACTCGCCCCCTCCTGCTGTGGGGCCTCCTCGCGGGGGGCCTCGTCCCCATCTCCCCGGCCCCAGCACYGAACTGTCTGCCCGTGGCTGCCTGGATGAGGCAGAGGAAGGCCTGGGGTCCCCAGCGGAGGGGCTGGTCCTGCGCACCAGCTCGGCCATCGCAGCTGGGGGCTGGCTGGGGGCAGCCCCCTCCCTTCCTCGCAGCCCCGGCAGAGACGAGACCGGGGCTGAGGCGCTTCGACGTGAGCCAGCTCCTGGGCAGGCCCCCAGCCCGCTCGTTCCCCCGTGCGCTGGGTCGCCCCGCCAGGGCCCACGGCCGGCGTTGGACCCTCACCCCCGCCGCGGGGGGGTCCACAGCCATCTCCTCCCGCCCGCAGCGAGGCCGCGGCACTGCCGGAGGGGTGCACAAGGGCTGCCCCAGGGGAAAGCCCCCCCCCCGGGGAGCCCCTGCCAGCCCCGGGGGGCTCCACCCCGCTCCTGCCTGCGCCCTGCTCCTGCCTGCGCCCCGCGGCTCGGCCAAGCGCCTCCGCCTGCTCCGGAGCCCCCGACCGTCCTGCCCGCCCCGCGCTGCCAGGGGCCTGCCCCACTGCCGGGGGGTCGGGGCTGCCCCCGGCTGTACCAGCATTAACCCTGTAAATAAACCGCTCCAACCGGGACTGCTGCGCTGCCTGGGGGGGCCGCGCCGGGGGCCGGGGCCGCTGCTGGGGCCAGCCCGGGCAGCGGGGAGGGGGGCGCTGCTGGGGCCAGCCCGGGCAGCGGGGAGGGGGGGCTCGGCGGGGCCGGGCAGGGGGCTGTGGAGGTCCTGGGGGCCCGGGGGTGGCGGAGGCCCAGGGGGTCCCGGTGGCGGGGTCGGGGGTCCCGGGCTGCAGAGGCCTCGGGGGTCCCGGAGGCCCCGGTGGTGCGGGGGTCCCGGCAGTCCCGGAGGCCCCAGAGGCCCCGGTGGTGCGGGGGCCCCGGGCTGCAGAGGCCCCGGTAGTCCCGGAGGCCCCAGAGGCCCCGCTGGTGCGGGGTTCCCGGAGGCCCCAGAGGCCCCGCTGGTGCGGGGTTCCCGGAGGCCCCGGTGGTCCCCGAGGTCCCGGCGGCGCCGGCGCTGCGGAGGCCGCGGGGGCGCCGGTG
>NW_020451038.1:1868079-1882828 GCF_003343035.1 Apteryx rowi | reverse complement strand
CCCCTCGCCGCATCTCCCCTCGCTGCATCTCCCCTCTGCCCCTCGCTGCATCTTCCCTCGCCGCATCTCCCCTCTGCCCCTCGCCGCATCTCCCCTCGCCTCAACCTCTTGCCTCGCCTCAGCCCCTCGCCTGCCATTCCCACAGGGCGACGCCATGGGGGTGGACTTCGACGTCAAGACCTTCTGCCACAACCTGCGGGCRACCAAGCCGCCCTACGAGTGTCCCGTGGGCACTTGCCGCAAGATCTACAAGAGCTACAGCGGCATCGAGTACCACCTCTACCACTACGACCATGACAACCCCCCGCCGCCCCAGCACACCCCCCTCCGCAAGCACAAGAAGAAGGGCCGCCAGGCCCGGGCCGCCAACAAGCAGTCGCCCAGCCCCTCCGAGACCTCGCAGTCGCCGGGCCGCGAAGTGATGACCTACGCCCAGGCCCAGCGCATGGTGGAGGTGGACTTGCATGGGCGCGTGCACCGCATCAGCATTTTCGACAACCTGGACGTGGTGTCCGAGGATGAGGAGGCCCCGGAGGAGGTGCCCGAGAACGGGAGCAACAAGGAGAACACGGAGACCCAGACCGTCACCCCCAAATCTGGGAAGCACAAGAACAAGGAGAAGCGCAAGGACTCTAACCACCATCACCATAACGCCTCGGCTGGCACCACCCCCAAGCTCCCCGAGGTGGTGTACCGGGAGCTGGAGCAGGACACCCCTGATGCCCCACCTCGCCCCACCTCTTACTACAGGTACTGTCGATGGCCGGGGCGTGAGGAGGCTCCTGGGTGATTCTAGCTAGCCCCCCGGGTCCTGAGGCAGAATTGCTCCCTCTCTCCGCAGGTGGTTTGTACAAGGCTTGCATAAATGCTCTCCGTGTGCCTCTCTTAGGTCCCATGGAATTGGCCGTCTTGTGGCTTCAGACTCGTGGAGCTGCAGTGTTCCTCTCTGGTTTTGAGGGGTCTCTGTGCCTGCTGAGTTTTTGATTGCTTCCTATGTCGTTGCCAGCAATTTGATTGCTACGTTCTTTCTTTGCTGGTACAGCAGGTAGAAGTATAAGAAAATATGAGCGTGTCCTTCTGCCTTCCACGCTGTTCTTCAGAGATATTCTGAGATAACTCTGGAGTCCCCCAGCACCAAGATGTAGCTACGGGATTTGTATATTGGCAAGCTCAGGGTATTTTCATTGTCCTACATTTTTTCCAAATGTGGTTTGGTAAGTTAAGTGGCCCAAAATAATCAAGAACTCAATGGAGGATTAATGCTGAACACTGGGGTAATACCTGTATGTCCATCTCTGCTGTCTTTGTCGCCATGTTGCCTGAGAAATCGGCATCATGTTCTAGGGGCAGAATATCAGTGTTATTTTGTTTAAGGCTGTTATAAAAGAAAGCCCCACCTAACATGTCGGTAGCGTCGTTTGATGTGATGGTGGGGGGTGTTTGCCATTAGCTGCTGGAACAGGAAACCAGGGGTTTTAGCTCTTTCCTCTACAAATATCACCTCACCCACAACTGAGAGTGAAAGGGGAGGGTGCAGCCCTCGTTGCCACAATTAATGAAACATTGCGCGTTCCATGCGGCCTTGTTTGCCAGCAGGACTGGCACTGTTGTACCTCGGAAATGAGGTCGCTGTCCCCAGAGCATCTGCTACCTGCCTGGAGGCTCGCACCATCTCCCATCTTGCACTGATGAGTCTCCAAGGTCTATAACTTGCCCGTCAGATGAACGTTATTTGGTGTGAACGCCCTGCTTTGTTGTGCCGAATGCACTGTTACGCTGTTGCTCTGCTCGACATGCAGCAGCACCTCCTGTTTCTGCAGATTCCTGCCTCTTCCCCTCTTTTTTTTTCTTTCCTGACTTACTGTGGCTGTAACRTTTAAATATCCCCTCAGCGAAGGCCTGCAGAGGTTAGGGTCCAGCAGCACTGAGCCCGTACGAGCCATATACTCACCTTCTTCTGCTGTCCTTCCAGGTACATCGAGAAGTCGGCAGAGGAGCTGGATGAGGAGGTGGAGTACGACATGGATGAGGAAGACTACATCTGGCTGGACATTATGAATGAGCGACGGAAGACTGAAGGCGTGAGTCCGATTCCCCAAGAGATCTTTGAGTACCTGATGGACAGGCTGGAGAAGGAGTCCTACTTTGAGAGCCACAACAAGGGCGATCCGAACGCCTTGGTCGATGAGGACGCCGTGTGCTGCATCTGCAATGACGGAGAGTGTCAAAACAGCAATGTCATCCTCTTTTGCGATATGTGCAACCTGGCTGTTCATCAAGAGTGCTACGGGGTGCCCTACATCCCAGAGGGACAGTGGCTCTGCAGGCGGTGTCTGCAGTCCCCCTCCCGAGCGGTGGACTGTGCCCTGTGCCCCAACAARGGTGGGGCTTTCAAACAGACGGACGATGGGCGCTGGGCGCACGTGGTCTGYGCCCTCTGGATCCCAGAGGTGTGCTTTGCCAACACGGTGTTTCTGGAGCCCATAGACAGCATCGAGCACATCCCACCTGCGCGGTGGAAGCTGACCTGCTACATCTGCAAGCAGCGTGGCTCTGGCGCKTGCATCCAGTGTCACAAGGCAAACTGCTATACCGCTTTCCACGTGACCTGCGCCCAGCAGGCTGGACTGTACATGAAAATGGAGCCCGTCCGCGAGACAGGAGCAAACGGCACCTCCTTCAGCGTGCGCAAAACTGCCTACTGTGACATCCATACGCCACCGGGCTCTGTGCGCAGGCTTCCTGCGCTCTCCCACAGTGAAGGGGAAGAAGAAGATGAGGAGGAAGAGGAGGATGGTAAGGGCTGGAGCTCTGAGAAAGTGAAAAAAGCAAAGGCCAAGTCTAGAATCAAAATGAAGAAGGCACGGAAGATCCTGGCAGAGAAACGAGCTGCAGCACCTGTGGTTTCTGTTCCCTGCATCCCCCCACACAGGTACAACCTGCTGCCCTCCCTTGCTATGGAGAAATGTCTCTCTTTCTTGTATCCCGCTTTGCACACAGACGTTATCTTGTCGTCACTGTTGTTACCTTTCTGCACAAGTGCTTTTCACTTTGTTCTTGCGCAGGGATGTTCACGGTTTCCTCTGGGAGTCCTGCAGGGAGGCAGTGAGGTGTCGTTCTGCTGTTCTGTGCTGCCCTGTGAAGGTGTCTGGGCCCTCAGAGGGGCAGGAAATAGGTGCTGTTATTTTAACGGCAGAGAATGAGCTTGGCCGGACGTGTCAGGAAGCAACTGGGGGTTCCCAGAGCTCCTTTCCTGTTGTGCTGACCTCAGACACTGGAGTAAACTACTGGGKGGGAGGGGGCTGCTGCTCTTTCTGGTACTGCTTTTTTCTTCCTGGGGCCCCGTTCCGGTTCTTTATAGGGAAGAAGGAATGTCCCACTGGGAAATTCTGTGCCTGGTGTCCCCTGTCTGTCTGTGTGGGAGTGAACCAGGCCCAGGAACTGGGCTAACCAGGCGGTTGCTTTTGGCCAAGTCCTGACGCTGAAGCAAAGAGGTCTCGATCATACGAGACTTCTGGGGAGATCCCTCTGCCTCGGTGAGCGCAGGGAGCAAGCGCTTAGCGTTCGCTGGCCTTGCTCAGTATTTCGTGCTGCCTGCTGCTAGTCCCGGTCAACAGCCTCTCCCTCAGTGCAGTCTCAGAACGGGTCTCAGCAGCAGCAGCAGCCTCTGCCCTGCTGCGTGCAAGGGGCTGGATAGAGAGGAGCAGCCCTCCTGCTTGCTGCGAGATAGGACTCAGCGAAATTGGCTTAACAGCCTAAGGGCAGTGTAGACACTCATCTGGAAGACAGTTGAAGCTTTGCTAGGGGTCGTGTCTCTGTCATGTCGAACTCTAAGGGCTTCACAGGAAGGCGCAAACACCCTGTGGTTACAGGTGGAGAATAATCTGCTCCCCACTGTATGTGTTGCTGTGGTCTGATCGTTGAGCTGCTGTGTAAATCCTGAAGCCAGGACATTTAAGACCCTTGCCAAAATTTATTGGTGTAATTTATAGCTTTGGATATTCTCGGTAGCTTGCAAAAGTATCTTCAGTCCGTCTTTAAGTCTCGTTGTCATCCTGTGGCAGGCATTGCACAGTCGAAGCGCAGGTTGGGCAAGAAGGTGTTTGCCTTTGCGGGTTCTGAATCACCGCGCTCGAGGTGCGCTGAGCGCTGAGCGCTCCTCCTTCCTATGGTGTGAGATGGGAGCAGCAGGGGAGCTCTGCCAAAGGTGCGAAAGCCCGTCGCTGTACCTGCCAGCCGGCAGTCCCTGTCGCACGCATCTGTGACAGCTCAGGGGCAGGGGACCACCGCTTGCCTGCAGGTCCTCAGCTCACCCTTGAGACTGTCGGGGCTCCTGTGGGGTGGGAGGGGAGGTAGATACACGGAGGCCGTGCGTTTTGCTCTGTGGGCAGTGTCCCGGTGGCTTGCGGAGGCAGAGCTCTGCTAGAGTCGATGGCTTTTTGCCATGATTTGTTCATGGACTGCCCTTATGTTGTTCTTTGGAGTTGCTCTGTGACTGGAGCCTCTCTTTTTCTCATGTTTTGATGCGCTGGCAGGCTGTTTGTATGCGCTTGTGCAGGCTGTTTCTGTCTTGTTGCTATTATTGTGCTCACAGTGAAACCCACACTGAGATAGAAGCTGTTAACCTCACCCCAGGCCTTCCTGTTGGGATTAACTATTCTTCAGGGGCTGTTGCCAGAATGCCACATGTCTTCCTGTGGGAGCTGGGCCTGGCCAGAGATGGCAAATGAGGCTGCTCTCTCCAGCCTCGTTAGCTGAGACTGAGAGTGAGGCAGGCCGAGTTACCCTGCGTGAAGATCTGTCCTTGCAAAACGTGGAGATACAGGGGGTTCATGCATTCGACTCCCCACCAGCAGCAGGGCATCTCTTTCCAACATTGATGGAAGAGACTGTCACAGTCCCTTCAGGCTTTCTGCCACTGTATAGAGTAGGAAAACTCCTTTTGTTGTGTTTTGGGTTGTTTAGGGTAGTTCTTCATTACCTCAAATAGCAAGCTCTGTTCTGCGAGTGCCTACTGTCCCCTCCTCATAGCTTCCCTGATTTGTTCAAGGTACGAGCTCCCTGGAGCGCCGGAGTTCGTCTGGTAACATTCAAACAGGCCCTTTGCCGTCTTGGATGGCCCTTAGTTGCCGACGTATAAACAGGGTAAATAATGGTTTGGGGACAGCAGTGTCGTAGTGCGTGCAGTCTCAGGGACCTTGGGGATGTGTTAAAAGGTCCAGCCCTTGATGGCCCTCTGTTATACTCCCAGTCTGGCTCACCATGTCCCAGGCTTTTGCTTGAACAGCTGGCAGGAGATAGAAAGGAAACATCTGTTTCAGAGAGGCAAGACTGAATGTTTCCTGACGTCCTTCTTTGCAGCTGTCTCGGCAGTGCTGCTGCCCTGCATAACTTGGCGCTATAGAAGCTGCTGCCACACGGAAGGGTGCCCTCAGTCTGAGGAGCTTCTCAGCTGCTCGCAGGTGGCCTTGCTGCTACGTCCCCCTGATCGGGGCTTTTCCTGCAGTGGGCTGGCTTGTTTTGCTGATTGTGTCTGTGGTTCCTCTCCCTTCTTCAGGCTCAGTAAGATTACAAACCGCTTAACTATCCAGAGGAAGAGTCAGTTCATGCAGAGGCTACACAGCTACTGGACTCTGAAAAGACAGTCCCGCAATGGTGTCCCTCTGCTGCGCCGCCTTCAGACACACTTACAGTCCCAAAGAAACTGTGATCAGGTAAGGGCTGCTTTTTGGGGCACTGAGGGGCATCCTGGGTGTCTTTGCGTGCTTCCTGCATCTTCAGAGCCTTGGGCTCAAAGCATTCGCTGCATGTGGTGCCTGCAGGCTCAGAAAGGGGCCAGAGACGAGCTCCACCTCCCAGGTGAGGAAAGGGCAGCCCCAACTGCCTGCTTTCGCTGCTTCACCTTCTCCCCTGCTCCAGACATTCAAGGATTTGCCAGATAGTGATGCCTTTGGCAGCCTGCCACGGAAAGGGAATCCTGCCCTGTTGTGCTGCAGCACAGAAGTTAGCTCCTTCCTCTTTCCCGCATCTAGCTGGCAGCTATGGCAAAGCTATCAGAAACGGCTCTAATTTGAGGCCAGTATGTGAGAGGGTATTAAGAGGGATGGCCAGTGATTTCTAGGAATGCTGTCTGGAAGAAACCAAGGCCTCACTTCCAGTTTCTGAAACCCCTACAGGAGCGCTGCCTGCCTCGGCCTTTAGTCAGGGCCTCACAAATGTGAAGTCTCTGGTGCCAGAGAGGAAGATTTTTATTTTGGCTCACCCTTGGAGAGCTCCAAGTCTTTTTCTTTCTGAGCCCTGTGAAGACTGTGGCAGAGGTTTCCCTGCCTTGCCCCTTCTCACTTGAATTTGCTGGAGAAGAGTTGAAACTGCTTCTGCTCATCTTTTGGCTACAGCAGCAAAATAAAAGTCATCATTTTTCTGATGCTCCAGAACTGAAAGTACCCAGAGCTGTATTCCCTTTGCCTGCTGCTCTTCACCAGAGCTCAGAGCAGCTGCACAGACACTGGTATTGTTGGGCTGCAGCCTTGGGCAGCTGCACGCACTTGGTCGTGTTAGGAAGAGCATTTCCAGAGCCTCAGGGTATCCACCTTCTGGCATCCTAAGGCCTTGATGATCAAAGAGCAAGTATTCAGCTGTGGTCAGAAGTTGGACTGTTTCTGTGCGTCCCTGTGTGCCTGTCACCCACTTAGCTTCCAGCAAAGGAACCTAGATCTTCCCTGAAACAGTGGGTCAGGCAGGCAGCTTCCCTTTGCCAGGGAGGAGCCCCAGCATGTAGCTAGGAAGGTAGAGGAGGGAACACTTCTCCTATGAGCTCATGGTCTCTGATGTTCCTGCAGAGAGACACTGAGGATAAGAACTGGGCCCTGAAGGAGCAGCTGAAGTCATGGCAGCGCCTCCGCCATGACCTAGAGCGTGCACGCTTGCTGGTGGAGCTGATACGCAAGCGGGAGAAGCTCAAGAGAGAGACGGTAACAATCGTTTGCCCCTCCTTGGGGAGCTGCTGGGGTGGGCATGAGCATGGGCTCTTTGGTGTGCTGGTTGATTCCTCCTCTCCCGTAAGCTGTAGGGTGCGTGCCGGGGTCGCCTCGGTTGTGCTGTGCCCTGCCGCAGCGGTTCTGAGCAAGGGTGGCTGCTGTGCAAGGCTGATGTGGGAAGCGCAGGTGCTGGAGCCGGTATCACACCTCTGCCCTCCAGAGAGGGTGGCGACGCGCAGACTGGGTCACGTTTCAGCAGTCTGTGTCCCCTGCATGCAGCCCTCACRCAAGGCGGGTGGCCCCTGGCAGCAGCTGGGAAACGTATCCTTGTCCTGCACAGCTGCTCCCTGGAGACCGTCCCTGCCGCGCGTGTGCCGGGGCYGGGGGCTCAGCCACGCTCTGTTCCTCTGTTTCAGATCAAAGTGCAGCAGGTGGCCCTGGAAATGCAGCTGACCCCCTTCCTCATCCTCCTCCGCAAGACGCTCGAGCAGCTGCAGGAAAAAGACACGGGCAACATCTTCAGCGAGCCGGTCCCTCTGTCTGAGGTAACAGAAATCTACGAAGTAAGAACCCCCTCCCCCAGATTTCTACTTCGCTCACGTTTCCCTTGCTCGTGCCAAGGGCTGTCCGTGGTGCTCTCCGCTCCTGTAACGCGCCTGGGCAGCCAGCGGGCAGCCTGGCGCTGGCTTGCTCGTCCCCGCAGCATTCACCAAAGGGCAGATGGGTGCAACGATGCCCTCCCGAGTGAAGCCAGCGCAGGACGGCTGAGCTGGTGCTGGCAGCTGCTGCTGGCCGGGAGTGCAGTGCTCGATCTGCTTTTCTGTGCATGTTGTTGGCAATTCCCCAGTGTCTGTGAGAGGTCAGGATTCCTGCTTGGGAAAGGGAGCATGCCGGCACTTGGACCCTTGGCAAACGGCACGCTCCTACCTGTCCTCCTGAGAATGCCTTTGCTGGGTGACAGACCGAGCACAGCACAGAGATGGGTTCGACCTCAGGATCATAGCTACTGGGGGCAAGGGATTTCTGGGAATGTCATCAGTTCACCACTTGGGAAGGTGGGAAAAGGGAGTCCTGGCTCTGCACAGCTCTGGCAGCAGGTCGGCACTGAGGTGTCTCAGCGGAGTTGGGGAGGAAGGCTGCATGGTCCCAGCCTGTAGCTGTTGCTGCCGCCCTGACAGTTCTGTTTTACTTGTCTGCACTCACCCTCACCCCAAGGATCAGCGCTTGCAGCTTCCTCCCCTGTGGGAATCCCATGTAACGTTCTGGATTCCAGCTGCCGACAGAAAGGAGAGGGTGGGATGCTGACATGTGCACTGGAGCCTTTAAAATGCTTCAAAGCGTGTATCTGCTCCCAACAGGTTGAGTATGGCACATGGACTCCAATCCTCAGGCGTTACTGTTCCTCTAGCTGCAAAAAGCAGATGGCGTTTCCAGATGTGCATTTGGGCAGAACACCAGGGAGCAATACCTGATTCCTCTAACAACTGTTTTCTTGGAGCAGGTAATGCTAACTGGTGCCTCCTAGGCTCTTAGCTCTGGCTGTTTTCTTATGCAGGTCCCAGACTACCTGGATCACATCAAGAAGCCGATGGATTTTCAGACAATGAAACAGAACCTGGAAGCCTATCGTTATCTGAATTTTGATGACTTTGAGGAGGATTTCAACCTGATTATCAACAACTGTTTGAAATACAATGCCAAAGACACAATCTTCTACCGGGCAGCCATTCGTCTGCGGGAGCAGGGAGGCGCCGTTCTCCGGCAGGCTCGCCGGCAGGCCGAGAAGATGGGCATTGACTTTGAGACAGGCATGCACTTCCCACACTGCGTAACTGTGGAAGAGGCTCAGGTCCAAGATGTTGAGGATGGTGGGTACTCATCCCCTGTCCTGGGGTACCAGGGCTACTTAGAGCTAAAGCCTCTGCAGAGCCAGGGCACAGGAGGTCTGTTCTTCTTGCTGCTTCCCATGGGGACGTTCGGTCTGATAGCTGGACCATGTGTGCCCGTTCCTCAAAGAGGTGGGAGCTTTGCTAGCCAGGTGTATATTGATCCCGTTATCTTGGTTCTAGACAGTTACTAGTCCAGGGGCTGTGTCCTGCCAGTCACTCGGTCGCTCTTCCTCCGCTTGGTCAGGGCAGAGGGCTGTCTGGGAAGTGGCCTCGCTGGCCAGCATTGGGGTACTGTCACATCCCATCCGCAGCATTTGGCCATGAGCTGCTGAGGCTCCTGCCGTGCTGCCAGCCTGGAAGGGCTGAGCCGCTCTGCTCAGTGCTGCGTGCTCCTCCCCTCTCTCCCCGAAGGCTTTGCTGGCTGGTGTACAGTTCCCAAAACCACTTAGCTAGACCCTGCTGGCTCTGTCTGACTGTAGTTTTGTTTGTCTCTGCTGGGCAGAGGGGAGCACCAACCAGGAATAGTTTATCGGAGAGGGGTCCTCTCTGCTCCAGCATGGAAAGGGCCAGCAATGGACGCAGGGGCTCAGATAGTGGAACTCCCCTTTCCCTGCTCTGTAATGCTTCAGCGTTGCTTTGACTCTTGCTTTTCTGCCGTATCCTGTTAAAAACCTCTTTCTTGTTCCTGTGCCGTCTGTGCCCCAACTGACATGATCCCTGGTATTCTCCATGCTTCTGATGTGCCTGACTTCCCCAGCAGTCCTAATTGGCTTGCTTCCCACAGAGCTCCTTCTCCAGGTCTTTGGGGTAACTTGCCAAGCTCACAGGTGTTTGGTGCCACGTAAGCTATTTCCCTCCTGAGGGGAACCTGTATTGCCCCATGCCCTTTCATGTAAAGGATCTCCAAAGAGTTCCTGATGTCTTTCATCCACCTGCTCCTCTTTGTGCCCCCAGAAGATGTGCGGCTGCTGCTCTCAGAGAATCAGAAGCACCTGCCCTTGGAGGAGCAGCTGAAGATCTTGCTAGAGCGGCTGGATGAGGTTAATGCTGGGAAGCAGAGCATAGGAAGGTCCCGCCGGGCCAAGATGATCAAGAAGGAGATCACAGTCCTACGCCGGAAACTTGCTCACCCACGGGACCTGGGCCGAGATGGGCCGGAGAGGCATGGCTCCTCTGCCAGGGGAGTCTTGCAGTCACACAACCCCTGCGAGAAGGACCTGCAGACAGACAGTGCTGCTGAAGAGAGCAGCAGCCAGGAGACTGGCAAAGGTACTGGTCACTCCAGAATACTGCTGGTTCCGGGGGAACTGTGGAGAACCGCCCCCTGGACAGGCTGGTGAGGCTGCCCTGCCGTGTGCCTCCTGAGACCTGAGGGCCATGTGGGCAGCTCCGTGCGCAAACCTTGCTCTTAGCTCCTCCTCAGAAGCAGGGCAAACGGCCTCCCTGGAGGAAGTCCCTCATCTCCCATTCCCATGTGGGARTCCCTTGGCTCCCATAGCGCATCCCGTAGGGGTGGGTGGCCTGAAGTTCCTGCAGAGTAGAAAGTCCGCACCTGCCCAAGCTCCTTTCTGGTGTGCTGAGCCGGGGRATCTGAGGACAGCAGCCTGCTGGGTAGTTTGTAGTGTGCCATGCCTGCCAAGCAGGGGGGAAGCCAGCCAAAGGAGGCTGTCTGCTGTGTCTGGAGCAGACGCCATATGATTTGTGTTTGTCCCTGGAGAGTCAGCAGGTTGGTGGTGTTTGCAGCTGTGGTCAGCCATTCATCTGGTGAACTTGCCTCCTGTGTGGCTGAGGAGCTGGATATCATYCAAGAGATTGAGCATTTTGCCATGAAAATCCCAGCTGTGCGATGTGAGGTGTGAGAAGCATTGTTTCTTGACGCCAGGCCCTGCCCGGATCTGCCTCACTGCCTGGTTTCTCCAGAGGCATTGACAGGCTTTCAGAGTTGCCATCGTTGTCCCTTCCTGCCAGGGAACAGCGTGGGGCACAGGAGGGAGTTGCAGCAGGGCTGGAAGTACTGACTGCTGAGCTCCAAACATCCGCTCAGGGCTGGGAGCTGAATGCTGACCAGCCGTGAGTTCCCCAGGTTCCTGGTCACGTGTGCTGGYGGAAGGAGATGCGCAGCTGGGCTACTTGGAGAGTACAGCAAAAGCTCCACCCCACCATAACCCCAGGCAGAGCTGCGAGGTGTCCCTGGGGCTTTGTCACCTTTGCGTCACAGTCCTGTCCCCCTAAGCKCTGGGAAAGCAGGCTTTTCCCCAAGCAGAGTATTTTAGTGTCATTGTCTTTCAAGGGTGCAGCAGAGATTCTTGGCTGCTGCCTGTTTGAACACATCATGGGAAAGGCTGTTCCTGCTTATCCTGCTTTCTTGACTTCTTTTTCAATGAGTTTGGTGTGTGTGAGGGCATCTSTGTGGCTGGTGGAGTATTCTTTGATGTCCCCATCCGCATTAAGCTCCCACCCTAGGTTTTACTGTCAGCAGACTTGATGGTTCGACCCTGAGGGCAAGCAWGGCAAAGCTCAGGATTGAGACTTGTGAGGAGTTCCTGAGAAACCGAACCACTCCTTTCTGCTGCTGCCTGACAAGTCCCGTGGAGCGCAACTGATGCCTTCTTCTCTCTCTTTCAGGTCTAGGTCCCAATTCTTCTTCCACCCCAGCACATGAAGTTGGCAGGAGGACCTCCGTGCTCTTCTCCAAGAAGAACCCTAAAACTGCAGGACCCCCAAAACGTCCAGGACGCCCCCCGAAGAATCGGGACAGCCAGATAACTCCTGGGCATGGGAACAGCCCAATCGGCCCCCCGCAGCTCCCCATAATGGGGTCCTCCCAGAGGCAGAGGAAGCGAGGGCGAAGCCCGCGCCCCAGCTCCAGCTCAGACAGTGACAGCGATAAGTCAACTGAAGATGCTCCCATGGGTGAGTGCAGCAGCTGCGCTCTGCGCAGCCGGGCYGTTGCAGCCCCGGAGGAGTGTGTGGCGGTGTGCTGTGCAGCTATAATGGTGTCCTTCTTCTGCAGACCTGCCAGCCAACGGCTTCAGCAGTGGGAACCAGCCAGTGAAGAAGAGCTTCCTGGTTTACCGGAATGACTGTAATCTTCCTCGAAGCAGCTCGGACTCGGAGTCCAGCAGCAGCAGCAGTAGCAGTGCTGCCTCTGACCGTACCAGGTACCGTGCCCTGCCTGGCTCTGGTCACACGGGTGCTGCTTAGGTTGCCAGCGGGCATCTTGCAGCCTTGAGCTGCTGCGTGAGGAGCGTATTTGGTGGTACCTCCCTCTTTCACCCTCCCGCAGGCCAAGTGGTGATAACAAAATGCTAGAAGGCTGCAAGGCCTGGCCGTGCCTGCTGTGCCTTCTTGTACGTAGCACTGCTGCAGGTCATTCCCCTGCTGAGCTCTGTGGGCTGCTGCCCTTCGTGGTGCTGGCGGTGGCAGCCGGAGCTCCTGAGCTTGCTGGAGCTCCCTCCAGGAGCCTGAAGGCCACCAGGATTGCCCTCTAGAAAACAGTTTCTGGAAGCTTTGTGTGACTCCTATAACAGCTCTGCTCTCTCTCTCCTTTCAGCACAACACCCTCAAAACAGGGTAGAGGGAAGCCCTCCTTCTCCCGTGTGAACTTCCCAGAGGACAGCAGCGAGGACACATCGGGGACAGAGAACGAATCCTACTCCGTTGGCACTGGGCGAGGTGTGGGCCACAGCAGTAAGTATCTTGGCTTTTTTTGCCCCCAGCCCAGCTTTTGTCACCTGGAAGGGACAAAGCTGACTGCTTTCTCATCCTTTTTTGGGCACAGTGGTGCGGAAGGGCATTGGCCGTGGAGCTGGGTGGCTCTCGGAGGACGAGGATTCCTCTCTGGATGCCTTGGATCTTGTGTGGGCTAAGTGCCGGGGGTACCCGTCGTACCCAGCGCTGGTGAGTACAGCTGACCGCACGCTCTCGGCTCTTCCCTGCTGCCCAGGGTCAGCGGTCTGGAAAATCTCAGCCTGGCGGTCTGGAAAATCTCAGCCTGGCGGGTTGCAAAGGGCCTGGGCAGGGCTCTGCAGCCCCACCGGCTCCCCCGCGCTCAGTGAGCCAGAGAGTTCCTCAGCCGGGGAGGGATATCGTGCTGCCAGCTCCGTAGGAAAGGATAGACTCGGACAGAGCCTTGCAGCCTCGTCGTCTCTGCAGAATGCAGCCGTCCTCCCTCCTCCCAACCCCGTGAATTTGTGGTTCCTTTTGAACCCTTGTGAACCGGGGCAGGAGTTGTACAATGTGACCGCTCCGGGCGGAAGAGGGAGGGAGGGAGGGAAGGCACCTTTTGTCTTTGTTTCTAGCTTGACCTGCTGCTACTTGTAACAAATGGGATGGAAACAAATGTGCTTTGCTCTGCTGTGCAGCAATACCAGTGCAGAGCATGGCACGGACATGTTAGCGGAGGGTGTTTATATATAATCCTCAGCTCTTTTCCTGCCCGCTTCCCAGAGATCGTGCAGGCCTTGGCTCCCATCACCGGGCTGCTGGGYCCACGCCAGGGCAGAATTACTGGGTGAGGTTTTCTGGTCCCTTAAGGGGTGATTAACCTCCGCTATTAGCACCTTCCCAATCCCTTAAAGGGAGCTTGAAGGTGGCCTGACGTCACTGTGGAAAACACCTCCCCGAGGGAATCAAAGGCCAAACTCTGGTGCTGGCAAGAGGGCTGTGACCCCACAGGCAGCGCGGCACAGCGCAACTGCAGCCTCCTCCCCGCAGACCGCGTCTCCACAGCGCCTGGCCGGGTGTCTGCACGCTCGCCCTCTCTTCCTCTGCGCCTCGCAGTGCCCGAACTTGCTCTTTTGCCAGATCATTGACCCGAAGATGCCCCGGGAAGGCATGTTCCACCATGGAGTCCCCATCCCCGTGCCCCCCCTGGAGGTGCTAAAGCTGGGAGAGCAAATGACTCAGGAAGCACGCGAGCACCTGTACCTCGTCCTCTTCTTCGACAACAAGCGCACTTGGTAAGGGCTGGCCTAGGGCATCTCCCGAGGGCGGGGGCGCTGCGGGAGGCTGGKGGCTGGGCCCGTGAGAGGTAAGGGGCTGGAAACGGGGGCGGCGTGCAGACGACTGTAACCCTCAAACGAGGCGGCTTCCCTTTCCCCGCAGGCAGTGGTTGCCTCGAACAAAGTTAGTGCCTCTGGGGGTAAACCAGGACCTGGACAAGGAGAAGATGTTGGAAGGCCGCAAGTCAAACATCCGCAAGTCGGTGCAGATCGCCTACCACCGCGCCATGCAGCACCGCAACAAGGTGCAGGGCGAGCAGAGCAGTGACTCGAGCGAGAGCGACTAACCCCGGCTGCCGCGCCGTGACCGGACTCTGCTCACCGCTCCTCTGAATCTCAGGGCAAACGGGGTTCTCGGGCCTGGGCCCTAGTGCAGCGGGTCTGCACAGGAGAGGGAGCCCTGCCCGCCGCCGGGCCGGTCGGCGGCAGCGCGTTGCCCCCCGGCCGCAGCACYGGGATGCCTGGGCCGCCACGACGGGCGCAGGTAGAGCTTTAGCCGGCGGCAAAGCGCAGGGCGCCCAGCGCCGCCTCGCACGCTCGGACCACCGCCCTCCCCGCAGCCGGCCCGGGGGGTCCTGCCCCGCGCGGGGGCTGCTGGCTCCGGCCCCGCGCTCACCCGCCCTCCTTGCCCAGCCGCTCTCGTGCTCGGTGCCCCCGCCGGCGCCGTCCCTGCCGGCGGCACCGTCCCTGCCGGCGGCGCCGCTGCGGGAGGCAGAACCCCCTGGTCACGCAGCCCCCTGCGCCCGCCGGCTCTGTAAATACTGTACAGCAGGGGCCGGGTTAAATTATTCTCGCTGGGGCCCGTCCCCACGGCCCTCCCGTTTGGGGTGGGGTGGCCGCGGCCCCCTGGACCCGGCCGCGGCCCCCCGGGACCGCTGCA
>NW_020451038.1:1865500-1867488 GCF_003343035.1 Apteryx rowi | reverse complement strand
AGGGGGTGCGGGGCTGGGCTGGGATCCGGGGTAGGGAGTGGGGCCGGGATGGGGGGCCGGGATGGGGGTCCGGGGCTGGGATGAGGGTCCGGGACAGGGAGTGGGGCACAGGGCGGGCGATGGGAGCCCGGGTGTGCAGAGGGGTCAGGGCTGGGCAAGGGCCGTGGGGCAGGGGTAGGTGTGGGGCAGCCGTGGGAAACGTGGGGCACGACAGGAGTGGGGTTGTGGGGCAGCGCTGGGGCACAGAGGGAGGGACTATGGGGCAGAGGTGGGGCGTGGTGCCAGGCCCCACCGTGTCCGTGGGGCAGGGGGACGCGGTGCCTCACCCCACCGCGTCCATGGGGCAGGGGGACATGATACCTGGTCCCACCATGCCCACGGGGCAGGGGGAGGTGGCGCCTCACCCCGCCGTGTCCGTGGGGCAGGGGGAGGTGGCGGCAGGCCCCGCCGTGCCCCCCGGCGCCCATGAAGCTGCGGGCTGCCCCGTCCGCCTGCCCGGCGCTGTGGCGCTCCCTGCCCTGCCCGCGTGCCGAGCTGCGCCTGGACCTGGTGCTGTCAAGCGGCCAGACCTTCCGGTCAGTCGGGGCGGCCGCGGGGAGAGGGGGCGCCTGGCACGGCCGGGCGGGGGGCTCGCGGCCCAAACGGGCCCCCCCGGGCGCGGGGAGAGGGTTGGCTGTGGGGCCAGGCTGTGCCGACCCTCCCAGCCAGCTCTCGCCCCCGCAGGGGGCCGTGCCGCGATGGGGCGGGGGCCCAGCACGTGCYGTGGGGCTGCCCCACGCGGGGCTGCTGATGGCACCATGGCAGGTGGCGGGAGAGCAGCCCCGGGTGCTGGACGGGCGTCCTGGCCGGGCGCGTGTGGACGCTGACGCAGGCCGGCGAGCAGCTGTGGTACACGGTGTACGGTGAGGACGAGGAGGCTGAGGCTGGGCGTCCTGCCGTGCTGGCACCCAAGCGGCACCGCCGGGAGCAGCCGCCTGCCTTGGGGCGCAGCCCGGAGAGCCCACGCGCCGAGGACRGCGGCACCAAGCCCCCCACGCCACCCGGCGCCGAGACGGACGGCATCCTCCGCGACTACTTCCAGCTGGACGTGGGGCTGCCTGCGCTCTACCGGGCCTGGGGGGCGGCCGACCCCCACTTCCAGAGCGTGGCCGCCGACTTCCCAGGTGGGGTGGCCTCAGGGCTGGTGCCGGCACCCCGTGGGTCGGGGGATGAAGCGTAGGGCGCTGTGCCCTGCTGGCCGGCGCTCCCTCAGCCCTTCCCTCCGGCAGGGGTGCGGGTGCTGCGGCAGGACCCCGTCGAGTGCCTCCTCTCCTTCATCTGCACCTCCAACAACCACATCTCCCGCATCACGGCCATGATCGAGCGCCTCTGCCGGGCCTTCGGGCGCCGCCTCTGCCGGCTGGACTCGCAGCCCTTCCACGCCTTCCCCGCGCCGCAGGCGCTCGCAGGTACGCGCAGCCCTGAGTCAGGGTGGGGGCCGCCCCGCGCCCGAGCGCGGCCCGCGCGCCTCGCTGTCCCCTTGCAGGAGCCGACGCTGAGGACCGGCTCAGGGCCCTGGGCTTTGGGTACCGGGCGAAGTTCGTGAGCCAGAGCGCACGGGCCATCGCGGAGAGGCTCGGCGCTGAGGGGCTGCGCCGGCTGCGCGCCGTGCCCTACGCCGAGGCCCGGAAGGTGCTGTGCTCCCTGCCCGGCGTGGGCGCCAAGGTGAGCTGCGGCCGCGCCCGGGGCTGCGCGGGGACGTGGGGTTCGGGGGGGCTCACGGTGCTGCGTGCCGGCAGGTGGCCGACTGCGTGTGCCTGATGGCCCTGGACAAGGCGGAGGCGGTGCCCGTGGACACGCACGTGTGGCAGATCGCCCGGCAGCACTACGGCACGGCGCTGGGCGCAGGCGCCAGGAGCCTGACCCCGCGGGTGCACGAGGAGATCGGTGTGTGGGGGGCCGGGGGAGCCTGACCCCGCGGGTGCACGAGGAGATGATGGGTGCGCGGG
>NW_020451038.1:1859748-1864735 GCF_003343035.1 Apteryx rowi | reverse complement strand
GAGGAGATGATGGGTGCGCGGGGGGCCGGGGGAGCCTGACCCCGCGGGTGCATGAGGAGATGATGGGTGCGCGGGGGGCCGGGGGAGCCTGACCCTGCGGGTGCACAAGGAGCTCAGTGCGCGTGGGGCTGGGGGAGCCTGACCCCGCAGGTGCGCGAGGAGATGATGGGTGCGTGGGGGGCCGGGGGAGCCTGACCCTGCGGGTGCATGAGGAGCTCGGTGCGCGTGGGGCCGGGGGAGCCTGACCCTGCGGGTGCACAAGGAGCTCAGTGCGCGTGGGGCTGGGGGAGCCTGACCCCGCAGGTGCGCGAGGAGATCGGTGTGTGGGGGGCCAGGGGGAGCCTGACCCCGCGGGTGCACGAGGAGATGATGGGTGCGTGGGGGGCCGGGGGAGCCTGTCCCTGCGGGTGCATGAGGAGCTCGGTGCGCGTGGGGCTGGGGGAGCCTGACCCCGCGGGTGCATGAGGAGATGGGTGCGCGGGGGGCTGGGGGCTGCACTGGGCTGCTGCACCCGGCTCTGCCTGCGACAGGGGCCCAAACCCCGCGCGGGGCATCGCTCCGTGGCGCCGGCAGCAGAGCTTTCCCTTGAACACGCAGTCCGAGGGGACCCCGCAGCCGGGGTAGGGGCAAGGGCCAATCCCCCCCCCCAGCGCTACAGGGCCTCACTCGCTCTCCATCTCTTTCTGCAGGCGACTTCTTCCGGGGGCTGTGGGGCCCCTACGCCGGCTGGGCGCAGGCGGTGAGTACCCCCTCCCTGGCGCCGGCACCTGGCGGCCCCGGCAGCCGTGCCCACCCCAACAACGCCTTCGCCCCGCTCGCAGGTTCTCTTCTGCGCCGACCTCCGCAAGGGCCGGGAGCCGGCGAGCACCGGTGGCCGGCCCAAGCGGGGCCGAGGCCGGGACAGGGACAGGGGCAAGGACAAGGCCAGCCCCTCCTAGGGGCGCCTCAGCCCCGGCTGGGGGGAGCACAGGTAACGCACCCCGGGGGCCCAGGCGGCAGCTGGGGAGGGGGATTGCTGCGCCAGCGCCCGGCTCCGGCCCTGCGGGGATGGGATGCCTGTGCCACGTCTGTCTGTCTGACTGTGTGTGTGCGGGGGGGCTTGCCGCTCTGGCCAGCACGGGGCAGGGAGCCAGGGCTCCGGCCCGCTCCCACGTGGGGCAGAGCAAAGCCGAGTGGCATTTGCCTCTTTCCTTTATTACAAGCAATAAAATAGAAACATCCATTTGGAAAATTCTTCTTGAACATGCCGGGGCGGGGAAGAAGTGCTGGGATGGTGCTGGGGCAGAGGTGGCTGGGACGGACGGTGGCAAGGAGCCGGGCTGGAGCCCCGAGGCGGCAGGGGAGAGACTCAGCCCCCCTCCCGGGGGCAGCCACCCTGGCGCGGGGCCCTGCCGGGGCTCAGCACAGCCCCTTGCTGTGCCTGGCCCCGGCTGTGAGAAGGGACGAGTGGGGCAGGCTGCCCCCCCCCCCCCAGTCCAGCCACGCTGGGCTGGCAAAGGGGGTGGACAGGGACAGCGCTCGGGGGCGCAGAGGAAGGGCATCCTCCTCCTCCTCCTCCTCCTCCAGCACTGCAGCCCTTGCCGGCGGGGCCGTGGCCGCCTTTCCTCCGTGCTCTGCCCTCGCCCCACGGGGAGGGCTCGGCCCCCAGCCCGGCCCCCTCCCAGCCCCACGCCGCCCCGGCCCCGCTCCCTGTGGCTGGTGCACGGGCAGCGCCGAGGCGCGCGAGGACACAGCGGTGCGGGCGGTGGGGACACGCTCAGTCCGGAGGGAAGCGGTGAGACCTGTTTACTGGCGAGCGCTCGCAGTCTGAACCTGGCAGGAGAGAGGAGGGGCTCAGAGCCCGGAGCCGGCCCTGACCCCCCGCCAGGCGCGGGACGCGGCGGCTGCCGGCTCACCGTTGCTGCTGCCGAACCCCAGCCGGTCRCTGTGGCAGGGGCTGGTGGGAGTCATCTGCCCTGGACCGTCCTGGCTGGTTCCCAGCTGCAGCTTCCTCATGTGTCTCACCACGGCCGTGGCGTTGAAGGCTTGCTGCAGGCAGCGGAGGGCGCGCGTCAGGCAGCGCCGGGGCCCCGTGGGGCACCCCGCTGCGCCGGCCCCGCGCCAGGGCACCCGCACTCACCTTCCACTTGCTCTTAGCGAAGTTCTTCTGGATCTGCTCGCTCACCGACTGGTGGATGTTCTTGTCCAGCGCCGTGTCCCCAGCGATCCTGGGGCGGCAGAGGGGTTGGCGGGCAGCGGGGGCCCTCCCCTGCCCCACGGCTCGGGGGCAGAGCTGGAGCGGGGCCCCTGGGGCGAGCCGGGGAGGCGCTGGGGAGCTGGAGGCAGGTCCCCCCCCTTACCAGGGGTGCTGCAGGGCCTGCTCACACGTGAAGCGCTTGCTGGGGTCCTTCTCCATCAGGTGCTTGATAAAGTCTTTGGCTGGGACGAAGCGCGGAGCAGCCGTGAGCGCTGGCTGGGGCACAGCGGCCCCCACGGGGGCTGGCTGCTGCCGGTGTCCGAGCTCAGCCGCTCCGTGTCCTCCGGAGCCAGGCTGCGCTCCGGAGACCCCGACCCGGCGCCTCATCCTGGGCTCGGCCCTGCCTCTCCTGCTCAGCCGAGGGGCCGCGGCTCACCTGAGTCGGAGATGTCGTCCCAGTAGGGCGAGTCGAACTCGTACTCGGCCCGCAGGATCTGCTCGAAGAGTTTGGCGTCGTTCTCGTCGTAGAAAGGGGGATAACCGCAGAGCCTGGGCGGAGAGCAGGGAGGGTTACGGCAGCGGGGGCACCCAGGCGGCCTGGGCAGCGCACGGGGTAACCGTGGCCGGGATGAGGGAACGGGACGGGGATGGGTACAGCGGCAGGGCTGGGATAAGCCGCTGCCCCAGGACCCCGCAGTACGTACAGGATATAGGCGATGACCCCGATGGACCAGCAATCCACCGCCTTGCTGTAGGGCTTCTGTGCCAGCACCTCGGGGGCTGGGGGAAACGGCACGAGTGAGGGGGCAAATCACTGCCTGCACCCCAAGCCCGCGCCCTGGGGAGCCCCGAGCAAAGCCGGGGGCGCTGGACCCTCCCCGCACCCCCCCCCCGCGGTCTCACCGACGTAGCCGGGGGTCCCGCAGGCCGTGGACATGACGCTGCCGCAGCCCTCGATCTTGGACAGCCCGAAGTCGCTGATCATGATCTTGGAGTCCTCGTCCAGGCTGTAATAGAGCAGGTTCTCGGGCTGCGGGGAGGAGGCGTCAGCGCGGGGCGGCCGCGGGGCGCGGGGCAGCCGCGGGGGCGGCAGGGTGGCCCCCGCCGCTCACCTTCAGGTCGCGGTGCACGATGCCCATGTCGTGCAGGTACTTGACGGCGTCGAGGATCTGCCGGATCAGGGCGCTGGCRTCCCGCTCGGTGTAGAAGCCCTTCTCCACGATGCGGTCGAAGAGCTCGCCGCCCGAGACCCTGCGGGGCCGGGCAGCGCCGGGGTGAGCGCAGCGCCGCGACGCCCTGCATGCTGGCCCCCCCCTCCCGCCGGCCCCATCCCCGCCGCCACTCACAGCTGCATGATGAGGTAGAGGTGGCTGCCGCTCTCGTAGATGTCATCCAAGGCCACGATGTTGGGGTGCTTGATCCTGCGGGCAGAGGCAGGGGGGTGAGGGGGGCCCGGCGGCCACCCCCCCAGCCTCCCCCGGCAGTGCGGAGCAGCCGGGGTCAGGGCTGTCGCGTGGCTTGGGCTATTTTCRGAGGCGCTGATAAGGCCCAGCTGCGGGCACCGGCGGGGAGAGCTGGGCTGGGGGGGGGGGGCAGGGGCACCCCACGGCCACGGCTGCCCCACGGCCACAGCGGGGCCCCGAGCCCACCGGACCCTACTTGTGCAGGACGGCGATCTCGTTCTCAATGCTCGTCTCCTTGCCCTCCAGCGCCTTCTTGGCGATGCACTTGATGGCCACCAGCTTCTGGGTCGTCTTCTCCTCTGCCAGGACCACCTCGGAGAAGGCCCCGCTGGCGCGGGGGGAGCGGGGTGAGCCRGCCGGGGGGCTGCCCACTGCCCGCCAGCCAGCGGGAGCCACGCRCCGCTGCTATTGCCATGGTAACAGGCAGAAAGTCCGGCTATTTATAGGAGAAAGGCGAGTGGGAGCCACCCGCTGGGCCAGTCGGGGCCGAGGACGCAGGCCGGGGTGCTCCAGCCCCAGGTGACACCCCAGCTCAGCCCCGCATCGCTGCCCCCCTGCACGGTGACGGTGGCCATCCCCCGGGCTGCCTGAGCTGAGCACCTGGTGCAGGGGGCGCATTCGGGGGGGCCGGACCCCCCACAGCCCCCGAGCAGCGGGGCGCAGGTGGAGGGTGGCACACTCGCCATCCCCGTCCCCCTAAGCCTTTCTGCAATTAAGCCGGTAATCCCGCCCAAGAGCCTTACGGTGCCGCGGCGGCGCCGCACACCCCGCACACACCCCGCCAGCTGCGGAGCGGCCACCCGGCCCCTCGCCGGCCTGCGGCGCCCGGCTCAGCTGCAGGGCTGCCGGCTGCGCACGTGCTCGCCAYGTCCCGGCGAGGCGGCCGGGCGGAGCAGCAACTCCACTGCATCCCTCGGCCGCCCCGGCCCAGCCCCTCGCGTGCCAGCCTGCGCGGCCCCCGCCTTGGGCCAATATTTGCCCTGGCAGGTTTCTGTTGTGGCGCGGCTGCCACCTGCGTCGGCTGCGCCCAGCAGAAGCGGGGAGCCGCGGCGGCGGGGGGCCAGCGGGGCCAGAGCCCGGCACGCCGGGCGAGGGGGCGACGCGGGGCCGCGTGCGACTCACGTGCCCAGGACCTCCCGGAAGTCGTAGATGCGCCGGATGTCCTCGGTCCTCTTCTTCCAGCTGGGCCCGTCCTGCCCCAGCGGCATGGTGCCCCGCGGGGCCGGGCTGGGCCACCCGCTGCCCCGGTGCGCGGCGACGGGCTGGGCCTGGCACGGCGAGGGCACGGGGCATCAGGGTGCGGCGGGCTCTGTGGCACAGCGGGGCGCAGGGGCGCCGGGCACCCTGC
>NW_020451038.1:1853532-1858458 GCF_003343035.1 Apteryx rowi | reverse complement strand
GCTCCAGCCCCACCACCGCCCCTCGCGTGGGGCGACACCGTCACCCTGCAGCCCCCCCGGCGCAGCGCCAGAGCCCCGCGGGGGCCGGCCAGCAGCCGCAGCTCCTCCCTGCAGGCAGCCAGCAGCTGCCGGGGGGGCCGGGATCCCTCCCCCCGCGGCAGTGCAGGGCCCGGCCCGGGGAGGGATGCCGGGCCGTGGGATCCGCGCCGCAGCGGCCACCACATCCGCCCCGCGCGCCCCCCTCGCCGCGCGGCTGATGTCAGGCTCCGAGAATAACAGCGGGAGGCCAGCAGGGACCGAGGGGCGGAAGCGGTCAAGGCAGCGGTTCCCAGGAACGCTGCGCGCGGCTGTGCAGCTCCGCGCCCAGGGTCCCTGGGGGGACAAAGGCAGGGGCGTCCCCGCCCTCGTGCCCTCACGCTCCGCTCCCCAGTGCCAGGCCCAGCTTTGGTCACGGTGGCCGCAGCGCTGGCCCGAGGGCCAAGGGGTTTTGTGCAGCAGGCCAAGGCCAGTCTAGCCCCCCCCGAAAGGGCTGCAGCAGCCTGGGCACCCCGGGGGTCAAAGCCGGAGCACCGGGGTGACAGAGGCAGGGCAGGCAGCTGCCCCCGTCTACTGCCGTGGGAGCAGCCCAGGCAGAGGGGYGGCTGCCCCGGGGGCCCAGCGGGACACGAGGGAGCAGGAGCTGCCTCCTGGGACGGAAGGTCTAGCGGGACAGGCAGGGAGGGAGGTAGCGCAGGCCTGGGTGTTTCTGCGGGGTGTCACAGCACCGGGGGTTTGCTCACCCGCCACACCAAGCCCACGGGGTCACCCTAGGCAGAGCGCGGCCGTGCCGAGACCCCGCACGTGACAGGGGCACTGCCACCATGCCATGCCCGCGGGCAGGGCCCTCCTCGTCCCCGCGTTCCCCTGCCCTGGCTGCTGGGGCAGCTCAGCTACAGTCTGCGAAACGGGGGTGCGAGCAACTTGCAGCCCAGTCCTCAGCTCCCCGCTAACCGTCCAGCAGCTTGAGGATGCTCTCACGCTCCTTCAGGGTCTTCCAGGCCTGGTCCTTCTCTTTCTTGGTGGGGGTGCGCTTCTTCTGCCGGGCAGCCATGATCTTGCGGAAGGCATCCATCACCTCGTTGTCGGCCATGCGGACGCGCTGCCGCAGCTCCTGGCGGTGCAGCTCCTCCTTGGCCAGCCTGGGGGGACACCGATGTCAGGCCCTGCCCGCCAGCCCTGCACCCTCCTCTTCCTCCTCCCCTGCTGGACTCACCGCAGCAGTTCGTGCTTCTTGGCGCGGTTGTGTGCGCTGAGCGCCTTGAGCTCGGCCTGCCTTTTGCGCAGCTCGGCCAGGACCTCGTCCTCCGAGTCCTCGGCGGGACGGTCTTCCGACTCCAGCAAGCCCTGGGCAACAAGCTCCTCCTTGATCCGCCCCTCCAGCGACTTGGTGTGGGGGACGCTGCAAGGGGCAGAGAGCGGGTGCTGTGCGCGCCACGGCCAGCAGACACGGCGGTATGGCTGCACACGGACTCGTCCTCTCCCCCAGGGCACAGGGAGGAGGACACGGATGCTCCCTGGGCCAGGACCTGGGCACGGCTGTGGTACAACGGGAAGCGCCTGTGCTCGAGGCTGTGCTACATTTTGCCCGAACCTACTCTGCCACAGTTACTCAAGGGACAGGTTGCTCTTGGCTCCCTCCCAACGCTTGCGGAAGATGCGGAAACCCCTGGCGTGTTCAGACATCCAGCGGCCAAAGCGGAGCTTTGGGGCCACCTCAGCTGCTCACCTGAAGGGCTTGTTCTGGCTGCGGGGGGAAGTGCCAGCACCATCGGCTCCTGAGTCCTTGCCAGCGATTTCGGGAATGGGGGAGTCCTCAACGGGGGAGATGATGTTCTCCTGGCAAGAAGGGGGCAAGAGAAGGGTCGTTTACCGAGCTGCAGTGACACSGGCCCACAGAGCCCCAACACAACCCCGAGGCCCCTCACCTCCACAAGAGCCTGCAGGAGACGCTGCGTCAAGGGCCCAAAGGGGCACCCGTCCTCCGGCTGCTCGTGCTGGGCCTCCGACTTCTTCAGCAGGGCATCGACATCTGGGAGGAAGCAGGGAAAACAGTGAGCAGCAGCAGGGGAGAGGCCCAGTCCAACGCTTCAGCGGGACTCCAGTGGAAGGCGAGCTCCGCTCTTCCCTGCGGAGACAGCTTTGCTCCCGTGATCTCTCTCCACCGCCCGAGCCTCCCTGCAGCTGCGCCCGAGCTGTGCCCTCCCCTGGGCAGCCGCTAGAAAGGGAGGAATCCCCGGGGCAGCAGGGCCTGGGTCCCGGGGGCTCAGCTGTGCTTGGCGCAGGTGCCTGGCAGCCCCCTCCAGGCCCTTTACGCTGGGCAGACGCGGGCAGGGACGGAGGCACCTTTAGTGTCCAGCTCGGTCAGCGGTCCCAGGATGCCTTTCTTCTTGTCGGCGGCAGCCGCTGCCCGGGCTCCGTCCTTCTGCTCCTCCAGCAGGTCCTCCTGGGCCCAGCGCTGGGAGTAATGCTTCCCCAGAGGCGGGATCTGCAACCGCAGGACAAATGAGAGCAGCGCTCAGCGCAGCGTCCCAGGGCCCTTGGCCACGCCAGCGCCGAGGCACGAGGAGGCAGCAGGCCCTGCCGCGCTGCGGAGCTCAGGCCTCGCTGCATCCCACCGCGGCGACGCTGAAGAGGAGCCCGCAGGCGCGGCGCAGCCCCGCAGTAGGCCCTATAGCCATGGGCCCAGCGCCACACACCTCACAAGGCAGAGCCAGGCCAGCACCCCGCTGCCCTGTGGCTCTCCGGCCCTGTGCCCAGGGCTGCTCTCCTGCTTTCCCAAGGCCTGGGCCCTCCCTCCTCTCCCATGGTCCCTGTGCAGAGCAGATTGCAGAACTTGGCGCCTCCGGACACATCCCTGGTGGCGGCATGTCCGCCGTAAGCTCCAGGGCTGGGCTCCTCGGCAGCCTCCCGTTCCGCCTGGCGGTGCCATGGGCCGATGCAGACGCGGCAGGTCTCTAAGCCACACACAGCGGCAACCACAAGCTGCACTCTCACAGGAAGGGCAACCACAACGCCGCGAGTGAAACTTAAACYCCTGCTACGGGAAGAGCGTTTTCCTGACTGCGACTTGGCCGTCCCCACTGTGCAAGGGGCACGGGCCTGTCACACGCACACAGCGCTCGGCACCGACTGGCAGGACGCCTCCAGGTCAGGGCGCCGGTACCACAACACCCCCAGGAGYGCCAGCACTGCCCACAGCGCGTTGGGTCAGGCAGGGAGGCCGCACCCAGAGCTCTTCTGCAGCCAAGGCCAGGCAGATAATCTCCAAGCGCGGGAACCACGGCTACCCGGCAGCACCGCAAACGTAACACAGCAGAGCTGAGAGCAGCAAGTCTCCTGCCCTGGTTGCTATTTCTTGTCTCCACAACTGCCCCCGTCTCCCAGTTAACCCACTTGCATGCAGCTGAGCACAAAAGCAACTGTCTGCTGCCACTCCTCTTCCCTAGAGCGTGTGAAAGCCTCAGGCTCGACTCCCTGGAACAAGCAGAGCCCTGCAGCTGGAACAGGCGAAAGGGGCTTGGGGTCTCTCTGGTAAGGGTCCAGAGAGGTCCCTTGTGCTTGAGGATGGAAACTGTGACAGAAACTCAGTGCCTAAGAACAGTGTAAGTCTTGCAGGCCTGGGCTGTACTGCAGCGGGAACAGAGAGACTACAGCTAGGCACTGCATCCCAAGGACAGCACAGGAAAGGGCACGGCAACGACCTCAGCACTCCCCCAGAGCGGGGGCAGCAGGCCACAACCTCATGGCTGCAGCCAAGACACTGTCCCATGGGAGCCAGAAGAGAAGAACGTGCGGATAAATTCCTGCCTTTGCAGGATAAAGCTAGCATCGTCCCCACACAGGGAGCATTCGCTGTAGGGCACAAGACTGCACTGACAGGAGACTGGCCCAGGACTAGAAAACAGGAGGAGAGGCTACGAGACTGGGTGGGCTTTGGATTTTTCACCTTGTAATGCTCAGCCTCGTCCTCAGGCGGCTTGAGCAGCTCTTCCAGCACTCTGACTTCCTCGTTGGTGAGGTCAGCGCAGTACGGCTCCACCGAGGCCCAGAACCTGCGAGGACGGAGCAGACGGACAGTAAGGGGAGGCGGCAGAGGCACAGCACGGGCCACTGCAAAGGCTGACCCACACAGCCCCTTCCCTCCAGGGCACCTCTTCCCTYGGGTCCAAGCCAGCCCTCTTGTCGGGTCCTGCAAGGAAGGAAAGTGATGATCCAAATGTTTCCCAACTCCCTGTGCACCTGTTTGGAGCATCGTTTTTAGGAATCCGTGGCACATCAATGGGATCATCTGGGAACTCATATTCCTGGATCTTGGGCTGCAGGTTCTTGGATTTGGGTCGCCCAGGGCCAGGCCCTGTGCCGTGGCCCCCTTTGCCCTCCAGCTTCTGCTTCTTGGGCTTCCCATGTTTGACAGAGGTGCCCACATCATGGTCCTTCAGCTTCAGGAAGCGCCGGTCACCCTTCTTGTCTTGCCAGTCTGTCAGGATCTAGAAGAGAGCAACACCACATCACACCACGCACGCGGCCACTGGCATGCCACACAGCACAGCGTGGGGACAGACCCACTGCCCGCACCCAGGGCAGCCCAGCGGGCCGCCGCAGCCCCTCGGCGCGATCGAGCGGGGCAGGCAGCAGGCTCAGGCCCCAGCGCCCGGGCCCGCACCTGCGTCTCGGCCTCCAGGACGCGGAGGCGGCGGCTGGCGGAGGAGAGCAGCGTCTCCAGCTCCAGCTGCAGCGTGTCCAGCTCCTCGATGCCGATGCCGTCGTCCTCGGAGCGGGCCAGCACGGCCGTGTACCGCGGGCACACCTTCACGTGGTCCACCGACTTGAAGTCGTGGAACTGCAGCGGGCAGTCCTTCAGCTCGCTCATGGCGGCGGGGGCAGAGG
>NW_020451038.1:1850193-1852507 GCF_003343035.1 Apteryx rowi | reverse complement strand
GGGGGGAACCCGGGGGCGGCGACGGGCCGGGGGGCTTTGCTGCCGGGCTGACGCCGTGTCCCTGCAGACYGCCACGCTGCGCCCGTACCTGAACGCGGTGCGCGCCACGCTGCAGGCCGCCCTGTGCCTGGAGAACTTCTCCTCGCAGGTCGTGGAGCGCCACAACAAGCCCGAGGTGGAAGTCAGGTACGGCCGGGGGCGGCTGTGCCCGCGGGCCCCCCTGCTCCACTCGGACCCTCTGCCTTCCCTTCATTGGGGACAGCTGCCCCTGGGCGGCTGCTCTGCCTCTGCTGGTCTCCGGGGCCAGCATGTCCCTGGGGAGCCGTCGTGCTGCGGCACTGCCAGCACGGCTTTAGCAGCACGGGGGAAATGGTSTCTGCTCTGGTTTTGTTGCCCTAAGTCTACCTGAGCCCTGTTCCGGACACTGGGATGGGTTAGTTCTTGCTGGGGTCTCTACATCAAAAAGCAATCCCATCTAGTCACCGTTGCCTCCACTCAGCATGTCTGTGCCTGACACCAGGGGACTGTGCAGGCTGGGTGCTGCTGGAGAGCTGCCACCAGGCAGCCATGGGGCTGGTCCCAGCAGGGGAGCTGAGGAACTGTGGAGAGGAGGGGGAACCCACCTTCATGAAGCACACAGCTAGGAGGTGGAAAGCATCATGTAGGAGCATGAAACTAAAACTCCAAGTGTCTATGTTGAYTGTGATCCCTGCAGCTCCCCGCTTGTATACCCTGTGTGGCCAGCAAATGCTCCCTTGTTAATCAGTCCTGACCTTCTCTTGCATCTGCAGGAGCAGCAAAGAGCTGTTGTTGCAGCCAGTGATCATCAGCAGGAACGAGAAGGAGAAGGTTCTTATCGAGGGATCTATTAACTCTGTGCGAGTCAGCATTGCAGTGAAACAGGTGAGCTGGTGGGAGGGGAGGGAATGGGCTGGTGGCTTGCGCGTTGCTTGGAGGAAGCCTCACTTCTGCTTTCTCTCTGCAGGCTGATGAGATTGAGAAGATCTTGTGCCATAAATTCATGCGTTTTATGATGATGAGGGCTGAGAACTTCTTCATCCTCCGCAGGAAGCCTGTGGAGGTGAGGTGACCTGGGGAGCTGCTGAGCAGCATCCTGCTGCGCTTTTGGCATTGCTGGGGAGAGGGGATCTCCAGAGCAGAACGAGGACGTGAGGTCGTGGGATTGGCGTGCTAACTGCTTATGCCACTTCTCTTCTCCAGGGCTACGACATCAGCTTTTTGATCACAAACTTCCACACAGAGCAGATGTACAAGCACAAGCTCGTGGATTTTGTGATCCATTTCATGGAGGAGATCGACAAGGAGATCAGCGAGATGAAGCTGTCTGTCAACGCCAGGGCTCGCATCGTGGCAGAGGAGTTCCTCAAGAACGTGAGGCTCTAAAGCGGGAGGCAACGCTTCCCATGTCTCTGGACGGGGGTGGAGCTCAGGCCTGCTGTGACCCTTGCGCGCAGAAGCCTGGCCCCAGGCTGTCCCCACCTGTGGGGCAGGTGGCGGCAACCCCGGGGGAAGGTGCCCTTTGGGGCAGGGGGACCGCTTGGGAGCGGGCAGGGACACCTGGAAGAGCTGGCACCCGCTTTGCTCCTTCCTCGGTGAGAGAGGAGCGCGGTGCGAGGCGCCAGCCTTGCGAGGCCACCAGCGTGCTGGCACTTTGCTAGGGTGCGAACAGCAGCCGTGGGATGCGGACCGCTGAGATGAGCTGCGCAGTCCCCAGGGCAAGGAGAGGCAGGGAAGCGAGCCCGGAGTGCGGAGCTCCACAATCTGGGCAGTGCCGAATGGCGGTGATCGTTAGTCTCCATCCCCATTAATCAGCTAGCCATGGGTCAAGGCTGCCTCAGCGCAGCRTGGGAGGGAAGGGCGAGCGCGCACGCGAGCGAGGAGCAGGCAGTCAGCGGCCCTGCGCCTTCCCTTCTTGCCTTGCAGTTTTGAACCGTGGTGCCGGGCTCCCCGCTTCTCCCGCGTTCCTGCGGCGCTGCCCCACGGGGCCGGCCACAGCCCGGCCTCGCTGCCTGCGGAAGAGAGGAGAAGCCGCCAGATGCCACGGAGCCGCCCGCGGGGTGCGCGGCGCYGTCCCGGGGACGGCCAGAGGATTCGGCGTCCCAAAGCAAACCGTGCTTGTTTAAGACTGTGTCAACGCCCCGGTCTCTGTCCCCCCCCTCTTTTTTTTTTCCCCCTTCGTTTTTCTTTTTTTCAACAATTCCTCGTTTGCTGTAACTCGGCTGATCGGTTCCCTCGTGCCTGGGTTTGGGGACCCCCCTCCCTTGCGCGGGGAGGAGGGCTCGTGCCCCCCCCC
>NW_020451038.1:1843934-1849561 GCF_003343035.1 Apteryx rowi | reverse complement strand
GGGTCTGTGGGGGGGTCTGTGGGGTACAAGGGGGTCTGTGGGGAGTGATAGGGTCTGGGGGGTACGAGGGGGCTGTGTCAACATGGGGCCACATCTGTTGCCCTGCAAGCTCCGGAGCATGTGGCCTGGTCGGGGCAGCAGGACCATGCGGGTGCCAGGGCTCGGGCCATCCCCTGCCCCGGGCTGCTCGGTTGCCCCCGGCACGGCCAGCCGCGGGGCCGCTCTCGAGGCTCTCGGCGCCATCCCGCTGCGGCAGTGCCCCGCTGGAGCATCCTTGGGCCCGATCCGGGGCATGCAGGGCGCCCCGCTGCGCGCCCCTACACGGGCACCCCGTCTTTCCCCCATGGTCCGACGGAGGCAACACCGCCAGCGGCTTCTCTGTGCCCCCAGGCTTCTGCGGGACGCCGTGCCATGACTCGCAGGCCGGGAGGCTGCTGGTGGCTGCAGGGCAAGCAGCCCTCTGGGTGAGGGGCAGGGGCGGCAGGCCGCAGCCCCCCTGGGCACGCTGCAGCCCCCCGGCCTGGCGGGCGAGGGCAGGCTGGCAGAGCGGGGTTTCTCAGGGGTCGCCCCGCTCGCCCAAGGCGCTGACATGTGGATCGAGCGAGCTGCGGCGGCGGCAGAGAGGGCAGCTCTGCCTCCCCCCTTCCCCGGGGGCCTGGACGGTAGGAGCATCTCCCTCCCCATGGCACCGCTCCTGTCCCTGCTGGCGGCGAGGCGGGGGCCACCGAGCTGGGGCTCTTCTCCCCCAGGGCGCACGGCACCAGCGACCAAGGGCTGTGGGCRCCGCCACTGTGGCAGCCGCCCCTCGCTCGACCCCGAGCGCTTCAAGCGGGCCAGGCTGCACGTGGAGAGGGCCATCAAGGTGAGGGCTGCGCGCTGCAGCAGCCTTCCCGTGCCCKTGGGTACGGCCTTCCTCCGGCCCCGGCAGGGCACTCGGCCGGGCGGCATGCCCAGCTCTGCCGGCCCTCCCCAGCACAAGAAGATCTTTGCGCTGCAAGGCCCCTACCCCGTGATCCGGAGCCTGCTGCGAGCCCGCGGCTGGGTGGAGAAGAAGCTCTCCTGGGCGTGCAAGGCAGGGCGCAGGCACGAGCGCCTTCCCGGTGGCCAGGAGGAGGGTGATGGCGGYGACGCTGCCGAGGAAGGTGAGGCCGGGCTGGGTGGTTTCTGAGCCCAGCGTCTCTGGGCTCCGTGCAGAGCACGAGCTTCCCAGGGGAGGGCCCGGAGGTGCTGCAAGCCCTGGGAAGGGGTTGCTCCTCAGCCTTGGCCCCAGTGGTCGCAGGGACGTGACAGCAGTGGGATGCCTCCTGGCAGGGAGCCCCCCACCTTGCTGTGCCCCAGGGAGCACCCGGCCTCCGGCCCCGCTCACCGCCGGGGTCCCCAGGCCCCTTGCCAGCCCCGATGCACGTGCCGCGGTGGGGATGCGCCGGGCTTGGCTGACTCCCGACCTTCCCCAGATGAGGAGGGCGAGGAGGAGGAGGAGCAGCGGGATGAGGACCCCAGTGGCACCTACAACCTCATGGTCAGCTGGGTGGGCTGGGGCTGAAGGGTTGGGGGGCTGGGATGAGGGGGCCATCACTGGAAGCCAGGGCAGATATGGGGAGACAGGGGTCACCTGGGGGACCGGGGGGTTGTGGGATCACGGTGCTATGGGGTAGTGAGGGTGCCCAGGGTGGTGGGACGGGGGTCAGGCTGGGTCTTGGTGAGCCGTGGTCCAGGGCACYGGGGGTGGTCGGATCCCACCAGCGTCTCACCCCAGGCCCCTTCCCGCCCGCAGTCCCAGCTGGTCCGAAACCAGCTGCCTTATTTCATCTGGACCAGCCGCCGTGACGTTGTCGACTGCCGCTTGCTCCACAAGGACCAGGTGGTGAACCACTACGCCAAGGCGGGCTCCTTCACCACCAAGGTGGGATGGGCGGCGCAGGGCCCCCGGGGCGGCCAGCATGGCCCCCCCCCCCCCGGAGGCGCTCAGGGTGCTGCCACCCGTCTGCCCCCAGGCCGGCCTGTGCCTCAACCTGCGAAACCTGCACTGGTTTGACCAGGYGGACGCGGACACCTTCTTCCCTCGCTGCTACCGCCTGGGGGCCGCGGACGAGAAGCAAGCCTTCATCGGTGAGCCCCGGCCCCCGGGACGCGCGGGGCGTCCCCGCCGCGGCGCTCCGGCCTGCCCTCATGCCCCCGCTCCCGCAGAGGACTTCCGGCTCACCGCCGCTCGCGCTCTCCTCAAAGTGGTGCTGCAGAGGGCRCGGGGGCCGCAGGGGCCCCCCAACCCCAGCGGGGCGCCGGGTGAGCTCCCGCTGCCCTCCTTCCCGGCGCCGAGGGTGGCTGGGGCGGCTCGGCCGCTCCCGGGTGCTCACCCTGCGCCCCTCGCAGCGGGCGCCGGGCCGGGGGGCCGCCTGCCCGCCCGGCTGCTGGAGGAGGCGCTGCGGGCGTGCGGCGAGCACCTGAGCAGCCTGCGGCACCAGGACATCGACCAGGAGCCCGGGTCGCCCCCGCAGGCCGGCGGCGCTGCCTGGCACCAGTTCCTGCAGGGCTACTACCGGGTGGTGCAGTAAGTGCCGGGGGGGCCGGCGGCGGGGAGCCGCGGTGCCCGGCCCTGAGCGCCGCATCTGCCCGCAGCGAGGGTGCCGTGCTGGAGACGTCCGGGGCGCTGCTGGAGCGCAGCCGGGCCGTGCTGCAGCACCTGGCGGCGCTGCTCCCGCAGCTGGACATGGAGGGCGACCACAACATCTGGATCGTGAAGCCTGGGGCCAAGTCCCGGGGCCGGGGTAAGGGAGCGCTCGTGGTGGGGGGGAGAAGCGGTGCCTGGCCGGAGCGTTTCCCGGTGCCGCTCCGGCACGGCGGCCGGTGTCGCGCAGGGATCGTCTGCCTGGCTCGCCTGGAGGAGGTGCTGCGGCTGGTGGACTGCAACCCGCTGCTGGTGAAGGACGGCAAGTGGGTGGTGCAGAAGTACGTCGAGCGGCCCCTCCTCATCTTCGGCACCAAGTTCGACGTGCGCCAGTGGTTCCTGGTGACCGACTGGAACCCGCTGACCGTCTGGTTCTACCGCGACAGCTACCTGCGCTTCTCCACCCAGCCCTTCTCCCTGCAGAGCCTCGACACGTGAGTGCGGGAGTGCCTCCACCACCACTGCCGCCTCCTGCGGCCCCGCTGCAGGCGCTCACCCCGCTCTCTCCGCCCCAGCGCCATCCACCTCTGCAACAACTCCATCCAGAAGCACTACGAGAACGCGCGGGGCCGCCACCCCCAGCTGCCCGCCGACAACGTGTGGTCGTCCCAGCAGTTCCAGGCCTACCTGGAGCAGCTGGGGCAGGCGCGCGCCTGGCCCGACGTCATGGTGCCCGGCATGAAGGCGGCCATCGTGCACGCGGTGCAGGCCTCGCAGGACCTGGTGCAGTCCCGCAAGGGCAGCTTCGAGCTCTACGGGGCCGACTTTGTCTTCGGGGAGGACTTCCAGCCCTGGCTGCTGGAGATCAACGCCAGCCCCACCATGGCCGCCTCCACGGCGGTCACCAGCCGGCTGTGCGCCGGCGTCCAGCGGGACACGCTCCGCGTGGTCATCGACCACAAGGCCGACCGCAACTGCTCCACAGGCGCCTTTGAGCTCATCTACAAGCAGGTGAGCAGGGCTGGGGGGAGCCTGCCCATGCCCGGCCACCCAGGGCCAGGACCTGCAGCAGGGCGAGGGCTGGGCGGGCTCAGCTGGTGCTGCCTGAGGTTGACCCAAGCCGGAGGTTGACACAGGAAAGCCACCAGCAGCAGGAGAAACAGGGTACAGGGCAGGAGGGGCACTTCCATGGGGCAAGAAGCCAAAAGGACTATAAGGAAAGTCCAGGACTATAGGACTAAAGGACCTGTCCCCAAAGGGGGACCCTTTGGGGGACCCTGAGGTCCTGGCCCCTTGCTTTCCTGATGGCCTTGAAAAATGGGGTCTTGCAGCTGGGCTGACGTGGGCCAGGGGAGCAGCTCGCTGCCAGTGACGCCCCACGTCCCCCTGCCTCCTCCGCAGGCGGCCGTGGCCGTACCCCACTACRTGGGCATGAAGCTCTTGGTGGAAGGCTCCCCGCTGGGCAAGCTGCCGCTGGCCAGCCCCCGGCCCCCCACCAGCGCGCCCCGCGGCCGACGGCTCCCCGCGCCACCCGTCCTGAGCGCGTGCAGCTCCCGCCAGCACCGTGCAGCGGGGCTCCCCCGGCCGCCGGCACCGCTGGAGGTGACTACAGGGACCTGGCCCCCCGCCAGAAGGCTGGGGCTGCCCCGCAAGCCGGCCCAGGAGAGGCAGCGGGTGCCGCCCGGCGCGGCAAGCTCCTCGGAGAGGACCGGGCCGCCCGCTGAGGGCAGCACCACGCCGCCGCAACCCACGCCGCTTTGCCTGGAGCGCTCCGGGGCCTCGGCGCCCCGCGGGCTCCCGCGCCTCGGCTGCCTGCAGGAGCAGCCCCGGGCCAGCCTGCCCCGGCTTGGCAGCTGCTCCGGGGCCCCGCCGCCCTTCCCACGGCTCCCGGGCACCCCCGAGCCCCTGCACGCTCACGGGACAGCCCTCGTCCCCGCTGCCCGGCGCAGCACAGCGCCTACGCTCCCGCTCCTCCTCCTAGATGGGCCCTCGCCCCTGCCGCGATCCGGTGGGGAAACAGCACGCAGCGGCTCCCAGGGGGATGCCGATGCGGAAGAGCGCTGAAGCCTGACCCAGCTGGTGCCGGCTCCGGAAGGACCCAGGGAGGAGATGGCGTGGGAGCTGCAGGGCTGGGGCAGCACCGGACTCGTCGGAGAGGCTGAGAGGCTGGGGCTGTGCAGCACCCTGCTCCTGTCCCATGCCAGCAGCCCCACGGCAGGGGGGCACCGAGCGCTCCCCCACCCCTCCTGCCGCAGCCGGACACGTGGGGTCGGGAAAACACGCCTGTGCACGGCAGAAAGGCTCTGCCCGTCTGTGGGGCGGGAGGCGTGGGGCACGGCGTAATGCAACTCCCCCCTTGCCCCCACGGCCGCACTGAGATGGGGCGAGACCCCCCCTCTCTCCCCCCATGATGCCTGACTCCATGGCAGCGATGCACGGCGCGCACGGCTGCGGGCAGGAACCGGCGCCGCCGACATGAGGCAGTGGCCGCCAACAGAAACCGCCGGCAGCTCTGCCGCGCCGCGCTTGCCCGCTGCCGGGGGCAGAAAGCAGGCAGGAAAGCACCTGTGCGGCGGTGGCGGCGGTGGGGCCRGGGAACGGGGCCAGCTGCAGGCCAGGCTGCAGAGGCGGGAACGCTGCCGCCACCTGCTCCTCGGAGCAGCTTTTGCTGGCGTCGCGGGAAAAACAGAAGGCGCAGGGAGCAGCCCGGGCACAGAGCAGGCTTTAATGGGAGGGTGGGGGGGTTCCGCCGCCGGGGCCGGGCAGCCCCAGGAGGCGCAGGGTGCGCAGGAAGAAGGGGGGCGGCAGGGCCGTCAGCACAGCCCCCGGCAGCGCCAGCTGCTGCAGGTGCAGGTGCAGCGGGAGGCGGCGGCGGCGCGGCCCCGGCGCCAGCTGCAGTCGGCGCGCCAGCTCCTCGTCCAGCACCTGCGCGGGGAGCGGGGCTCAGCGCCGGGGGGCTGCACGGGGGTCCCCACGGCCCGCACCCCGCGAGCGCCGGTACCTGCGCGGGGGGCCGGGCGGC
>NW_020451038.1:1840244-1841677 GCF_003343035.1 Apteryx rowi | reverse complement strand
CCGGGGCTGTCCGGGGAGGGGGGCCCCGGGGCTGCCACCGGGGGGGGTTTCGGGACCAGGGCTGTCCAGGAAGGGGGGGTCCCGGGGCCGTCTGGGAGGGCCGGGGCGGTCGCAGGGTGTTGAGGGCAGGGTTCCAGTCCCGCCTCTGGCCGTGTCTCTGCAGGCAGCTCGTGGCAGCACAATGGCCTCCCGTGGGGGCCCCCGCGCCGCCGGCACCGATGGCAGCGACTACCAGCACCGGGAGCGCGTGGCCTCGCACTACCAGATGAGGTAGCGTCCTGCCCCCTGGGCCCAGCCCACCGCGGGGATCCCGGCACTCCTGCTGGGCCCTGACCCCTCGATGCGCCCCCCTGCCGTGCTCTCCTGAGGCTCCGTCCCTGCCCGCAGGTGCTCATGGCCAGTCTCTCTCTCTGCAGCGTGGCGCTCAAGTCTGAGATCAAGAAGCTGATCTACATGCACGTGGCCATCTGGCTGCTGCTGCTGGCCCAGATGTGCGTGGGGCACCTCAAGCTGCTGCCCCACGACCAGGTGGCCATGCCCTACCAGTGGGAGTACCCGTACCTGCTCAGCATCCTCCCATCCCTCCTGGGCCTCCTCTCCTTCCCCCGCAACAACATCAGTTACCTGGTGCTGTCCATGATCAGCACCGGCCTCTTCTCCGTGGCGCCCCTCATCTACGGCACCATGGAGATGTTCCCCATGGCCCAGCAGCTCTACCGCCACGGCAAGGCCTATCGCTTCATCTTCGGCTTCTCCGCAGTGTCTGTCATGTACCTGGTGGTGGTGGTGGCCGCGCAGGTGCACGGCTGGCAGCTGTACTACAGCAAGAAGCTCCTGGACTCCTGGTTCACCAGCACGCAGGAGAAGAAGAAGAAATGAGCGGGGCCGGGGTAGAGCATGCATGTGTGCCGCTCCCGGCCGCAGAGCGGGGCTGGAGCTCCGCGGCGCTCCTTTTCCGTCCTCGCCAGCCTCTGCCACCTCAGTGGGGACGTGCCGGGGGCCGCGGGAGGGATGGGGGGCGCTTGGGGCTTGCCGGCCTTGCCCAGGCCGCAGAGCTGTGGCGGGGACAGAAAGGAGGCAGCCCCCCCAGAGCGCGGGACTGCTCCCTCCGGCCCCCTCAGGGACCAGTGCAGGCAGGCGGCGCGGAGGCGGCGGCTGGCTCACGGAGGGTGCAGGAAGCCCCCCACCTCCGGAGGGGGGACATGCCGGTGCCTTTTCCCTGCCGCCCCCGGCCTCGCGTGTGTAGCGATACGGAAATAAAGGAGCCCGGGCCCGTGGCCGTGTGTGCGCCGTGCCGTGCCGTGCCGTGCCGCGGGGCAGTTTCTCACGGGGGCGGCGGCAGCGGCCGCCGCAACCAGGTCGCGCCGCCGCAACCAGGTCGCGCCGCCCCCGGGTGGCGCCCGTCGCCGCGGCGTCGGGGCGGCCGCACGTGC
>NW_020451038.1:1836988-1839115 GCF_003343035.1 Apteryx rowi | reverse complement strand
GGGCGGCGAGCCGGGCAGGGTGCTGGGGCTCCCGCGCCGCTCAGCCCCGGCTCCCCGCAGTGGCAGGTGCAGTTCGACTGCTTCCCCGTGGAGAGCGGGCAGCAGGTCCTCGTCTCCCTTCGCACCATCCCCGACCGGGGCTTGGCCCTCAGCCGGAGCCACCTGATTGCCGCCGAGCCACCGGGTGAGCAGGGCCCGGGGGCCCCCGTGCCCCAACCCCAGGCTGGGGCGCCGTGAGGTGGGACGCTGGAGCCGGGCTGAGCCGCGTGTGCTCCGCAGGGCCCGTCTTCACCCACACCTTGGTGCCCGAGGCGCGGGCCATCGAGGTGTCCGTGCCCCGCGGCCCTGCCCTCATGGTGCGGCTGTGCCACCAGCTGGCCCTGGAGTGCGAGGAGCTGCCCAGGCCCTTCCACCAGCAGGTACCGGCTCCCGCTGCCCCCAGCCTCCCTTCTGCGTGCGTGCGGGGCCTGGCCGGGCTGATCCGGGGGGTCTCCGCGCTGCCGGCGAGCTCACGCCGCCTCCGGGCCCTGCAGGTGCTGGTGCCGGGGGGCCAATGCGTCTTGCTGCCGTACGAGTTCCTGGTGCCCTGCCTGTGCATTGAGGTGCGTCGCCGTCCCCGTGTCGCTGGTGGGGGGGGGGGGTCTCTGCAGCTCCATGGCCCTCCAGGGAGGGGGCTCGGGCCCACAGCGGGGGCGCAG
Organism: Apteryx rowi; assembly: GCF_003343035.1. Lineage (NCBI taxonomy): Eukaryota > Metazoa > Chordata > Aves > Apterygiformes > Apterygidae > Apteryx > Apteryx rowi. The sequence continues at coordinate 1,838,417 of NW_020451038.1, read as the reverse complement.
GCGGCTCTGACTGCTCCGCCTGCTCCCCCAGGCCTCCTACCCGCATCGCGACAGCCTGCGCAGCAAGAGGTGCCCCTTCCAGGAGCAGCCGGCGGCTTGTGAGTGGCAGCAGGCATGAAACGGGGGGGTTCCACCAGGGACGTGTCTCGTCCCGTCCAATCCAACCCCGGCTGACCCTGTGCCCCGCAGACGGCCCCGAGCTGTGGTCCTCGGTGCGCTTCCACGACTACAGCGCCAGCGGCAAGGACCAGATGGCGATGGTGCTGAGYGCCAGCTGCCCCCTGCGCCCCCGGGCCACGCTGTGCTGGAGGGAGGCGGCCGCCAGCGCTGCGCCCTGCCACGACATCCCCAACTCCACGGCCAGCGAGGAGGAGCAGGTGAGGGGCCCCGGCGCCCAGGGCTGTCCCCGCTGGGGCCCTGCCACCTCTGACCCTCTGCCCCTGCCAGGCCTACACCCTGGACGAGGTGGACGTGCACCCCCAGCTCTGCTTCAGGGTAAGTCGGACCCCAAGGTAAGCGGAGGCAGGGGGTGACGGCAGCTCGCGCAGCCTCTCCGGTGACCTGCCGTCTCCCCCCAGTTCTCCTACGGGAACAGCAGCCACGTGGAGTGCCCCCACCGCCCAGGTGAGCCCCTCTCCCCCTCCCCGGCTGTGTGCCCCGGTGCCCCTCATCCTGGCGGAGGGGACCACGCTGCGCCGTGCTGGCCGCGAGCCCTCTCCCCGCCTGTCGCTGCAGAGACCGCCTGGAACGTGTCGGCGAGCGTGCAGGGGCCGCAGCTGCGCCTGCGCATCACCTCCAGCGTCCCGGCAGCCTTCAGCGCGGCCCTGTGCCAGCCCCGGGGCGGGCAGTGCGAGCCCGAGTCCCCCGTCTACACGGTCACGCGGGTGAGCGCGGCGCGGCGCGGGGAAGGGGCGCGCGGGGGGAGCAGGGGCCCGGGCTGCGGGCGGCCAACGCGGCCTCGTGCTTTTGCAGGCGGAGGGCTCTGCCCCCGGGGAGCTGGCGCTGCTGCTGCCGATGCAGATCCTGGGCAGCTGCGTGCTGGTAAGGTCCCCGCGAGCCCCGCTGCGGTGGGGCACCCGCGGCACTGGCCGGGGGCCCCCGGTGCCCCCCACCCACCCCGCTCCTTCCCCAGGTGTGGCGCTCGGACGTGCGCTTTGCCCAGAAGCAGCTCCTCTGCCCGGATGGTGAGCGCAAGCCTGGGGACTGCGGGGACGGCGGTGGCGGCGGGGGGCAGGCGGCCCCTCCTCACCGCCCCTCTCCCAGTCTCTCGCAGGCACTTCGGGCTGCTGGGGCTGGCGCTGGCCCTGGGGCTGGTGGTCGCCGTCCTGCTCCTGAGCTGCTGCAGCACCTGGAGGCCGGCTGCCGGTGAGGGCCGCGGGGGGACCCCGGGCCGTGGGGGTCCCGGGGCCGGCGGCGTCCGGCAGCGGCG
>NW_020451038.1:1834351-1836349 GCF_003343035.1 Apteryx rowi | reverse complement strand
GGCCCCTGCCCACCTACCGCCTGCCCCGGGAGCTGCCCCGGCTGCTGGGCGCCCTGCGGGGTGCCCCCCGGGCTCCCTGGCGCCTCCGCGGCCGGGCCCGGCGCCTCCTGCACCGGCTGCTGGAGGCGGAGGGGAGCAAGGGAGCCGAGGAGGAGCCCCCCGCGGGGTGCCCACGATTTGGACCCSGGGTGGCTGCTGGCACCTGAGCGCCAGCCCTGGGGCTGAGCTGGGCAGAGCGCGGGGACCGGCGGGGCTGGGCTCCGGTGTTGTGGGCAGAGTCGCTGCTGCAGCCGCCCCGACGCCCCGGTGAGGGGCTGGTGCTGTGCGCCAAGGAGGACGGCTAGGCTGCACCGGGCTGGGGCTCGGGAGGGCTTTGCCCACAGGGTCCCTGGAGGTGACAGCGCAGCAGTGGAGAAGCAGGGCTGGAATCCCCACCACCGGGATGCACCACATGGAGCAGCGACGGCCGAGGCTGGGGAGCGCGGCGCCGGGACCAGCCAGCGCCTGGACACGGCCGGGCCAGGAGGGGAGGCGCTGCCCTGCGGCAGGGCGGAGGCAGCTCCGGTGCCCGCCTGGGAGGAGAGCCGGGGCCCCTGGGGCGCTGCGGCCGGGACTGGGGCCCGGGCGGCACCAGAGGAGACGGGGTGGCGGGGTTCTTGCTCCGTTTCGTGGCTGCAGCTTTGTAAATGGGAGCAGAATAAAGGCAGCGGTTGCACCCTGCTGGGCCGGGACTCCGGGTGGCTCTCCAGGGTGCGGGGCGCAGGCGTGGGAAGCTCCCTGGGCCCTGCACCCCATGGGGGGCTGGAGCCTGCCCGTGCCCCCCAGGCACAGCTGGAGCTACCCAGGGAAGCGCCGGGGCCGCCTTGTTCCCCCGGCAGGGCCCGGTGCCGTGGCACAGCTGGCACACGGCTGCTGCCGCCCTGTGGCATGGGGAGACCCCCACCGTGGGGCTTGCCGTGGGGCTGCCCCCGTGGTGGGGCTGTGCAGAGGGGGTGAGGGGAGCCCAGCAGGCTGCGGGTTCCCGTGGGCTGCGGCACTGCTGCCACTCGTGGCCGGGGCCGGGCTGGGGGGCTGGGGGCTGCCGCCCCCCCATGCCCCTGCCCTCGTGGGGAAGCTCCCTGCAGCCAGGCACGGAGCCGGCGCCTCTTCTCCCCACAGCTCCTGGGGGCCGGGAGCCTCCCCTGCCCCTCCTGTGCCCCCCGAGCCCCGTTCTCCCTGCAGCCCCGGCTCCTCCTGAGCTGCCGTCCCACGCTATGGGGCAGGCCTTGGCCCTGTGCCACACTGCTGTGGGGCGGGCCTGAGCCACGCGCTGGGTTATGGGGCAGYGGCTGGCCCTGTGCCACGCCGTGGGGCTGCCCTGAGCCATTGCAGCAGGCTGTGGGGCTGGTCTGGCCCTGTGCCACACTATGGGGCTGGCCCGGGCCACCAYGCCGGGCTATGGGGCTGCCTGCACCGCTGCACCGAGCTGTGGGGCAGGCCTGACCCCGTGCTGCACCACCRTGGGGCTGGCCTGAGCCACCGTGCCAGGCCATGGGGCAGCCCAGGCCCCGTGCCCCACTGCTATGGGGCTGGCCTGGCCCCGAGCCACACCATGGGGCCGCCCCGAGCCACTGCGCTGGGCCCTGGGGCTGGCCCGTGCCCCACACGGCCATGGGGCTGGCCCGAGGTGCTGCGCCGGGCCGTAGGGCAGGCCTGGCCCCGTGCCCCGCCGCTGTGGGGTAGGCCCAGGCCCGTGCCTGGCCGTGGGGCCAGCCCAGGCCCCGTGTGGAGCCGTGGGGCGGCAGCGGCGGGCGCAGAGCCCTCCCCACGCCCCGTCCCGTCCCTGTCCCGTCCCCATCCCAATTCTGATCCCGATCCCGTCCCGTCCGGGCGCGGGGAGGCCCCACCCCGGGGCGGTCGCCGGCGCTGCGCTAGGACCCAGGTGTCCGGGAGAGGAGCAGGAAGCGGGAGCCGCCGGCGGCAGCAGCGGCGGGGCCGTGGGGCGGGGGGCCGTGGGGC
>NW_020451038.1:1830666-1833760 GCF_003343035.1 Apteryx rowi | reverse complement strand
GCCGTCACCGGGCTCCTGCTGCTCTCGGGCCACGCGTACGCCTCGTCCCGCTGCGTCGCCGTGGAGGTGCGGGCGCTCCTGCCCCCCGGCCGCCCCGCCGGCACCCTGGTGCGTAGCGGGCGCGGGCGGCGGGGGTGTGGGGGGGGGGTCTGGGACGCGGGGACACCCCTGGGGCGCGGGGACGTGGGGCACCGGCGGCGCGGTGGTACCGTTCTCCACGGGGGCACGGGGGACGCGGGCTGCCGGCGGTGTGGGTCCTGCCATGCCTTCATCTGCGTGTCCCCACGCTCCCCGGGCGTCTCCACGCGTGGGGATGCGGGGTGCGGGCGCAGGCGGTGCGGGTCCCGCTGGGCAGCGTGGTGCCCCAGCCCCGTGTACCCTCAGCACCTCTCTACATGGGGACGTGGAGCGCAGGCGCCGTGGGTGCCCGCTACGCAGTGCGATGCTCCAGCCCCGCGTGCCCCCAGCATCCCCGTGCGTGGGGACATGGGGAAGTGGGGAAGTGGGGACGTGGGGCGCGGGCGGCGCTGGCCCCGCTCGGCAGCGCCGTGGTTTTCCTGCCCAGGGCTCGGTGACGTTCCAGTGCTTCGAGGCGGCGCTGGGCTCCGAGCTCCGCGTCACGGCTTCCACCAACGCTCGCAGCCGCCGGAGGCTGAGCCAGAGCCACCGGGTGCCGGGTGAGCTCCCCGCGGCCCCGCGCGGACCCCGGCGGCCGGGTGGCTGGTGTGGCACTGCCCGCCGCGGCCAGCCCCGGCCTCCGCGTGACCCCCGCTGTTCCCACAGACTGCTCCTGGCCCAAGGCCCAGGCTGCCATCCCGCAGTGCCAAGGTAGGTGCCCGTGCCCCCCGGCCCCGGGGGGGTTTCCGTGACCCCGGGGCAGAGGGTGACCCCGGGGCCTGGCGGGATGCGGGGCTCCCCGCTGAGCCCTGCCGTGCCCTCGGGACCGCGCCGGTCCCCGTCCCCCGGCCGAGCGGGGGGCACGGGGGGGCTGGTGCGGTGCGGGGGGCCCTGAGCCACGTGCCGCGCAGTGCCCCGGCTGCAGGTCTYGCGCGGCCCGAAGGAGGCGGTGGTGCAGGTGCACGAGGCGGCGGCGGGGCACAGCTACACCCTGCGCCTCTACCAGAACCGCAGCCACGGCGCCGGCGGCTCCGGGCGCACTGTGACGACGGTGAGCGCGGGCCTGCCCCAAACCCTCACCCTCCTTCCCCATGGCACTGCCGCCGCCGCCGCCGCGGGGCAACTCGCCGTGGGGTGACCCACGTGTCCCCTTCCCGGCCGCAGAGCGGGCCCATGAACTACAGCCTGCCGGCGGACGAGGTGCTGCCCTGCCTCTGCCTGCAGGTAGGCGCCCGGGCGGGCGGCAGCGGGGCGATGCCCCTCGTTTCGGTGTGCCCCACGGCGCCCGCCAGGGCGATGGTTGCGGGGCGGCTGCCGGGCCCAGCAGGGGCAGCCTGGATGCCTTCCTCGGCCTTGCGGCCTCCTCTTCCCCCCAGGTGTGGCCGGAGATCCAGGACCCGCCGCGGGCCAGCTCGTGCCCCTTCTCCCATGGTACGTAAGCCGGCTCAGCGGGGCCGGGCACCGGGGTGCCCGCGGCAGGGGGCATGCCGACCCCTCTCCCCGTGCTGCCGCAGATGCCGAGGCCTGGGAGCGGCTCTGGGCCCGGAGCCGGCTGGTCCTGCACGTTGCTGGCGACTCGCTGACCTGCTCYGTCTCGGCCCCCTGCGACCTCCCCGCCGAGCTGGTGCCCTGCTGGCAGCCGGAGCCCGCCGGGCCCTGCCAAGCCCTGCCGCACCTGCGGCAGCCCGTCGCGGTGCAGGTGAGCCCGCGCGTCCCCGCGGGACTGGGGCGCCGGGACCCCCCACCTGCGCCCCGCTGCCAGAGCCTCCCTTCTCCCCGCAGGGACCCCAGGAGTTCGCGGCGCTGCGGCCGCACCCCAACCTCTGCGTGCAGGTAGGGCAGCCCCTGCCCCACCACCAGCCCCGCGGTGCCCGCCGGGGCCGCGCCGCTGAGCCGCTCTCCCCGGCAGGTGTGGAGCGGCGGGCAGGTCCGGCTGACGCAGTGCCTGTGGGACCGTGAGTACCGGCTTGGGCAGGGGCGGCGAGGGCAGKGGCGGCCCATGCCAGGGCTCCGGCCCCTGTGGCTGCGTGGCCGCAGATGAACCGCCGCCGTGCCCTGTCGCCAGGAGCCCTGCCTGGCCGTGCGGACGACCTCCTGCTGATGGAGAGCCGGGGGCCCGGGGGGAATGTGTCGCTGTGCGCCCTGGAGCGGGGCGCCTGCACGCCGCTCGCCAGCTTCACCACCACGGTACGGCCCGGCCCAGCCCCGCAGGGCCCCCACGGCCGGCGGCCCCTGTGCTGGGGCACCCGCCTCACCCCGCGCTTCCTTGCAGGGCGCCAGCCGGCCCGGGCTGCTGGAGCCGCAGCTGCGGCAGGACGTGGCAGCGGGGCAGTGCATGCAGGTGAGCACAGGCCGTGGGGCGGCGGGGGGCACGGCCCTGGCGGTGCGTGACCGTCCCCATCCCCCCCCAGGTGTGGCACCAGGAGAACGGCACCAGTGTGGTGCTCTGGGCCTGCCCCCTGCACAAGTGTGAGTACCGGGACGGGACTGGGGCAGTGGCGCTGGCACCACGGGTGCCCATGTGGGGCCGGCGGCGGGCGCTGAGCCCCCCCTGCCCTGCAGACCTGCACACCCGCTGGGCGCTGGCCTGGATGGCGGCGCTGCTCTGCGCCACCTGCCTCCTGCTGCTGCTGCTGCTCAAGAAGGAGGACGTGAAAGGTGAGCGGGGACCCCGCGCCCGCCCCAGGGCCCCGCGGCAGCGCTGGCACGCGGGCTCACCCGCTCTCCTCCCTGCAGGCTGGCTGAAGACCCTGCGGGCTGACTGCAGCTCCGAGGGTGAGTGTGGCGCCGGGGCTGGCGGGAGGGAAGGGCCTGTCCCCGTCCCCGCTTGCTCCCCGYGATGGGGAGCCGTTGGGGCGCTGCTGCCGCCCCAGGACGGGCCGGTTCGGGGGCAGGTGTGGGTGCCGCCGGTGGGGCAGAGCTGGCGGCGCTGACAGTGTGGCGCAGGCCTGCCGCGCGGTCGGCGGGTGCTGGTGCT
>NW_020451038.1:1824155-1828156 GCF_003343035.1 Apteryx rowi | reverse complement strand
CCTCCCCGCGCTGACCCCCGCCGCCCCGCAGCGAGACCCGCCTGCTCGAGGTGCTGGAGAGCGTGTGCGCGCCCTCGGACTTCGCCTGCCACCAGCTGCTGGAGCGCAGCGAGGAGCACGTGGAGCGCTGGTGGTTTCACGAGTGAGCGCGGGGCAGGGCACGGGCACGGGGACGGGGCTGGCGTGGCCCACGGCACCCTGCGGCTGTGGGGCGGCCTGAGCGCCCTGTCCCCGTGTCCCCAGGCGGCTGCAGCATCCCGACTTCTTCCAGTGGCTGTGCATGGACAGGCTGGCGCTGTGCTGCCCCGCTGGCACCTACGGCCCCGACTGCCTGCGTGAGTTGCTGGGGCGGCCGGCGGGGCGCCCCGCACCCTCCCGCTCGCGGGGTGCAGGCTGCCCGGGGCGGGGGGCTGCCCCGTCCCGCCTCGCAGCCGGCCGCTCCGTCTCCGCGCAGCCTGTGCCGGCGGGCCCCAGCAGCCCTGCAGCGGCAACGGCAAGTGCGACGGGGACGGGACGCGCCGCGGCACCGGCCTGTGCGTGTGCAGCCCGGGCTACGGCGGCCCCTTCTGCTCCGAGTGCGGCGACGGCTATTACGAGGCGTCGCGCAACAAGAGCCACCTGGTATGTGCCGGTAGGTAGGGGCCGCATCCGGAGGGGACACTGGGCCGGGGGGGCAGCACCGCCCTGCCCGCGCCCACGGCCGCGCTCTCCCACCTTGCAGAGTGTTACTGGGCCTGCGGGCGCTGCACGGGGCCCGAGGACTCCAGCTGCCTGCACTGCAAGCGGGGCTGGGTGCTGCACGAGCACCGCTGCATCGGTGAGTCCCCGCCGCGCGCCGGCCCCGTGGGGGGAGCTCGGCAGGGCAGGTGGGGGTGCGGGGTGGTTTCGGGTGTGGGAAAGCTCTGCCTGTACCTGCTGCATGCGGGGCGGCACAGGGGAGCAGAAGCCACGCGGGCTCGTGGTGCAGCTTCTGCTCAGTGTCACCGGATGGCAAGGTCCGGGCTGCTGGCTGGGGTCAAGGCGCCGAGCGCCAGGGGGCTGCGTTTGGGACCGTGGGCACAGCGGGGCCGTCCCCCCGTGCGCCCCGCTCACTGCCCTCTCTCCCGCAGACATAGACGAGTGCGGCACGGAGATGGCGCACTGCCGAGCCAACCAGTTCTGCGTCAACACGGAGGGCTCCTACGAGTGCCGAGGTCAGGCACGTGCGAGGGGGTGTCTGCGCCGCTGCCGCTGCCCGGCGCCCCGTAACGCATGCGCGAGCACCCACGGGAGACCTGGCCCTTGTCCCCCGCCTGCTCGGGCACCGCGAGCCCACCGGGCTTTGCCAGTGCCGGTTGCTGGGCTGGAGAGGGACTTTGGCCCGTAGATCCCTGGGGGCGGCGTCTGTCTGTCCGTGCCCAGCCTGGCAGCGATCCTCAGCGCTCTCCCCTCTGCAGACTGCTCCACAGCCTGCATCGGCTGCATGGGCGCAGGGCCGGCCCGCTGCAAGAAGTGCAACAAGGGCTACTGGCGGGACGGAGCCAAGTGCCTCGGTGAGCGGCCTCCCCCAGGCTGGGCCGGGCCGGGTGGGCTGGGCGCTGCCCCGTCCCCGCCGGCTGAGCCCTGCCTCCCTCTCCGCAGACGTGGACGAGTGCGCCGGCGCCGAGGAGCCCGTGTGCACCGGGGCGCAGGAGGTCTGTGAGAACACGGAGGGCAGCTACCGCTGCGTGTGTGCCCCGGGCCACGTCCGCAGGGACGGGCAGTGCGTGGAGGACAAGCCGCCCGGTATGGCCTGACCCGGGGGTCCTGGGGAGGGGGGTGCACGGAGGGCAGCAGGGGGGCTCTGCGCACCCCTCTCGCCCGTGCCCACGCGCGCCGTCCTCGCAGACGCCCCGGAGAAGGGCTTCTTCGACGACGTGACGGAGGACGAGGTGGTGGTGCTGCAGCAGATGTTCTTCGGCGTGGTGATCTGCGCCCTCGCCACGCTGGCCGCCAAGGGCGACATGGTCTTCACCGCCATCTTCATCGGGGCCGTGGCTGCCATGGCCGGCTACTGGCTCTCCGACCGCGGCGACCGCGTCCTCGACGGCTTCATGAAGGGCAGATAGCTCCGGGCATGGCCGGGGGCAGGCTCGGCCCCACCGCTCAGGCCGGGGCACAGGGCTCTCGGAGCAGGGCCGGCTCCCGAGGCCAGATCCTGTGCGCGATGTGCCTGGGGCTGCACCTGCCCTGCATGAGACCCCCAGCCCCCCATTAGAATAGGATCTCGCCTCTCCCCCCGTCCTGCAGAATGAGCACTAGGGGCCTGGGCCCTCCATCCCTCCCTCCAGGGATCCCGCATGGATCCCCCCTCCCGCAAGCGCAGCCATGCTGAGCTGCTTGGAGCTACGGGCCTGGGGGCACAGCACGCTGCTCCCAGCCGCTACGCGCCGGAGGAGAGGGCCGGCCCTGGGGGATGCGGGGTGGGTCGGAGAGGCAGGTCGGATGCTTTGACGCCACCGCGTGCTGGGGAAGGTGGTGCTGGGAGAGCTCAGACCTGCCGCCTGCCCAGGGCGTCCCCCGAGTCGGGGCTCCCGGTGCCTCGGGAGCCTTCTGGGCACCTGGGCTGTCGGTGCCGTCGCAGCCCCGACGCGGCTGGGACAGGTGCTGGGAGCAGGCAGCCGAGCTGGGACCTGCCGCGCGGCACCCAGGCCCCTGCGGTTCAGATTTTCCYGGGGCAGAGCCTGCTCCGGCAGAGCCGGGCGGCAGAGCTGGCCTCGCGGGGCCTGCAGGCCCCGAGCAGACAGAGCGCCACGGGGCCGGGCGCCCCAGCCCAAAAGCCGAGGGAGGTGTGTGKGGGGGGGGAGCATCGTACGTGCTCCCTGATGGGGAGCGGGGAGGTGCCGAGGCACCAGCCCAGGGAGTCTGCGGGCCCCCGAAAATGCTGCGTATTGCCCTGTGCGGCCCTGCCGTGCTGGGAGCCGGGACGAGGGCAGGCTCGGAGCCGGGGCCGTGCGGAGGGAGCGGTGGCCRCGGCTGAGGCTGAATGCTAAGAGTTTAGGGGAGCTGCAGAGCTGTGTGGTCACCCGGGGGCTAGGGCACGGCGTGCAGGGAGCCCGGCAGCGCGCGGGGCCTGCCCCACGGCCGGGGAGCTGCGCTGGGCCCTGTCCCAGCCCCGGCTGGCTTTGGCAGAGGCGATACCTCGCGCTGCCCCCGACCCCCAGACCCTCCTGCCTGCGTCCCCCGGCCCCGGGGCAGAGCCCTTCTCCCCTCCCTGCTCCTGGCCCCGGGCAGGGGGAGGGCGGCGGGGGGAGCCCCGGGCCGCGGCCCCTCGCTGCCCGGCCCTGCCCCGTGCCCYGGGGGTCCTGCCTGCTGCATGAATGTGCCTGTCGCATTTGTCCGTCGGGGTGTGTCCATCTGTCCGTGTTGTCCRTATCTCAGGAAATAAAGCTCTGCACCCCCAGCCCGGCTGCTCCCCGCTCTCTGGGGCCCGCGGGAGCCGGGGGGGGCACGGGGCTGGGGGTGAGTCTCGGCCAGCCGCTCTCCCCACGGCCRGGTGTCAGTCCAGCCCCGGGCATCAGTCAAGGCCACAGGGCCGCAGTCTTGTGACATAAAYTTTTATTTCTCTCTTTTGGCACAAATAGACCTGGCTGAGACCAGCTCCCCCCTTCCCTGTGTCCAGCCCTGCGCGCAGGGGGGTGCTGGGTCTCGGGGCCCCACAGATGCCCCCGCGGGGCCGAGCGCCACCACTGCTGGGCCCTCGCCGGCACGGGACGCGGCTCTGCCGATCTCCGCGGAGGTTGGGGCTGCACCGTGCAAAACGTGGCTGGGGAATTGGGGGGGGCGCCCTCCCCGGGGAAACAGCCTCCAGGCCGCCCGCCCCGGTAGAGCGGCAACGGGACTACCTGGGGGGGGGGGCAAAAAGAAACCAAACCCAGGAAGGTAGAAGGAGGGGCCGGGCGGGGGCCGGCGGCGCGCGTCCGGCTCACAGCTCGATGGTGTCGCTGGAGAGGCTGCGGGAGTCCACCTGCTTGCTGAGCGCC
>NW_020451038.1:1820397-1822575 GCF_003343035.1 Apteryx rowi | reverse complement strand
GGGGGCCGCGGTGCTGGGGCCGGGCGGCCGCGTCCCAGTGGTATCTGCGGGGTGGGGGGGAAGCAGGGGGTCACGGGGATGGGGGGAGCACGTGCCTCCCGCGCACGCGGCTCCGTGCCCCCGGCCGCGTGAGCCCCGTGCGCGCCCGCCCGCCGCATCCCTGCTGCTATAGCAACCTGCATCGCGCGGCACGGCGGCGCGTGGGCCCGCTGCGACGGCCTCCCGCGGCCCCCTCCGGCGCGGCCCCCCCCGGGATAGCTGCTGTCCCGTCCTGTCCTGTCCCCCCCTGCCCACCCTGTCAGCACCAATCCCTGGGGATCCCACCCAGGAAGGGGGTCGCCCACCGCCCCGCGTCACCTGAGCGCCTGGGGCCGGGCGTCCCTGTGGCGGGCACGGCCTCCTCGGTGGCATTGGGGGGGCTCACGGCGCCCCGGACGCGCTGCGGGGAGCCCAGCTCCTCCTCGGGCACCGTCCCTGCGGGAGAGGGGAGAGCCGGGCGGTGGCACCTGCGGGGGCCGGTGGCCGCCGTGGAGGGGTGCAGGCGGGTGCCCCGCTCCTACCTGCGCGCGGGGTCCCGGGGGCGGCCGTGCCGGGGGCGGGCGGCGCTGCGGGGCCGGTGCCGAGGGCAGGCCCGGCGGTGGCCCGGGGCGGCGGCGTCCCCGTCGGCGCGGCGTCGGTGCGCGGGGCGGCGTGCCCGGCGGTGGTGTTGCCGAGCGGGGCCCTCCGCGTGCTCCGCTGGTGGGCCGAGAGCCCCGGCGTCCAGGTCTCAGCCCTGCCCTCGGGGGCCGCCTGCCCCGCTGCCCCCAGCGCCCAGCCCGGGGGGCCGGGGGCCGCCGGCTTGGCCGACAGCGGCGGGACAGAGCTCGGTGCCGCTGTGGAGCCAGGGCCAGCGCGGGGACCCCTGGGTGGCTCTGCGTGCGTGGGCTGGGGGACGGGGACCCAGCGCGGGGGGCCGGTGGAGGGGCCCAGCGGGACCGTGCTGGCCGGCCGGCCCCCGGCTCCCCGCACACTGGCCTCGGCTGTCCCCRCCGCCACCGCCGCTCCCGGCACGGGGCGTAGGGCGATGGTGGACACGGTTGGCCGGGGGCTGGCGGTCCCCACAAGGGACGGGCCGTGGCCTGGCCCGGCTGGCCCCGGGGAGCCCGGTCCCACGTCTGTGGGCGCCGCGGAGGGCATCCGGGTCTCGATCCGGCGTCCGGCCTGGCCCTTGGCCTCCCGTCCTCGCCAGGCGATGAAGGGCTCCTCCACCACGTCCGGGGCTGGGTCGCYGTCCCTCCAGGCCCCAGTGCCAGCGCTCGCCAGGGTGGCCACCGTCCCCAGCGCCTGCAGGGGGTCATCAGCCCCCCGGGGCCACGGCGGCACGGGCACCTCGGTCACAGCCCCCAGCAGCGGTGGCGGTCGGGACCACCGTGTGGGGCCAGCGTCCCCCCAGCGCTCGCTGTCCGGGTCCCCGGCGCCGCTGAGCTCCCCCGACGTGTCCTGGAGCGGGGGGCGGCCGGCCGCAGCGGGGACCCCGGCGGCCAGGAGCAGCCCGCAGGCGACGAGCCGCGCGGTGGCCATGGCGAGCGCCCAGCCTGCCCTCGGCCCTGCGGGRACAGCGGGGCGGGGGGTGAGCGGGCCCCCACCACCACCGGAGCCGGGGAGGCGCCTGCACGCTGGCAGCCGCGCGCGGAGGCCGGCAGTCGCGCTGTTCCCACGCACGCGGCGCCCTGAGTCACCGTGGGCACCGCGTCGCCCCGCCATCGCCCCGCGGGCATGCGGCACCTGGCACCTCTGCGCCACCAGCGGGACTCGGGGGGCTCTGAGCCAAACCCCCGCGGCCCCCGGCAGGGCCCAGGCGCCCAGGCAGCCGAGCGGGGGCCCACGCAACCCGCTGCCCAGCACGGCTGGGGACGGGAGCCGGTGGCCGTGCTGTCCCTCCTCCCGGCTCTCCCCGCTGCCTCTTCCCAGCTGTCCCCGTCCCCAGCTGTCCCTGGCTCGGGCCCCGTCCCTGTTCCCCGGTGCCCGGTGGCCCGTTCCCAGCTGCTGCTGATGCTGGCGGTCCCCGGTCCCAGCCGTCGCCATCCCGTGTCCCTGGTGCCGGCAGTCCCCATTCCTGGTGTCCCTGTCCCTGCTGTCCCCATCCCCGCTGTCGCTGTTCCCGGCGTCCCCGGTGTCCCCCGCGGTCCCCGCGCCCCG
>NW_020451038.1:1790918-1819776 GCF_003343035.1 Apteryx rowi | reverse complement strand
CCCCGGGGGCTGGTCGGGGGCAGGTCCTGCTCCCCATGGGGCAAGTCCCCGCGGGACGGGGCAGGGGCAGGTCACTGTGGGGCAGGGCGGGACAGGACAGGGCAGGGGCAGGTCCTGGTCCCGGTCCCTATGGGGCAGGTCCCCGTGGGGCAGTCTCCATGGGGCAGGCAGGGTGGGGGCAGGCCCCCTTGGAGCACGGCTGGAGCAGGGGCAGGTTTCTGTGGGGCAGAGGCAGGTGCCCAAAGGGCAGGCAGGCAGGCAGGGCAAGAACAGGTCTCTCTGGGGCAGGCGCAGGTCACTGTGGGGCAGGGGCTGATCCCTGTGGGGCAGGACAGGACAGGGGCAGGTCCCTATGGGGCAGGTCCACATGGGGCTCATGTGGGGCAGGTTCCCATGGGGCAGTCTCCATGGGGCAGGCAAGGCAGGGGCACCCCATGGAGCAAGTCTGGGGCAGGGGCAGGTCCCAGTCGCCATGGGGCAAGTCGCCACGGGGCAAGACACCAGGGGAGGCATAGGTTCCCCATGGGGCAGACAGGGCATGGGCAGGTCCCCATGGGGCAGGCAGGGCAGCGCAGGCCTCCCACCGGAGAAGCTGGTGTGGTGAAGCACTTGCTCTTGTGGCACCCAAAAACAAGGGCTGTTGCAAAAGGCAGGCCCACGGCAGCCCCAAGGCCAGGAGGGATGGGCTGGGGGCACTGCCCTGCGTGGCGTCCCCGGGAAGGCCCTTGCTGCCCCACGCTGCTCCACACCTCCTGCCCTGCCCCAGGCACCGGGACGCTGCAGAGCCCCAGCAGACGCAGGGCTAATGCCGAGAGCGGGGTAATTAGCTAACGAGCACAGCTGGGTCCCTGCTGCAACTTGATTTGGGGTCTTGGCATGGTGACGGCACGGCGCAGTGAGACCCACGTGGGGCTCTGCTGTCGCGCATCCCCGAGCAGCCGGGGCGCCCGGCCCGTGCCCCCGGAGCAGCGCTGGCAGCAGCGCACCGCCTCGCCTGCCCCCCAGCTGCGGGCGAGCGGAGCGGGTGGCATGGGGCTGGCTCCCGGAGCCCCATGGCGCTCGGTCCCCGGGCGTCGTGCCGTGCGTCGCCCAGGCCCGGCCGGCTCGTTGCAGGTGCACGGCGCCGGCGCCGCAGCTCTCGCCTCCTCGCTTTGTGCAACCCACCCGCCGCTCGAATCCTCCCGGGACGCTGCCCCGGGGCAGCAGGGCCCGCCCGGGCGCAGCCAGCTGCCTGGGTGCTGCCGTTGGTGCCGTCGGCGCTGGCGGGGAACGCCGGGCTGAGCCAAGGGGTGAGCGCACCRTCGCCTTCCTAATCCCTGCTCTGGGGCAGCCGGACATCGCAGCAACTGCAGCCCCAGCTCCGGCATCCCCAGGTGTCCCCAGTGCATCTGCCACCCTGGTCGATGGAGCGGGGGGACAGGTCCCATCCTGCTCCATCCACAGGTGGTGCGGGGCGTTTCCGGACCCAGGGGCTGCTGTGCTGCTGCCTGGCAGGGGCGCGAAGCCGAGGGCAGCCAGCCTGGGAAATTCAGGCCATGCCAGCGCGCCGGCCCCCACAAAGCACGTGGGTCGGGCAGCTAATCCCAGGGATTAGTGCCGGGGAGGCAGCACRGGGGCAGAGCCGGGGGCCGTGGCCAGCCCCGTGCACTCTCCGCCGGCAGCGTCGGCGCCCTGCGGGGCAGCCAGCCGGCCCCCCACTGCCACGGCCGGTGGGGCAGCGACAGCCCGTGGGGCCAGCTGTGCCCCGCGCGCAGCAGCCCCTGCTCTCCGAGCACCCAGCGCAGGCAAAGCGATGACATTTACCCGTCCCTCCGTGCCGTCAGCGCTTCCGCCCTTTGCCAAGTGACTCACTGGCGGACGAGGAGATTAGAGCCCGCTCGGTGCAAAGCCGCCGTCTGGCTGCCTGCGACGCCACGAAAGCAAAGCGAAGGGCGCGACGGGCGTTTTCATGTCCTGCGCCGCCGCCGTCGCTTGCATTGCATGGGCTTTCCCCGCTTTTGGCCCTCCTCCCGCTCCCCGGAGCTTTCTCCCAGGCGCGAAGCCTGGACGTAACCTAGGACGTGCTAGGGGAAAGCTGCCCTGATTGATCCTCACCCCCAAACGCTCTGGAGCTTCTCTTTGCATTTTCACTGTGCACGTTTCACGGTGGTGCCGGCAACACCGGCGCCCGCCGTGGTCCCAGGGGGCCGCCTGCCCCGGGAGCGTCGGGGAAGGGCAGGACGAGCCCCTGCCAGCACGGGTGCACCGTGCCGGGAGAAAACAGCCGGGGCGGCGGGTCCAGGGCCCCACGCGTGCCGCGGAGCTGCCAGCTCCAGGAGAGCCGACGGGGAGCCGGAGACCGCGAACTCAGCAGCCACGTGCGGGCCGGAAACACCCGCCGTGGTGTGGGAAGCGCTCTGCCGGCGGGGAAACGGTGGTGCCGCAGGCGGGAGGCAGCGCCTGGGAGGAACGGGCGCCGCTTAACGGCCGAGGAATCGAAACGCCGCGGTCCTCGGGCGCAGCCAGCCGCGCGCGCACTTCCATTTTTGTACGTCGAGGCCAGGAGAGGAATTGCCCGTCGTCACGGCCATATTGGGACAAATATTCATGCTGGCAGTGAAAACCCCGGGAGAAGATCCTGGACGGAAACGAGCCCGGGGGGGGGGCCAGGCTGCGGGGGCCGGTGCGGGAGCCGTGGGCACCAAGGGGCTTCACCCCTCCTCGGTGGCTGGGGGACACACAGTGCGCTTGGCTCCCAGCCTGCCRGTGTCGTTACGCCCTTTTCCAGCAGTTTTGCTCCTGACCCCACTTTGTGTTATTGCACGGGCCCAGTGAGTGCCGCAGTGTGCTGGCGCCGGCCGTGCCCGGAGGGGAGCCGACGGGTCACTCGTGCTCCCCTCCAGCAAGCCCCCGTTTGCACTCGCGCCGTGTGGGCTCGTGGCCTCGTGCTGGGGGCCCCGCGCGAGCCGCGCGCGGGGGCTTGCGGCAGAGACCTCCAGAGGTCCCTCCAAGCTCAGTGATCCGGCGCTGGAGTTGGCAAGCGCAACGCCGCCGCTTCCCGGGCGAGGAACTGCCGTCCCGGAGGCTCGYGAGCGCCGGCGGGCGACGCAGCCACGCGTTTCCCCGCCGTCAGCAAGCCGAGGGCTTCCCCCTGCTCCAGCGCCTCCAACGCAGGAGGAAGCTCAGACTCTAAGGAGCAGGTTTTGCCCAGCGAAGGAATCRCTATGTTGGGAGCACCGTTGCAGAAGAAAAGCATAAAATGAGCGAACGCAAACGCACTGGGCGTCTGCAGCCGTCACGCAGGAGGTGGCCTCGGCGGCCCTGCTGCTAACCCCGGGGTACCCTGGGGCGTCTCGGGGCTCCCCGAGGACGGGGCACGCCTGGGGCCGTTCCCTCTACCCTGGGGCGCTCACGCAGTGCAAACAACCTCCAAAGCAGGCCCGGGCCTCCCGCCTGCCTTCTTCCCTGCTCATTAACGTCGCTGCACCCAGCTGCGAGGAAGGCGCCGGCGTCACGCTGGCTGCTGAGGAGGAAACAAAGCATCGCGGCGCTGCCCGTCACCGTCAGGAGAAGACCCGGGGTCCCACAGCACATGCAGCACCGTCACCTCCCCGCAGCCTGGCTCCCGGCACCCCCGGGCTGGTGGCTAAGGCACCGGGCAAGCGTCCGTGCGGCTCTCCTTTGCTGCGCGGCTGCGGSGAGCCTTGCCGCAGGTTGCTGCGGGTGAAGGGAACCCAGCGCCGAGCTGGCACCGAGCGGCTGCCGGCGGCCTGGGGGTTGCAGTGCGGATGGGAGCGCAGCAGAGCCCCTGTAACCCGCCGTTGCGGGGTTATGACTGCAGCAGGGCCACCGTTTCCTTCTTTAAACGCCAGAGACAATCTGAAAAAATTAATTATCTCAATTCCAGTCTGGGGAGATAAACAGCTAAGGAGCAGCTGTCTATTAAACTCCTGAAATAGGATCTTGCCAGCTCTCCCCTAAAAATCAATACAAAGAAACTGGACATTTGCGAAGAAAAAATGGGTTTATTAAATCCAGGAAAAAATAATCCCAGACTGTTTGTATTTAAGACAAGAGATCTGTTCGTAAATATTGAAATGCTTCCTTTGCCAGTAACATCTCAGATCAAAAAACAAACATGATAAAAATACCCGGAGCAGTGGAAACTTATAATCATGTCTGGATACCCTGGAAAGATTTGCTCTGTGGGAGTTGGGGATGTCAAATCATCAAGCTGCTGTATATGTCAGATTAGATGATCAGAATAATCCTTTCTGACTTGAAAATCTGTGTGTCTGGAATGATTCCTAGCTAGGAAATTATAGGTTTCTAAAGGAAGAGAAATAGCCAACAATTGCTTTATCTGTTGAATGTGAGTGTCGCATCTTTTGGTTTCTGCTTGAGAACCACCATCTTTGAAATATGTAAGATGAAGAAGTTCTTGATTAGTTAAGAGATATACAAGCCAAATTAGATAGAAACTAAATAAAGTGACTACAAAATTTCAGCCTAAAAGGAGAAGAAATGCAACRGTTAATGTACCTGAGCTGCTGGGACTCTACTTTCCTCAGCTAAACTTATAACTGTCCAGAATTCACAAACAACTCTTGGGACAAATCTTAACCTTATTGAAATCAGTCAAAACAACACCTACTGCTTCCCAGGGAACTAAGAATCTGAACTTTTAGACGTATGAACCAACACAGAGACAAAGAATGATAAACAGAGTTAAAGCCTCCAGCCATGGCAATATTATTGCATATATCTAATTGAAAAGCTTCACGTAGATCTGAGTGCTAAATCCGGTGGCGAGAGACTCGGCTGTGTGCCTGCGATCTGCCAGCCACGTCCTCCCTAGCGAAAGTCTCGGCGGACCCGCAGAGGCTTCTCTGCTACACAAACGCGATGGTAATCGGAGCCGGTGGCATCTCTGCCGAGAGCAGGGGCTAAAACAACACAGACCCCCACCGGCCCCCAAGCAGGGGGGGAGCTTTCCCTCAGCCCCCGCCGTAGGCCCTTACGGCGTTTCAAAGCGGGCAGTAACATTTTAAAGCACGCCAGGCACGAGCCTTCTCTGTTTTCAAGAGGCTGTAATGTATACAGGAAAAACTCAGCCCCACAGGAGCTTGCTCAGCTACGTGGGAGGCCCGCGAAATCAAATCCTTTAAGAGCCTAAACAGCTAATAAACCTGGAGGAATAAACTGTGCCTGAAATGGCCATGCCTGCACTGAAAACCCTGAAAACTAAACAAGAAACGTCAATCAGAATAATCGCTGTCAAAAACTAAAGAGCAACACGCCATGTTCTGCTGAGCCAGCGTAGCAGCAGGACACGGTTTATTGGAGCTTGCGGAGCTTGGGGGACTGAAGCAGCTCGTCTGCTTTTCCCCTGTTGTGCTATAGAGGGAAAATACATTTTCCTGGGGAGAGGAATCCCAGAGATTCCTTCTCATATTGGAAACGTTTGTTCCTTTTTTATTTTCCAGACTTCTCTTTCTTTTGTCTACAAGTTGCTGCATGCCRTCATTGGAGCGGGGCCCTTGGAGGAAATTCTTTGTGAGCTTCTGTTGAACACTGCTTAGCATTCCTTGACTGGGAGCTGCAGAAACTGGGATGGAGCTTCCTGAATTGAGAGTAACTGTATATCTGGGAAAGCAATTTTTTCTGGAGCCTTCCAGCTCCAAAATCCTGTTTGCCATCCTTTGCTTCAGCCCGCTSTCGGAACATCTAGAAAGCTCTCCTTTTCTCCGAGCGGGGTACGTTTTCTTCCACCCTGCTGCTTTATTCCAGGGGATCCTTCCTGACTTCTGTCTTGCTTTGTTTCCTGCAGCTGTGTTCTCCGTCGCACCGTCTGTGGATGAGTTCTTGTCTTTTTGCCCAGACATGTCATTTTGTACAGAAAGGTGGCAAACTTGAGGCTGTCTCTGTTCTGATTGTGTYACAGTTTTAAACCCTTTCGTGCCTCTCCTAACTGCCTTCCTCAGTGGTGTYGGCAGAGATACCTCCTGAGGAACAGGACAGTGTTTCTGCCAGCTACTTCCAAAAACGTGATTGCTAGCACAGCACATACAAGGACTGCTAGCATAGCTCTGTGTTGCTAAAGCAGATTTCATCTCCTGCAAAGAAGTATTTTCTCTGCCATGTGCCACTGTAGCAATGGGGCTGACTTTCCTTCCTGAAGTTGTGTTTAAGCTACCACTAGAAGTGCCGGCCCCCACGAGCTGATGGCTCGCGTGGGAGCCTCCGTTCTGGTCYGGCGCTGCCTCGCAGGGAGGCTGAGACTGAAGCGAGGAGCTGCAAGCCCTCCTGCCTGGGCAGCTCGGCCAGCRTGTGTGCTCCTTATCAAGAGCACAGTCCTGCTGCATGCCAGGGGAGGTCTGGGAAGAGTTATCCGTCACATGAGTGGGGAGTTTGGCGGTGGAAATGAATGTATGCAGCTCGGCTAAGGCGCCAGGGAGCTTCAGGAAGCCTAACTGTTCACACAGCTTCAGGAGCTGATCACTCAGCTGAGCTGGCAGCGACCCCAGATCCTCCTTCAGCAGCTGGACACTGGATTTCACCTCCGAAATCTCCACATCTTTCTGGGGGAGCAGAGAGCAGAGCAGAAGCAGTAAACAACACATTAAAAGACACAAAAGCAGTAGTCAAGGAACCGGTATCTATTATGTATCAGCTAGACCCTTTAAGTTGAGTATGGACCCAAAGACCAGCAAATTGGATCTCCCTGTGTAAGGACGTATTCTCAAACTGTCCCACAAAAGTGACAGATCTGGGATCGAGGTGTACTCCTAACCACTGTGCTGCCCCTCTCCCAGCAGCGTTGCCTTCTCATGTGTTGGGGTGACACATCCTTGCCAAAAGCAACTCCTGCAGCAGGGTCTTTGGAGAATCCAGACCTGGCCAGGACCCAGGAAGTCTCTGACCATTCATGCTCTTGTCTCTGGCAATTATTCCTTTTTGACCTCTTTTTTCTCTTCCAACTGAAGGGACAAGGTCCTGCATTTCTGCGAGACCCCTCTCCCTTCCCAGGCAGGCACTGCACCAGCTCCTCCAGCAAAGGTGTGTGCCAGCATGAGAAAGCAGCATTCCCCAGGCGCCTGCCACAACGGCACTGTCAGGCTCCCCTCCTACCGACAGGGATTTCATCAGAGCTTACAGCACTGTTAACAGACTCTTGGTAAGCATTAGTATTTCGCCTAGAATTAGCATTTTAATATCTTTCCCCCTTCATTAGAATAGGAGCTGTCTATTTTATAATCCATCATTTGAAGATAATTTAATATTCAGATAATATTTTGAAGAAATGGGAGAAATTCAGAACCACGATTCAGAATAAAACATTAATTTGTGTACTTACAGCTGCAAGTCTCCTCTCCATCTCCAGCAGTGTCTGCTCCATTTGGCTTTTATCTGTCAGAGCTTTCAGCACCGAGCCACAGTGAGTTTGAAGAGCGTCTTGCACTAAACAGGGAAATCAATAAAAAACACGTTTGGTCTTTCATTTGTAAATGTGAATAAAGTGCTAGCAATACTATTGCTGCTTCCTCCAAGGTTTGGCATGAAATACTCCACTGTGTTGTGCAACCATAGTGATTTGCCGGCTGAAATCTCCCAGAGCACCAAGCAATGAACAGCAGGGTACATGTTTAATGCAAAGCACTTGAAATTTATAAGATGCTGAGCGTAGGCCAAACCGTGTTTACTGTGCTCTATTAATATGGCAGCTGGAGAAGGAAGGCTATACGAAGCTGAAAAACTTGGTTGGCTCAGCACAAGGAAGGCTGAAGCTTAGTTTTCTACTAAATGGCTTAGTTTTCTGCTAAATAGGCATGCCCACGGGAAGGGAACCCCAACATCATGACCCACTTCTGTAACTAGCTGGTGGGAAATGGGAACTTGAAAGTGTGACATGAATAATAATGTTCCTAATAACTGGAAGAAGGTGCAAGAGGTTCGTGATTAAGAAGTGCAGCCAAACAGAGAACATATGAGAGAAATGTGTAGGAGGCTGGTGACCAAAGGAACGCTGCCTGAAGGGACAGTGGGAAACTATGAGGGAGTGTGGAAAGAACTGGGATTCCCAGTCCCTGGACGCCAACTGTGGATGGCTGGGTGCTGCTGTGTACATTCTTGGAGAGAGAGATTCAGGGAGATTTGCTCCATACGCATTGTCCTCCACAGATGCAAAAAACCCAGGTTGCCCATGAGTGTCAGATCGAGCTCTCTGGCTGGGAACAGCTGAGCGAGCCTGATGCTGGGAAGAGGTGGGATCAGAAACAGGCTCTGAGTCAGGCGGCTGCGTCTGGCCATCGAGCAGCTGCAGCTGGAACGCCAGAAGGTAAGTGGGGTCTGGCAACGGCCTGCTGGAGCACAGAGCCTGCGAGGGACATCCCATGCGGAGTTTTCAACTGGACCACGATGCTCTTGCCTTCAGTCAGTCTTGTTGAAAAACTGCTAAAAAAGAGGAATTTTGTTAAACGAACAAAAATAAACTTCCCCCATGTGGTTGTGGTTGTTCTTGCAGTAACCACTGCTGTGCCTAATACACTACAGCACAGGAATACAGTTTACAACGTGGGTGGAGATGAAAAATCCTCAGCAATCTTACAGCAGTATTCTTGTAAAACCAGGATCGTGATGCAGGGAAGGAGGAGCCGTTCACCAAACTTGTCTGGTCTTTTGAACAATGCGGGAAGGTGTGTACAGATGATGTGGCTGGGGTGGAACATTTCCCGGCTGTATCCAAAGAAGATGCAAAACACTCCTGCTAAAACAAAGCCTTTCCCAGCCACCCAGCCTGGATAATTGAACCTCTGGAGTCATGGACTACCGCTGTGAGGCTGAGAAAAGGCAGCGTAAAGCCTGTAGTCCAACAAGTGGCTACATGAGCGCTGCAATTAATTAATCCTCTTTTGCTACAGACTCAATGTGTTTGATTGACTTTGGAGAGCTGAGCCCAGCTGAAGCTTTGCCTGCACGTGGAGAGTTTATCTCGGCTCTTTTCCGTGCAGCTTCTCTGACTCCAGTGAAGTGTGCTTTCATGCTGCAGAGCTACCGAGCAGTCAGGAGCTCGTCTCCTCCTGCCAGCTATTTTCATTAAACTTGCAGGGACTTAATTATCTCGGCGAGCTCTGCCCTTCTGTCAAATTCTAATGGAATTGGCCAAAGAGTCAAAAACTACTGGGGACAGGCAGACAGAATGTGATCATATAAGCTTTGTTTCTGTAAGAAATCAGAGACATTTAAAGAGTACATTCGGGAGGAAGAGAGGAAAGAGATCTGAGTAATTGTGGGCTCTCTAGTTTGTCCTCATACTGTCCACGCTTTTAGAGTAGACCTTGAAGGAAAGAGTAATCAAGGGCATGAAGGAAAATGGAATAAATAGGACAAGGTTTTATAAAAGGAAGATTGTGTCTGAATAATATAATATCCCAGGATAAAAGAGCTGACTTCGTTGCCAAAGGCAGTGCAGTGGCTTCTGTCTAGATTTAAACAAAGCTTTTCATTGGCAAGCATTATCTAATGTGAATAAAGCTGAGGAAAAAAGATGGATAAAGACTCAATTAAAGGGAAAACATCAGCTCTTGCAAGGAGTGTCCTGAGGGCACAACGCTGTTCTGGACGGTGCTCCTCAAGGACTGCTCATAGGCCAAGCCTGTTTAAAACCTGCCATAGTGACTTGGGTGCAAAAGCCAGCTGGGCACTTAGCGGGTGACCCAAAGCTGTACGCCAGCACCGGGGGCTGGATCGTGACACCGGAGCAACCAGGTGAGATACAGCGGGATGGCACGCAAAGGCCTACAAGCCAGGACCAACAGGAATTTCTGCGTAAGCATGGCGTGGTTGGAAGCCCATGGACAGTTCTAGCCATYGATGTGCAAAGAAAGACTGAACCAGGACACATGCAGAGAAAAGCCAGCAGACAATTAAGCGATTAGATGATAATCTCCTTTTATGAAAGGAGATTGAAAGCATTCAGCCTAGCAAAACAGAGGTGTCTGGTGGCACAAGGCTGCCTGCCYTGGCAAAGGTGCCAGTCAGGTGTCGGGAGGCTGACACTTGAGGGACGGGAGCTTGCTGAGAGTTGTCTCCTGGCAGGGGGAACCTACATGCCAGGTGGTATTTTTATCTTTATTTGCCTTCCTCCAAAGCCCTGATGCTTGGCCACAGTGCATGCGGCTGCCATCCGGGAGGAGGAACGCTGCAGTTGCCTGCTTTGTGCGTCTTCCTCACACACTTTGAGTTAAACTACCTTCTGCACCAAGGCTCAGGAGGAAGCTGTCCCTTGTGTCAGGATGTCCATCACCACTGGGCTTTGCCTCCTTCTCTGTAGGAGCAAGGCTCATTTTTGAGGACTATCTGGGCATATTTCTCCTAATAGCCTCTCTACCTTTGCAGGCAATTTGGTTGGCCAGTCTCTCACTGTAGTTTTTAAGCTTTTGTCTTTTGCTCTGACATATTTGGATGGTTTTTATTAACTCCTGTGGGATAGCTGTGGCTTGTAGAATGGGTTTGTAGTGGTGGAGCGAATGTTTGAGTGGACCCTTTTAGACTTAGCATCTCCCTGGTTAGACCTAAGGGCTCCGCTCAACTGGAGGGCAGGTTTTCAGGGAGCCTGCCAGACCCTTGCAGGCCTGCAAACCTCCAAAGAGCAGGAAAGCAGCAGTGACAGAAGGAGCAAACTGCTTTCACGTCACTTCATCACATTCCTTCTCTTTGTGGTGAGGATATAGAAAGACCCAAATCAGAAAGCTTACCTCAGCTTGCTCTGCTTCCCCATATGCTTAATTTTAGCTCCGAATTATTTTTAAAGCTTTCTGATTTCCCTAGTCTGTCTGTTCTTATACAACATGGTATCCTTACTCTAAAAATAGCACCATATCCACTGGGCTTGCGATCTGCATGTACATTTGACTCAGCACAGYGTGCTGCAGGCAAGCGACCAACAGCAAGTCTTTTCAGTGTTTCATTTGTGCGTGTAGGAGTATTCTGCAGAAAAAAAATCAGGACAGAGGAGGGGCAAGCTCCTTCCCTTCCACGCCAGAGGAGTGTTCAGACTTGTCAAACACTATTAAACAGAACAAAAATGCAGGTTTTATCTAGACTTAATAAAAAAGAAAAAGCAYTGAGACAGCCAAACTAGATCAGATCCAGGACCCTTTTAGCCATATCTCTTGTCTTTGAAGGTGAGCAAGAAGAGCTGCCTCAGAGAAAGTTTTCTTCAAATAAAACCCGCAGCAGATAGTTATTGAATAACCTGCTTATGGAGGAAAAAGCCTCACTTTTAGTTAATGGATGTCTTATGCATACACTTTTCTCTCTCTTAAGCTATTTTACTCTAAACAAAACTGGTTTTTATAATCTGGATCATCACTRTGTTTTGATTCGCTATAGCACTGCCTTTGAACACTACTAGTTTACATTAATAACACATAGTCAAATCTGTCATGAGATAAGACACTGTAAGGCCTCAGGACAGGCCCTGGGCGGACCCACCGCTTGGGTCGGCTCTGCCACGCCATTCTGCRGAGACTTCCCAGTAAATGAGCCCGGGCTTGTGTGCAGCTGCACTCCTGACAGCTGAAAACTATAATCCGAGCAGCCGAGGGAGGGAGCAACAGTCTCCCAGCCTAGAAATATTAAACAACAACTGCTTCTGCTGCGTATCTATCATGAGTGCCCATGCAATTCTTCCTGAGATTTGCACTGACAGCACAGAAGCTTTAAATAACACTTTCGAGGGAGGCTGGTTCCTCCGTGCCCAGATCCAGGAGGGGAAATCGGAGGTGGTATAAACCTGATGAGACACGAGCTGTGAAGATGCCTACGGAGCTCAGCAGAGCACTGCATTTTCACCGTCGGCAGTGAGCTGAGCTGCGCCAGCGCGCGAGATGCTGGGGCTGGCACGGCTGCGTGGTGCTCGGACKTACCCCAGCACCCGAGCAGCCGCTGTCAGGTCAGTGCCCCCTTAGTCTGGGTCCCGATCCACAGCACGGCAGAGGACACCTGCCACAGGGCAACGTGGGATGATCTGCCCCAGATCTCGGCCTGTTTTGCCATACACATTGCCTGAAGTCCTGAGGTACGACCTTGAGGGGTTTCATTATTTACCAAGGTAACTACACATCCTCTTGACGTCCGTGTCAAGTCTTTCCCGCGATCTGATTAAGTTCCTCATCTCAACGATTTTCACTGCCGGTCACTGCGCAGTTGGTTAGCAGCTGCTTGAGAAAGGTGTCTCGTTTATCAGCTTCAAACCTTTCCGCTTTTCAGTCCACAGAAACACAGAATGTAAGGGGACAGATCCTACTGACGCGGCAAACGACGTCACCTCACACCCTCATAGACGTAACGAATTCCCCTGGCAACCTTGCCAGCCACTACTGGGCCTGGGGAGCCTCAAGGCAAGTTGTGTTTGGAAACTACCCACCAAACACTGGGTTTTGTCAGGGAATTGCATCAGCTCATGCCTCTTTAAGGGAAATATTGCACATACTACACTATATAAGGTGGAAGAACTGAGAACATAGGGGCTGCTTGCCTGTTTACATCCATGTGCGCAGCACACTGAAATCTGGGTGAGGAGAGCAGCTGTGCCTCCGTGGAAGCTGCTCAGGCAAATGTTATCCCATCTCCACTGCCAGACATGGCTCTATCCACCGCGTGCACGCACATATGGATGAGCACTCCGAAGAGAACAGTTTTTATCTTATTACATAGAGCACGCCAGCCCAACAGCATTTGGAAATGCTCTGGAAATGCACTTTGAAAAATATTTTCTGTTTTGTTCTAGTGCAGGGGCTACATAGGCTGTGCCAAATCTACTTGCTACCCACTGCTATAAATGAGGCTTGTGGTGCTCCTTGACTCTAAGACCTGATTTCAAGTTACACCTTTCTTTACTTTTTATGGCTCTTTGAATGTCCTGGTGCACTTCTCTCTTTGAAGAGAGCCTCTTCAAGTGCTATACTCATCTTGTAAAAGTGAAATCCTCCACTGCCAATGATTTTACATGTTTCTACYGTGTCACCCACATCCCCAGGTACTGTGTAAACAGCCATTAGCATTCAGTCCTTTATCAGCTCTGAATTTAGTTTTTTATCACCTGAGTTTAGGAATTTCGTACCAGTCTCTTTGAAGGAAGTGCCTCAGCTGGGATCTTTTCAAGACACTAGTGCAGATATTTATGTGGTGGGAACTTAATTATCCATCACTGTGATACCAGTCAAACGGCAGTGTTTATCAGCAATTAACCAGTGACAGATGAACCTCCCAGAAATATAAAAAGAACAACATTGTGGAGCGTGTGATGATTTTCATTACATATTCAACATTCTGCAGCATGATACATTACGGAAAGTGCCAATTTTTCTTTTCAATTGCTTTGAAAATCAGCAGCGGGCACCTCTGGGAGGTTTCTCATTTCATTCAAAGCACATTTGTTTAAAATGGGTAGCAGAAGAAGCAGGACAGCTGAGCAAATGGCATGGAAGGAAGACGGGGAATCACGAACAATAGATTTGATTTTCAATACCCTGACAACAATTTCTGTGCAAGAAGTGTTCGAAATCAGGCAGAGTCCTGCCTCAGAGTGGACAAGCTGAGGCACCAAAGTAATTAGGAACTGGGCAAATGTGTAATAGGAAGCTTGTTGTGCTGGCCAAAATGGACAGATTCTTGCTTACATTAAGGTCCCATCAAGAGCACTTGCCAAGCACTGCAAGGGAGCRTTCTTAGTTTAACAAGATTGGTATTTCACACGCACAAGCTACCGAGGCCTCATGAAGAATGCATCAGGCTCCATTCGTTTTGCCCGGGAGGTTTGTATTGACTAAAAGGGCATCTGTCAATGCCATGCTTCATGAAAGCCACATTTTACTGCACGGTAAATATTGTAGGGCTTCTGTGAAGGTCTGCTACCTTGAACTCACAAGATATAACTCACTTCACATTTCTAGTATGCACTGAGCTGGCCTCCTGTGCTTGCACAGAGCAGTCCAACTCTCTTTAGAGCCCTGACACAGTGCTGATAAAAAATAATGCTAGCATTAAAAATTACTGCATTCTCAAAGGCTCAGATCTAAGCCAAATTAGAAACAATTTCTGTGAAGCACTCTCCTGCAATAAAGACTTCTATGACTAGCCACTCCAGAGCCAGAGCTGTTGAAAAGTGTTATATATTATTAGCTTTTTCAGGAGGTCACCCTTTTATCAGAGAAAAATGCATTTCATTACTTGCTTCTTACCTAAGAAGAGCAGTACCGTTATTTTGCTCAAATGTAAAATATAATCACCTCAAGCATTGAGGAGACATGAAAACTTTGATCTACACAGGAAAATTTGAGAAAGCTGTAAAAACTGAAGATGGCTACTCAGGATATAAGTATCTAAGTTATTGGTACTCTTTCATTTGTGTGCCACATAGTCTAAAAATTGTCATCCTCCGGGCAGAACACAAAGCAATAAGGCGTATTTATCTGTACGTGCATGGGGTCTAACCACTCAATATTTCAGTTCTCCGACACAGCACAGCAAGAGAACAATAATATAGAAAGAAAAGAGACAGTGTCTGTAGGCAAAGAAAGGGAAAAGCTAGCAGAGAAAGAATGGAAAAATAAACGAGTCCATACTGTGGATAAATGTTATTTGCTCTTCTCCCTTATGAAGAGCAGCTGTGAGTGGCATGATTTGCCCAGCTCACCCCAGCTTGGAGACAACACACTCACATTCAGCAGCTTGACAATGCCCTCTGCTGTTAACAGAAATTATATATAAAGTGCTTACATGTCTTGGAAATGGTTTCTAGGTGATCCAAAATGGATTTGTTTCTTGAATCGAACATTTCTTCAAACTTGTCCAAGCACACTTGCAACTGCAAAAAACATGGTAAGTGAGAGAATTAATACATTGTCCCCTATTGGTTTGCAAAAACACAGCCCAAAACACCACAGAATAACAACTGCAACTCTTGGAACTGAACAGCCCCAAAATGGATATTTATCTAGTGCTTAAAACAGTCTGTCCAGCTGTTGTCACAATCCCAGAGGAGATCTGGAATGGCTCAAAAGGCTCACGAAACGTTACAGAAATCTTAACAGGTTTTGAAATAGAGGTATTAATCCGTAAAAAAACCCACTATTAATAATAATATTAATCAAATTAACTATAAAAGGGGGAGAAAAATACCCTCAAACAATAAGACCGCATTGTATTCACTTATTATAGAGCGTAGCCTACTTTCCCCAGGTAGAAGGAAACAAGAATTTATATTTGCAGGCAGCCATTAGAGACTGCTCTTGCTCCCTAGCCCCAAAGAAATTCAGTTGCTGACTCTGAAGCAAGGGGGTCACCCTAAAGATAGGCCACAAAGAGGATGGTACGTGCAGAAAAATTTGACAATTGTTGGCTTAAAGTGTCTGAATGCTCAAGACAAACAGTGTCATGATTCAAATAGCACAGTAAATGGGAGAATGTGCATCTTCTACAGTGTTTCCAGCTCTCCCTTATTCTGGGCTCTGAATTTGAGTTAACTTACCCCTTGAAGCCTGTCTTTGATACTGGAAATAAAGGTGCTTAAAACCTCACTAAAATGAAAAAAAAACAGCAAGTACAAAACAGACACGTGAGTTGCGGAGGTAGTTAGAGATCGAAAAGATCGCAGTAAACGCGAGACGTGAAACGCTGCCAGGCACAGCGCAGTGCATAACGTAAGCACAGCAATGCGCTCACTTCAGGGGATGTAACCCTTTGAAGCCACCTTGCTTGTTTTAGGAAAACATGAATACTACTACGTAGAGTAAGAAAAAAGAAAYATATATATATACACCCATACACACATATATTTGTTTTATTCTCCCACTTTTGGCCTAGCGTTTGTGCACCTCTTGGAAGTTTTAGAGTGCATTTACACAACTGCACATTAGGTGCTGGGCAGTTACCACTGCGCTAGCTCCCCCGGAAGGAGCCAGCCGTGGTGGAGGTGCCCTGCCAGTTGCTCGGATACATCCGTCTTATATTTGGACTAAAATAACTGTGGGAAAAATATGAAAAAAGCTTCASCATCAACAAAGCCCAGGCCAGGAGGAACAAATACGACAAATCCCTTTCTCCTGAGATTATGCCTGTGGTTTCTGTTATCCCTCCTTTTGAATTGAGGGAGCCTATCAGGACCCCAGCTATATTCACGATTAACCTATCAAACCAAAATGCAAGGACTGTTGCTAAGTGAAGCAATAACCTATTTCCTCTCTGAAGATTCAGGTCATTTTGAATTGATCATTTAGTGATCCAAATTGCAACCACCAAAAAGGGGGAGGCTAGGTAGAGTCTAATCACAAGGAGCAGGCAGGGCCTCCGAGATCTTTCTAGCATTATGTAAAGGAAGATGYTGATCTTAATAGTCAAACTTGCAGGGGATACAAATTGGTAAGTCATGCATTTATCTTTGTAAAGGTAATATAGCTATTTCTATAAAGTTGTTTCTAATCCTGGGAGTGAGTCTGGAGTTTAGAAAGAAGCACAATTCATTCAAAGAAGAAATAAAGGATAATTAAGAGTTTTGACAAAGCATTTAAAATAATTTGTTCATTCCTCATAATTCACTTACTTACAAAAAATCCTCTTCCTCTCTAACAGGCACTAAAGCATCACATTTGGCCTTATCAGAAGCACAGTGCCGTTGCAAAAGAGAGAGAGAAAGAGATACACAGTCTGATTCGGTTAAAGGCTTTTAACAAAAATATGTTTCACTTTGGATGTCACATTACAAAACGTACAGAGCTAAGAATTATTTATAGATCCACTGGGGAGCTTGCCATCTTTCACTTTTGAGATGGAAACTGCTGGCTTGTTCAATAAAGCCCTATAGGACCTACAGGTATATTAAATCCTTAACATCTGACAAAGAGCTCATTAGCAAATGAAACTTGCCTGTTAGCAAAAACACAGGTATAAAAATCTTGTATACAAGTAAAATTATAGAGAGATGTGTCRATATGTACAGATGTAATCATTGCATCTTCCACTGCCCACAAGTATGCTTGGCAGTCTCCTCCTCTGTCCTGATGTAAAGGCTGCCCTAACAGTCCCTTTGATCACTCGCAATACAGTCCACAAAAATTTGAGAAATATGGGCTTTAATAATCAATCAATACAGACAAAAAATCTGCTGATCAGATAAAGAAGGACAAAGGTAAATTCAGGTTATACTCTTTCTGGTCCTTGTGGCTTATGGCTGAAAGTGTTACATAAATCTCATTCCAAACAAACCCTAGTCTCTTATCCTGTGACTCTTTCCAATCAGAGATTATCTAAAACCCCAAAAGATACTTTTCTTGGAGAAATATGCAGCCARGCCATGCATGACTTTTAAGAGGGACAGAAGGAACTGCGGGGAGTGATAACCGCCTTCCCAGAAAGAGTTTACTCTGAATGTCTACATACCGGTCATATTTGTCCTTTATTTTGTTCTTATTCACTTCGAAATTTTCCAGGACRCTCTTCACTTTTCCTGCACCAAAATGAAGCAAACCTTTCTCTCTTGCATCTTCATCAAATAGSTGTGGTTTTGTCTGGTATTTGGTAAAAATACTGGGCTCACTCTGTCACAGAAAAAAAAAGAAAAATGTTGAACTATAAAAATAACRAGAACATTAATTAGCAAAAAACATTTGTGTACCAAGTGCTTTGCAGGCAGAGGGATCATAGTGATTGGACATAGATCAGCTTGGACAAGGAGATTAAGAATTTCACAAGATTATGGTTCACCCGGTGAACCTAGTTAGATCAGCCTCCTGTGGAGCTGAGCCCCAGCCTGAGCTCCCTCAAACTCAGGTTTTTCCCTCATTTGTGCTTATTTTCAGTCCATTGCAATCATCAGGTACGCACAGTTTTTTATGATATGCTGAACACAGACATAAATTAATTGCGGTGTTCCTCATAGCAGCACAAAAGTTCAGGGGAGAGCAAGTTGTGGAAAAGTTAAAGATGCCAGTGGGAGCTCCCTATACATTAATCTAAATAAAATCCCATTGCATTTCCTGTTGGAAGACATCATTTTGCTGCCAAGTAGCAACATCAGCAGACTGTAGATCAGTTTTTCACATGCTTCAATATACCTCTCAGACCAAGAAATTTAATATTAATAGGAAAGCTGTAAAGACCTCCTTCATCCTACAAACTACATCCTGCAGGCACTGTGTGACCAAAATGGAAATGCCTTTTCCTTAAAACATAAACAAATGCAAATTTCACTAGATTGTCGTTTTTCATCTTGAAGAGTGAATTTCTTTTTCTGTGTCTGATGAAAAGCTACTGCAGTTAACGGGCAAGATCTTCAGCAAAATGCAGAGGAGAGCAGATAGGATCGGGAGGCGAATGACTGCCTAGGGCCACAGAGCTGGCGCAATTACTCTTCCCTAATCTTTGCTGTCAGGTGTCTTTATTTGGATCCAGAGGTATCTGTTAGCGGTGAAGGAACTATTTTAGGGAGGCTGGTAACATCAGAAGCCACACGCTGTAGGAGAAAGATTTTGAGCATAGAAGCTCTTCAACCAAAATCATTCAAGCATCTGCCATAACAGCAATACAGCAAGTTAATTTTCAGTTTATGGAAGTAAATAGGAAAATACTGACTATCTCTGTCAGTCTTCCAGAAAGCTAATAAAGAGAAACACAGCACCGCTCACAGAAGGAGTAAATGGAATATTGTACCTTAGACAGCTGGTCTGAAGACATTAACTTGAGAATAATTTTATATCATTTTATCAATTTTAAAAATGCAGCAAAATAAAATAATACCTAACCCAATAACAGTCTGTTACAAATACTAGTTTTTTAGCTAACCAAGCAGATAGTTTGGTTAGTTACAGTAAATATGTACACTTTTTACAGGATCCAAAGATATTTGATCTCACGAGTTATTAACATTTTCTGGAGGCAGGGAATTTTAATCCCTGTTTGCAGTATTTTGCATGAATTCTGAATTGTCGCTGTGTCCCTGCATGGGGCTAAATGAGAGGGGGAGACTCACGTCCTGGGAGTTTTGCTGGCCCAACTGGGTGCCCAGCTCCAGCGGCGCCGCAGACAACTGCGCGTTCTCCGGGCAGAACTGGGAGCCGAAGAGGAGCTGGGAATCGCTCAGACTTGAGTAATCGCTAGGCGCGCTGCCCCGAACGGAAAACTTATTGGGCCTGAAACAAGGCAGAGCAGGTTGTGAATTAAATTGTGAATCAAGCAATTAAAAAGCAAAAGACTAGAAATGCCAAGCAGACTGGCTGCAACCGCTCCAGCACGGCCTGCCCCMCCTTGCTCGTTTTCCCTCTTCGTTTGGAGGGCTCCGTGCCTACAACCGGGGAACTTTTAACGCTATATGAGTACTCGTAGCCCACTGCAATGCAAAGTCACTGCTCCTCTGCCCAGCACGTGTTTAACCATGACGTGCTCAGCTCTTTCTCCTTGCTCGGTTGCTCAGTCCTAGCTTGAGGGACACCTTGGGGCTTGCTTCTGTTTCATTAGAAATATTTCACATGCAAGATCATGCCTCTCAAAAGTTCTCTTGATTTTCCCTGAGGGTGACCCCAAYAAACCCTTTCTGGCTAGCCTTGATTTTGTACTACATTTCTCTGTTTCTGCTCCTCTTCATGGACACTGCTTCTGCCAATTTATCGCCGAGGCTTGTGGAGTGATGCCAGGTTCCCTCTTACAAAGGTTTCCACACACGGCTGTACCGCTTCTCATTTTGTCAGAGGCTGCTTTCAATTTTTTTTCCTAGGAAAGGAGCTGGCTTTTTCATTTTTCACACGGTCAGTACTCCATCGCCCCGTCTTTGCAAGGTCTGATGGAGCACTCAGGCTAGGCCCAAACGTAAGGAATGTGGGGCCAGGTTTATACTCCCATCCCTGTTTTTTAAGCTAATGAAATGAAAGAGATGTGTTGCTTCCTTTGGTGCTGTTCTCGGGAGCAATGGGTGAAACCCCCAGGGGCTGAGCGAGCCTTTCCTCCACCCTGCGCCTCACTGCGCAAAGCCTTACCCCAGCCTGCCCCGGGGAACAAAAATCTCATTATATAACATTTCTTAAAAAGGGACAAGAAAACAGACCCAATTAGTTCAAATCGAAAGGTTTACTAATAAATCACAAAGACTTTCTTGTGATCGTGCCTGGTAAAACACGGGTGAACAGAACTGAGAATTACAGATCAAAATTAATGGAAGAGACTCTCAGGCAGGGTTTTCCTTCTCTATGAAATCATATAACTAAAGGAAAAAGGAACAGGAGACTCACTCACATGTCTAAGAAAAGATGATCACCGCAATGTTTATTAGCAGTGAAATTTGCAGTTAATCTCCGGTTTTGGAAAGAGCCCAAACATCATAAATACACACAACGGAAAAAGGATTTAGTAGGAGTGGTTGAACTGTTCAGGCCCCCTCTTCTTTATTTAGTGGAGTCAGTGACAATATCATATTAATACTTTTGGCTTTGAACCCACTGAGTCCACTGAGTTGCAGACAAAAATAGACAGATGAGCTCTGAGGTTCTGGATCCTCAAAAAGTCCCATATATCTGCTTGAATTCAAAACTTCTCCCTTGACCTGCCTGAAGACCCCAAATCTAATTTCAAAAGATCTGAATATAACTTTTACTGTCACAGCTTCTTGTTTCCTTCTCAGCTAAACTTTTGCTAAATTAAAAAAAAGAAAAAAACCACCCAACCCCACGGTGAGCCGCGGCTGCCGAATGCCGGCGTGTCAGGAAGGGATGTGAGCTCGCAGGCTGCCGCAGCCCCACGTGGACAGGACCCCGGCTTACAACGGCAGCATTACAGCTCCTGCACCAGTCTGCTATATCCTCCCCCATTTCAGGCAAGGGAAACTCTCTCCTAGTTTGGGGAACGGTTTTTACAATCCCTAAGTGTTTTAATGGCAACATATAGTTCCATACTCCCCTTTCAAAGTGTCTGGTACAATCAGCGGATTTCACATCCCATAACCTGCTCGTTTTCTCAGTCCCTTTATATTATTTAATGTCCAAACCACAAGTTTCCTATAATAAAGAGTTTTTATTACGGATGTTCTGAGGAGCATTGCAGCCCAGAGGACTTTATGGGCCACGTGACTTCCCCACCTCGCCGTGCACTGGTGCTATGACCAAAAAAGGCTGTCAAAAGCTCCAGAGTCTCATTTTTCTGTCTTACATCCAGTATCCCAGTGAGTAGTTCAGGAACGATGACACTTCTGCTAATTATGGGGGGAGAGAAAACAGCTGTCTCTCCTGACCACACTCGTTCCCCTGAGCAGCAGATTTCTTTCTCCCTTGCTTAACGCAGCTAGTGATTAATATCCTAACACGAGCATCTGCACAAGGCATCAGCGTGGCCACGCTTGGGCCCAGGCCAGCCCGCGATGGTGAAATCGGACAACCACGGCTTTTCTAACCACCTGACCGTTTCTTTCAGGATTCCTGAGCTTCATGGATCCATGATCCGTCCTAAATATAAACGCTTCCTTATAAACAGCGGGGAGACATTCTAGATATCTAATTCCCGTTGGAAGTCCCAGTTAGGTGATGCAATAGTTCGTCTCAGGAGGACTCAGCTTTCTGCTGCAGTGAGCCATCTCCTGAGTCCTTTGTGCATTTGTGCCAGTAGGGGTCCCATGTTATATGCACTAGGATCTGTGTCCCGTACAAAAAAGATTTAGGAATAAGACAAGTGCAGTCATAAGTTCTTGGGAGCTACAAAAGCGCTAAATCATATCCCGCTGACCGATGGAATCGGTTCTTTTTCCCACCTAGCTTTATGCAAGGTATTGCAATATTGGCAACTCTAACACTTTCTGTAATATGAGCATGCTGAAAAATGTGCAGCCCTCTGCATATCTGGGGAGTCAACTAGTTCTTCACCGTCTCAGTTTCCATGTTGTCAGTGGGAATTCCCCCTCTGCAAGGTAAGTCGCATTCTTTTGGAAGGAGCTTCTTTCATTTCTTTGAGTTCCGATTTCCACCACCAAACATTTCATGATGACTGTATGCAAATATATCGCCTTTCATTCAAAGGTTTTACCTTGCCTCAAAATAGCTGGCAGATACAATGGACCAAAAGAAATCCACCATGCAATACTCCCTTCTTGTGTTTCTTAGATATTTATAGGTGCGTGGACAAGCTAAAAATCTATAAATTGTCAAAGGCCTCATCTGGCAATAGAAACAATTTTTACCCTGTTGTTTGGATCCATCCCTACTTGCCAATACTAAATTTTAAGAGTCAGTTGGAAAAGCAAACTCAGTGTTAGAATAACATTTGTTCACGGTGCTGCAGCAGGCTCCTGTAAGCGATTKTATTTCGTTCTATCATCCACACTGAATCTGTGCCAACATCCTTCTTCTGCAGAAGCCTGGTGGATGAAGCTCACTTATGCCTTCCTGATATATTTCTTCACCATGCAATAAGGCTTCTTGCCTAAAGAAGTGGTCTTTTACTCCTGGTAATGATCCTGAGTTGCATCAGTGCAACAGAAGTGCCTTTTTTCCTGATTCCTGTCCAGAAAATCTCTGAGCTCATTCTGCTCCTTCTCATTTAGGGACCAGGGCTGTGTCACAACAAATCCACGGGAAAATCTGGCAGCTCCTTCTCACCTACTTTCCTCATAGCTTTATTCTATATCTATAGGAAGTGACTCCAGTTCTGCCATGCTCTTCTCGCTGTTACTTCTTGCTGGCTGCCAAAGCGTTCAGCGAACGAGCAAGGATCAGTGTGTGCTTTGGGTGCAGAAGAGCTTTAGCATCCAGTGGCGTTTTAAAGAATTTTAACTGCTATTGCAGCTTCCAGCCATGCACTGTCTGTCCACTGGGAACTGCCATGGCATCAAACTATCCGTCTGTTTTCTGTCCTCTGGAACGGAACGACTTGTTCGCTGGAAATCATTTGTTTTGTTTGAGCCATATCTTAAAAGAAACTTCTACAAACAGATTTTGTAAGACACCTTCTTGGCCCAGACCCTAATGTATTAACCACAATGAAATCCTTATAGGTTATCAGCTCAAACACTGCCTCCGGTTCCGGATTTTAGGCTCAAATTCCTTGTGGTCTTGTTTTAATTCCTCAAGGTCATTTTTAATTTCTATGAGCAATTCAATTATTTGTTCAAATGTGATTCAATCCTCTCTAAACATTCCTCACCTTGGAAACCACGTTACCCCTTTTGTCCCGAGCAGTGAGCCTGTCGCCAGGGCCTCTCAGGTCCTTTCCGTTACGAGGAGATTATGGACGGGGAGTCAGAGATTTCTTTGGAGCAGCCTCRTTTACTTACACCAAATTTATTCCTGACCATATTAGGAATTAGACATCTGGAGACAGTTTTTTTTGCCCCCCCATCTGGAGCCATCTTCCAGGCTGCACGCTACACTTAAAGCCACAGTTTCTGATTCCTCTAAGGCTCTGGATTTTTTATGGCTGCTCTCTCAGTCATTGATCTGGCTCTCTCCTTCATTTGCTCCCAATTCTGGGACTTTCAGACAACTTCAAAACATGTGGGCCTGCTACGTGGGCTGGAATTTCATGAAACAATTGAATGAGGCTGTAAAACTTGAAAGTTTTTTCTCAGCAGCAGAAATAAGCCATTATATAGAGTAATAGCTCAAGCAGGCCTTAACTTAGAGATCTTTTTTGAATGCTGCTTTAATATTTTCATCATATGTTRGCCTGACACTCTCTGGCAGGCTTTCTGCTTCTGATGTGTTTGAAAGTGGGTTTATTAGTTTTTATGCCTTTAGCAAGTTACTCTTTTTTTTTTTTTCCCCTCATGGAACAATATAATTCTGGTAAATTCAATGTAAAATATTTTATTTTCTATTCTTCTCTTTGATAAAACTTCTTGAAGGATGTCTTCTCATTTTCAGTAGTCTTCTTTACCATGCTACTTAAGCATGCCAGTCCCGTACTCACAAGTCTCATTTGCTAGCTGGTACACATTTGTTCTGAGCTTCAATATGAGGTCTAAATAATCTCTATGCCTCAGGCAAGCATTTAACCCTTTTGGCTGTCCCTTTTAATTTCTTTGAGCAAGCTTCCTTATTTCTATGTCAATCCCTTTTTTTTTTGAAATTAAATATTTCTGTAGTGGATTTTTGGCTTCTGTTGCTCCTGCAGAAATGTTGATTTCAGCTCATTATCATCTCTTTTATGGTAGCACTACAGTAGTGATATTCTGAATGAGGGTTTTGTGCTCAGCTCAGGATCAAGGCAAGCATATTTTTCCCCTGGGAGTTCCCTGGTTTAGGCAGGTATTTATGGTGTCTGAAAATGTAGTTTCAGCCTCACACCCTGGTGACGCTAATCCAGTCGATAAAAGGCTAATTGAAGTATCACTGCTACCGTGACTGCTGTTCCCGGATCCTCGGTGATCTCTCTTAGCATGCCCTTCTGGCGGCGCAGTCAGCAGTACACACCTAATACTACACTTTGCCTAATTAGGTCTGGCATTTCAATCCAAAAAAATTGTGTTGTTTATCCATACAATTAAATTGATCCTAAGCTTTCCCCACTGTACAGCACTATTGGCATCACCTCCTCCCACTTCCTTAAATAATGGCACCCTGATATTACCGTGTCAAACTGATGATCTTCCTTCTGCTAAGTTTCTAAGATGCCTATTATGTCAACAAATGTATTTAAAACAAGGGACCCCTGTTCCCCCACCCTATTTTCTTAGGCTTCCAGCACTTACAGAGAAGCACATGTGCGTCCGACAGAATAAATTACAAATAAAACTCCAAGTCTCCAGCCTGCTCTGAGACACAGCGAGCAGCACGGAGAGAAAGGAAGCACAGTAGGTTCACAGTAAATCATCCCTTCTCTGGGGTTTCGGCAGAAATTATCGTGACGTCATGGTATCGCTGCAGTTCTGCATTTCTGATGGAACTGGTGACAGCTGCTCTCAAAAGTGACACCCTGCCTCAAGCTTGCAAAGAACGAACAGCATGGTTTGCATCCTGCCAACATTACATGCTAATTTTACGTTTCATTTTAAAGGTCCCTCAAAGACGGTGTTCTGGGAATTCTATATCATATCCTGCTGTAGTGAGAAATGTTTCTAGTAACAGGATAAGTGAGCTGGGAAAAAGTAATTAACACCTTTTCCCACTATTTCAAATACTCACACGCATGCTCACACTCCTATGTGTGAACTTTTCTCTCCCTTTAGAAAAAGCTGATTTGCCTGCTGAGAGCCTGCTCCTTCCTCTTAACTTCTCCAAAAACCCAGCTGCATTTTCAGTAATGTTTTATGCCCTATTTGACCCTTGCAACTCACTTGCAAAAAATAAGGTGGAATGGTGAGGAACAGGTGTTAAAATCTTTTCTGTGTTTTTTGTTTTTTTTTTCCTGCATTAATAAACTAGTTAAAATTAAAGGAAGGGAAGACATTGTAGCTGACAGGACACATGGGAGGAGGAAGGAACTCAAATGATCACCTACCGGCACCTGTACTTCTTCTCGTCATTTCCCTTCCTACTGCATGACTCTACAGAATATTATAGATACATACTCTTCACTAAGTTTCCTCTGTTCATTCTCTGACCAGAATGAAAGTCATGGGTTTCCGGGCTATACTTAAATGTAACTAACTACTTTAAAATAAATAAATAAAAAAGAAAGCTGCGGGTACCAAGAAGACAATAGAATTATGCAAAGCATATTTATAAAGAACAAATCGTGACAGACATAAACACGCTTTTCTCTGGATTAGCTCCCCTTTGACCCCTGCATCTGTGCAAAATTCAATTAATTCATGTGCATGTGACAAGTACTTTTATAATGGGCAAGTAAGCTATTATTATGTTTTCATTATCATCCATCRTCATGCTAATATCAGGCCAAAGAGACCATGTGACTAAAACTGTGAATGCAGGTCTTATGTAACTGGCTTTTTTTAACTAACAGAGGCTCAGAGGACCAAATACATCAATTAGCTTCTCAGGAGTAAAACAAGGGATAAGTCTAGCTCTATTTTTTAGCTATGTGGTGCAAAAGATAGTATTCTGCTATAGATAATGTAGCACTTCTTAAGTATTTGCTCTCCAGATATTTACACCCAAATAACATTTGTTGTTTCATTATATATTGTAGATGTGGGCAGTTCTATCTGCTCTTTGACTTCTATTTGAAAAAAAAAAGTGTCATACATAGAAATGCAATATACAGAATAATTTTAGAGTTACATAATGTGCAATGATATTGCACATCATGATTCATTTTATCTATTCTCTCCATAAAGCAAGAAGGGACCATTTAAGTCACTTATCTAAGTGTTGCATAAGACAGGCCACAAGACTTTCCTGCATGAATTCCTGCTTGAACCATACAACAGTTTTTAGAACAGCTTTTAGCAGAGCAGCCAGTGCTGATTTTAAAATTCCCTGCAATGGTAAATCTATTGGAGTGCTTAGTAGCTGAGAGTAACGCAGACACAAACAGAATCACAGAATGGGTTAATTAACAGACAATAATTAACCACGGATTAATTCTAGATATATTTCCTGTAGTTCACTCAGCTGTTTCTCCCTGCCTCTTTACAATGCAGTGACTATACAAGTGGGGCAGAGTCTCCAGCTAGTCTCCAGGAATATGAAGCCACAACAACCAAACGATATGGTTCATTTTCCAGCTGTCAGATTACCTCTTAGCTTAATTCCCTTGCAAAGTTTCTACCTCTTCCTATTCTAAACCAAGAGAGGAAAACAGCCGGAAAAGCAATGAAAAGTTAGGAACTGGGGCAAAGTGGCCATTTCTCTTTACTCAACCCATCCCGTGTTTGAACCATGGAGACTAATCCGAACTGTTCTGCACCATCTGCCACCACCTTTGCGAGAGTACTAACGCGGACGGAATAACCTGCTATTCCTTAGGAAGCCCCTGCCCATACATCATGGTCCTGCTGGTGCGCAGGGAGCTTACTTCTGGACAGCCATGCTCCATAGCCAGCTCAGCATCCCGTTCCCCAGGATAAGCTCACCATCCTGCAGACACGGACTACTCCGGATGGCTTTCCCATAGGTACGGCAGATCCACAGGGAGGTTTTGGTCTCACAGAGGCTGAATGGAGATGTTCTTCTCCTCATCTGGCTGTGGAGCACCTAAGTCTAAGCATGGCTGCTAATTTAGGTGCCTCTGCTGACTGCGCAGGTTAGTTGAGATATATCCAGACCATCCTGTTTGCCTCAACTCAGCCTATCAAGGGATCCTGCTAGCTCTGTGTCAAAAGACCTGTAGCCATTATTTTCTATTCTGTGATCTTTATAACATTTATATATTTTAACAGTAATTATTCCATGTTTTTTCTAGGTAGTAATAGTAGCAGACAGCACAAAATCACGTACTGAACTGTGTGAGATTCCACCAGAAATGGAAGTCCTTGATATTTCTGATTCAAAATTACATTTAAGATATGTCAGTTAGCTAAGTTTCTGTTGAATTAATGTGTCCCATATTATTTATTTTATCATTCTAGATTCTTAATGAACTACCATGTACTATTATCTCACATTTTAACAGAAGTTTTAACCTTGGGTTAACACCATACTCTTTACCAACCAAACTTAAATTGCATCTTATCGCATCTAGGTATCAAGTTAGTTTGACAAGATCTCTGCATGAATTCTCTGTATGAATTAGCATTCACTACAGTGAATGAAAGGAAGATAACATAATCTAGCCCCATATGAACCTTTTTTTTGATTTTGCCCAGGACTAACATGGGAAAAAAACTATCATTATCTGGGTCATCCTGTCTATCTCCAAATATTGGGGTTTATTTGTAATCCCCACAATTATACAAAGTAGCTTAAAATGATCATTAAAGGTTCCTATGGCTCCTCGGTCAATTGTTTTAAGACTCATAAATTCAAGTAATTGGACCATTAAAATGCCTAACTTGAGTAAATGCTGTTAAACATGCAAAATTTTGGTAAACCCAAGAATTTTTTAACACCGACAGTACAAAAACCTCCAAAATATGTCATTCAGGTTGAAGGACTGTGTATACAATTTCCTTATAAACCTTACCGAGCGGCTTTTGTGCTCGACAGACTCTGTAGCGCAAACTGTGCGCTGGAAATCACGCAGCCTCACGCGCGCAGCCTGCAGTTATTTTACGTGGCAATAAAGCAATTTCTTAAGCCCAGGAGCAGGTTAGAATCCAGACCAGCGGCACCGATTTAAGGGCCCGTGTTGGGGCTGGGCTCTTCCAAAAGCCTGCCGGGCTTTTCCCCCCGGCCGCCGGGATAAACCTGCCGTGGCCCTACGGACCCGGCAGCCGACGGGGATGCTCTGGTTTGTTTGGCTCCTCCGGGCAGGGGCAGCTGCCGCGCGTTTTCCGGCACGCTCCTGGGGGCAGCTACCCCGGCCCTTCGGCACAGCCCCAACGCCGTCCGGGTGATTTGAGCGTTACAAACACACACAAAAAAAGCAGTAAAAGCATATGGCGCTTACTTACCCCGTGGCTGTCGGAGTGCTGAACATCTCCTTGATGTTCCAGACATTAAAATTCATCTTGGGCGACCGACGGCTGAAAAACGAAAGAGAAATACGTGGGAGCGACCGAGTGGCTTTGCCGGAGAAAAACGCAGCACCTTTTGCTGCCGC
Source organism: Apteryx rowi (assembly GCF_003343035.1). Lineage (NCBI taxonomy): Eukaryota > Metazoa > Chordata > Aves > Apterygiformes > Apterygidae > Apteryx > Apteryx rowi. The sequence goes on along the minus strand of NW_020451038.1, from coordinate 1,791,159 downwards.
TGGCAGCAGAACCCCCCCAAAACAGCAGAAACTCCCCAGTTTTGGCTACCGTCGCCAGAAAGGGGGCAGGGGGCAGGGGGCGTCGGGGCCAGGGCCAGCCTAGGCCCCACGGCCGCCCGGCCCGGCCCTCCCCGCACTCACCCCTCGGCCAGCAGCGTGGGGCGCCCCGGGGCCGCCAGCGTGGGGCGTCCGCTGCCTCCGCCACGGGCTGCGACCTGTGCCCCACTGCGCCCGCAGGGCC
>NW_020451038.1:1782921-1790365 GCF_003343035.1 Apteryx rowi | reverse complement strand
GGGGCCTGGGATCTCACTCTGGGGCTATGGTCCCCCAGATTCACACCCCAGGGCTGTGGGTCCTGGGATCACACCCTGGGGCTATGGCCCCCAGGATCACACCCCAGTCTCGGCCCGCTCGCCGCCCCATGGCCCTTCCTCACCTCCCCCCTGGCTGAGCGGATCCCTGCGGCGTTCCCGGGATGGGACCTGCCGCAGGGACCCCCGGGGCTGCTCCGGACGCCAGCGCCCGCTCTCCCCGGAAGCACGGCTGCCCCAGGGCTGATTTGCTCTGCRTCCAGAGGCTGTGTGGTCCCTCGTGTAAATACTGCTCCCAGAGAGGCAGGGTGATTTAATTTTGCCCATTAGAAGTATGACAAAAATAACCCATGATCTAAACACTCCCTAGGGMAAGATTTTCAAATATGGTTGTGCTGGAAATTTTTTCATTGTGCTTTGTGTCCTGCTACTCTTCGGGAATGGGAAAGGGGCACGCGCTATTTGCTTATTTTTTTTCCCTTGAATTCAAAGCAGTTTTAATGCTGGTTAAAATGTCTGGTTGCTGGTTCTGAAGATACTCTGTAAGCACAAAAACACTACAGTAATAAGGCTGATATAAATTCATAGATATATTTGAGAAATTGTGCGCATTTCCTGTCTGCTCTTTTTGCCTGGCAAGCTTATTTCAGAGTGAAAAGCCTGAAGCTCAGCGGTGTCAAACTAATGCCCTGCTTGACGCATATATCTGGTTTCCTTAGCAAATACTGCAGAAACCAAGCTTTCTCTCTAAAAAAAAAAAAGGACTTTTACCCTTAAGAAACTTCTCAGAATGACATTGCTGTATTGTTTTTGCCTGTAAACAACAGCTCAAATTTATCCCAGTGGCTTGTTAGCTCTCAGACTATATGGTGGCCCAGTAATGGGCAGATTCTCTAAGAATTAGGCAAAGAATCGTATTCTTACTTCAGGACTGCGGTAATGGCCAAGACAGCTGCGGACTTAAAGTCTAACCTCTCTCCAGAGAGCACTGCTGCAGGGAACATTAATGTTTGTGGCACTTATTGAATAAATGAAGGCCTCGCTGTACTCCTGAGCTCCGCACGGCTCTGCTCTACAGACTGATGCGCGGCTCCAGTACCAGCCGCGAGCCGTGCCGCGCGTCGCGGGTCATACACGGCACTGCCTCAAACGCCGTTGTCTTCATCATTTGCCTGTCCATAATTACAAAGTTTGTCTAGAACTCTCTTCTCAACAGCTCGTAGGTCCCTGTATTCATTTACAGCCCTTCCGCTGCTGTTAGGAATGGATTTTCCAGCACTTTGGGCACCGGAGATAAGACCGGTGCATGCTCAGTGCATTATTTTAGGTTATTATGCAGAGCTATTCATATTTCTGACATGGCTGGAGCTTTCCGGTTCGAGCGTCTACCGAGTTTGTGGAATATGATAAATGAGATTTTGTATTTCCATCTCTCCCGACAACCAAAAAAATTTTCTATGGAGAAACATATTTTTTTAATTATGGGTTTGACAGCTAACTCCCTTTCCAGTCGCCCTGCCTCCCTCATCCGTAACGCAGCTCCTTTGAGATTAGTAATGTTGCCAGGCACTGGCTTGTAGCACTGCTTATATCTGAAGTAACAGACTGTGCTTCTAGCGTTAGGGAGTGTGGCCAGATACTTGAAGCTTTTCATTTGGTAGAAATTAGAAGAACATGGCAGGAGACAGACAACAATATATTTTGCGCATGTTGCTTAACTTTTTTTTCCTTCAAAGCGCGCGTGCTTTCACTGGAGACTCACAGGAACCCTGCAGTCAGTGCTGTGTCAGTCTTCCAGCGCGTTCAAGGCCATCGTGATTTATTTTGCCTTTTGACTGAAGATTTCTCCATCCATCCTGACCTGTCCTTGGCTATCGCTCTAGCCTCTCTCTTCCCGTCGTTTGGGCAGGATTCTGGTCCTGCGCCCAAAAGTAGAGATAGAAAAGAATGAGAAAGCCAAACTTTTAGGGAAGGTCACAGATTTTTCTTTCTGTTCCCTTCCAGAGCCGAACCCCAGAAAAGCAGGGCCACCCGATGAGCTACTATTTTAGTGTAACCACGGCAAATATCTTTATGGGATAATGAATCTTTACATAGTGATGAATCTTCCCCTCACTATCTCTGCTCACCAATTGCCGCTATCACGGCTCGAGCGCTCATTAGAAGCTGCAAGTCATATTCCTAATTTCTGCTAGTAAACAAGCAAATGATGCTGAAAACTAAGGCACTCAAAGCCGCTTGGATGCGGCGCGTGAATGTGCTCCTCTGACATTAAACAGCCGCTAATGCAGTAATGCCCCGCTGCAGCCTCAGCACCAGATCGGTGCTTTTTAGCAGAAAAACGGGCCTGAAACGGCCAAGCGGCGCTGCGGCTGGCGGACGTGCCCGGAGCCTCCGCCGGGGCCGGACCACGCAGGGCCGGGTTCACTGCATGGTTTAGGGTGCCAAGTCACGAAGGTTGGGATGAGAATGGAGTCGTCCGGCGCCAGGGCTGGGACGCCAGGGAGATGTAGCAACGCTCTTGGAGGCGCCCGGCTCTCGGAGGCGCCCCTCTGCCCGGCCTCGGGGCTCGCCGCCAGCCCTGCGAGCTGCCCCCGTGTGCCCCGGCCGCTGGGGGATCGCTGGGCTGCGGAGCAGGGGCTCCCTGCGGGTGCTTGGCTCTGGCGCACGGCAGTTTCTATAGCAACTCCAGAGGCAGGCGCAGGAACGACTTGGCCGAGGTAGGAGCCCAGGTATCCGAGGATATTCCTCCGGAAAGGCAGGCGCGCAGCCGGGCCGGGCAGGGCACGTCCCCTCGGGGCAGCATTGCCAAAGTTTCACCCCCCGGCTCTCCCCTAACCCAAGCACCTCGAGAGGTTCGCTCCATTAACATGCAGGAGGTGTTTCAGGCCTCAGACCTTCTCTTGTCTGAACCATTTCCAACTTTTCCCGCGTGACGCCCACGGCAGACGAAGCAGCCGGCTCCAGCAGCGCTCTAGCTAATGCCACGCTCTGCAGTAATTTGGCTCCCCGTCTCGCGATCCTCGCTGCCCGTCCAGGGATCACGCTGGCTGCCTTTTCTGAAAGGTCAGGCATTCACATTTGGTATTTACCCAGAGCCGGGAGATCTTCCTCCTGTCCTGTCCTTAAAAGACAGAGCCCTGGCCTGCGCCTGCCACCACGGCTCTGTGCTCCGAGCGACTCTGCACCGAGCTGACGGCAGCAGCGCCCAGGCGAGCCCACCGTGCCGGGCTCCCTGCGCCGCTGCAGCCCTGAACAGCACCCGCCAACGGTGCCAGCTTGCTGCTCTTCCCAGTGCCGGTAGGTGGGAGTCCCTGCCAAAACGGCGGGATGAAGCCACCCTCGCCCGGGTGCCCGGCTGCGTCCCTCTGCTGAGGCAGGGCTGTAGGCAGTGGGAAGGAGCCTGGACGGCCAGGCAGCAAGCCAGGAGCCCCGCAGGCGAGGACCGCGACCTCCTGAGCCAGCACGAGCCACCAGGACAAGCCCCGCTCAGCCGGCACGTGAGCCCCACCGGGATGGCTGGTGGAGCTTCGTCCCTTCCCGAGGCCCCCGTCACGGCCGCTCACCCTGCTCGCACTCCCACCTCCCCGGCAGCGCCTGGTGCATCCCATCCCAAACGCTCCAGCTCGGATGCAGGGACTTCCCCTGCCCCCTCTTGAAACAACCCCCCCCCCACACTCACCTCCTCGCCTGCGGGAGAGGCCAGGCAGGAGCAAGGCTGCGATCAGGCAGCGCACCCCCTGCCCAGCCCTCCCTCTGCAAACGGAGCACCCGGCGCTGGCGCTTGCATTGCTCCGCTGAGCTGCTCCGGCCACGCCACGGAGCGGCACCAAACGCGGCGCTCTGCCCTGGGGCGCCCTTCGGGGGGCATTGCCCCAGCAGGCCGCAGCAATTCGGGAAGCCCAGGGAGCACACGACTCCGGCGGGGTAAAACTCCACGCGTTGCGTTTATTCGAGGCGCTACGTCACCTCCTAGGCACTGAGCTACAGGGCACCTCTGCGCTACATGAGACATCGACTGGGTCTACGACGACACGGCACGCACTGCTACACACACGGCACGGCCGCGCTGCCCCCTCCAGCGCCCCGGCACCGCCATGGCACGGCACGGCACGGCACAGCACGGCCAGCGCCGGTCCTGCCTCCGCGGCTGCCTGCGGCGCGGCAAGCTCCCGCGAGCGAGCTGGCGCGGGCGCGCGCCCACCCTGTCCCCGACTTCAGGCACTTGGTGCTCCGCTGGGGCCGGTCCCCGGGGCGCCGCTCAGGGCGCCTCGCGCAGGCACAGGGCCTCGACGGCGCCGCTGGGGCCCTGGGCCACGCCGCCGATGACGAAGAGGAGGCTGGGCGCCGGGCAGCTGCAGCAGGAGCAGCGGCCGGTGGGCATGGGCGGCAGCGGCTCCCACTTCTTCCGCGAGAGGCTGAAGCCTTCCACCGAGTCCAGCGGGCACGACTGGTTGCCTGCAAAGAGACGGGGCGGCCTCAGCCCCCCCCGCCCCGCTGGCGCCCCCCGGGATGGCACCGGCCCCCCCGGCACCCCTCCCGCCGCAGCCCCGCGGCTGACGGACAGCGCTAACCTTTACCCAGCCGCCTCGGGAGGGAGACGGCCGCGGCGCTGCAGCCCGGCGCGGAGCCGGGGGGAAAGGGGCAAGGGAGCTCGGCGGCAGGTGCCAGCAGCCGCTGGGCAAGGGCAGCCGGCTCCCCCGGAGCGGCTTTCCAAGGTGCCGGGCTGTGGAGCAGGCGGGGAGGTGATGGACGAAGGGGTTTTGGGGGCTGCACTGTCCCAGCCACCACTGGGCGGGTGACCGATGGGTGATAAAACGGGGATGGGAATCAAACCGGATCGATTTTCCCCTCCGTTTGCAGAGCTCATCCCCCTCTCCAAACAGGAGGCTGACGCCTGCCCAGTCGGCACCGGCGGCCGGACACGCGCCCCCTCCCCGGGCATTACCGAGGCCACCCACGGCCACCACTCTTCCTCCGAGGTAGCCGGCCACGAAGTCGGCTCTCTTCTCCCTCATGCGGATGGCGCGGCTCGGCTTGCTCCAGGCACCTGGGGAGGGGAGAGCGCTCGAGCATCGCCCCGCTGGCCCCGGGGCTCGTCTCCGGCTGCCGGGGCGGGCACTGAGGCTGGGGGCGCATCTCCCCCGGCCGCACGGCACGAACATCTTGGCATTGGGTCGTGTGCTGGCTGCAGGCAGCGCTGCCGTCGCGGGCACGAAAGCTCAGCGGCCGGACGAGCCCCGGCACTCACCCTGCGCGGGGTCGAACATCTCCACGGTGTTGACGAAGTGGGGGCGGGAGTAGAAGTTGTGGGGCCCCGGCTGCTGCAGGCCGCCCAGGCTGAAGACGACCCCCTCGGCCATGGCGCAGCCGGCGAAGGCGCGGCGGCTGGGCACGCTGGGGTAGCGCGTCCAGCTCCGCGTCTCCAGGTCGAAGGCCTCGAAGGCGGTGACGGGCAGCTTGCCCTGCCGGCCCCCTGCGCAGAGAGGGGACGCTGCGGCGCCCGCGGGCAGCATGGGGCCCGCCGGCTGCAACGCCGGGCTGCGGACCCCCTTGGGCTCGCTGCGCCGCGCCGCCCGCCCGCCCGCCCCGCAGCACCTACCCAAGACGAAGATCTTGTTGCCCTGCAGGAAGGCGGAGGCCCCGTAGCAGGGGGTGGGCATGGAGGGCAGGGGCTGCCAGTGGTCCTTCGCCGGCTCGTACACCCGGACCAGCGCCTGCGGGGACGTGTCGGCGCCCATCCCGCCCAGCGCGTAGACGGCGCCGTCTGCAAAACAGGTGGCGGCGAGGCGGGGAGCGATGCTCGCGGGGCCCGGCCAGCAGCGGGGCAGGCGCTTGCCCTGCACGGCGCGGAGCCACGGCGCTCCGGCCTCGCGGTGCAGCCAGGCAGGGGCAGTGGCGGATGCCCGGCAGCGCTGCGGCCCCCCGGCCCCCTCCCTGCCCCCAGGACAGGCTCTCCCGGCTGGCTGGGGGGCGGTGAGCCTGGCCAGGCCGGACCCTGCCGCCGGCCGGACCCCGCCGCAGCCCCGCTTGCCCTCCTGCGCTGCCGGCGGATGGGATGCAGAAGGGAGCACAAGGCCATCGGCTCTAATTATACTCAGTCAGCAGCATCTCCCTGGAGACACCATGGCAACACAGCCATGCTGCCAAATGCTGCTGCCACTTCGCCCCGCGCCGGCTGGCGCCCCGCTCCGGCTCCCACCGCGGCCGCGGGCCCCTCTCCCCTCCTCGCCCACTCGCCCGTGGCTGTGGCGTCCCGGCTGGGGGAGCAGGCGCAGGGTACGCCGCCACACAGGGCTCCGCGCCGCACAGCTGGGCGCTGCTGCACCGAGGCTCGGAGGCTGCTCGGCAAAGTTTGAGCAGGGGCATCCCCGGCCCTGGACGGGCTCGGTGCCCGGGGCTCGGCAGGGCAGGGGTTGTGCCAGGGAGCACCAGGCCGGACCCCCGGTGCGGCAGGTCCCAGGGCCTGCGGGAGCCGCCCGGCCAGAAGCTGCCCACAGCACAGTGTCATCCCCACCCCGGGAAGGGGCATCTGTGAGCCCGGAACGGGCGGGGACAGCCGGGCTGGAGAGCGACCACCCCATTAACAGGGTGGCCTGGGGGCTACGGGGCAAAGCCCTTGCGCCATGTCTCAAGTGGCAGCGAGATCCACGTCCCGCCTCGAGCATCCCTGTCCCCGCAGGCCGTGTCCCAGCCCCTCACCTCTCTGCACGGCGGAGATGCCCATGGACGGCTGGGCCAGGGCCGCCTTCTTCTCCCACTTGCCCTCGTCCACATTGTAGACCTCAACGGAGGCGAGGGGGCTCTGCGAGGCGTCCACGCCACCCACCACGAGGATCTGCTTGCCCACGGCGAGGGCAGCGGCGCCGGCCCGCGGCGTGGGCAGCGGCGGGAGCGTGGTCCAGCGCTGCGCCGGGAGGTCGAGCACCTCGGCGGCACCCAAGGGGCGCCCGCTGCCGCCGCAGCCGCCCAGCACGAAGAGCTGCCCGTCGCGGTGCACGGCGCTGCAGTAGACGCGCTGCGTGGGCATGGCGGGGAAGGAGGCCCACGCGAAGGCAGCCGCGGCCGCGGCCATGGAGCGGCTCAGCCGCCCCGGGGGTCCCCGGCCCCGGTCCCCGCCGCGCCGTCCATCCGGCCCGCGGCGGCGGGGCTCGGTGCGGGGCTGGCCCGGCTCCCGCACACCTTCCCCTGCGGGGAGAGCAGCAGCATCAGCGGAGGCGGCTGGTGGGCACGGACGGCTCCCCTCCGGCCCCGGGGCTCCGCGGGGCTCCCGGTGCACAGGTCACACCCACCGGAGCTCCTCAGGACTGCCCGCCCCCGCCGGGGCTCCCGTGCACAGCCCGCCCCCGCCGGGGCTCCCCGGGGCTCCCGTGCACAGCCCGCCCCCGCCGGTGCCCCCAGCCGGCCCCCGCCGGGGTCCCGGCTC
>NW_020451038.1:1759091-1782187 GCF_003343035.1 Apteryx rowi | reverse complement strand
CCACCCCCCCCCGGCTCCGCCACGCCAGCCCGGGCTCCTCGCCGCACCGGCACCCGGTGCCTGCGCACGACTCCCGCTTTCGTCCAAAAGTCACTGAAGGAAACAGAGGGGAGAGGCCCTGCCGCAGCAGCTCGGAGCAGGGAAGGGCACCCGTCCCGCACCCCTGCTCCGAACCCCGCGCTCCTCAGGGGCCCTCGCTGCCCTTGCTGGAACAGCCTCACCTTCCTGAGAAGCTCCGAAGAGGATGCACAGCAGAGCCCACCGCGAGCACAGGGGCGACTGGGGGCTGCCAGGACGAGCGTGTGGCTGGCGCCAGCCCAAGAGCCAGCACTCAGAGGCCTCTCAGCGGAGTCAGGAAGGTGCTTCTGGTCCCAAAGCCAGGACCGGCAGCTTCCTCCTCGCTTTGCTGAGCTCCGTGAACAAACAGGGACAGAAGGGCGCTTCCCCCCTGCAAGCACAGGCAGAAGCACGGGCAGGAAGGAATCTCACACCAAAAACAAATTAGAAAGATTTGCTTTAAAAACAGGTAGAAGTGACATCGAATCACTAGCTCTGCTCGGGAGAACACCGTGGAGCGAACAGCAATCGCACGCACACCGCAGACAGTGCCGCACTTCCAGTGGCACCGACTCCAGACCAGCCGCCGCTGCAGGAGGCAGGAGTAACAGGGGAGGCCCGAGCACCAGCGCAACTGCCTGTGCTGCGGTAGCAGCTGGAGGCCCCCGGCCCTACACCCTGCCGGGTGCAAAGCCCCCGGCTGCAGCCTCAGAGCAGACCCAAGAGGTAGCACCGCCGGCAGAGGGGCTCCAGCGCGGCAGACAGCTCTTCACAGCGCAGCTGAGGAAAGGACCCCAGCGGAAGCAGTTTCCACCCAGGGATCTCATCACACAAGCTCCCAGGACACTTGTGTTTCGTGGAGAGGGCCTGGAGGATCCTGGTACAACTGAGTGGGCACATCACGGGTTGGAGAGGAGAGGGGACAGCTCAAAGCAGTAGCCCTGGGGTAGTGTGGGGTAGCAAGCAAGGAGCATCCCAGATTTAAGCCCCTCGGCCCAGGTTGGGGCTGGGCCCTTGAAGTGGCGTCACTGTCCATCCCACAGCTGGCTCGGGGAGCCATTCTCCGTGCAGGCCAGGTAACGGTCATAGTTCTCCTCACACCTCTGCACACAGCGGAGGAAATAGTTCTCATCGGCAATGGCCTCCAGGAGATGGGTCTGCACCAGGCAAATGTCATACAGCTCTGAAGTGGGAGCACACCGAGGGCTGCTGCTGCCCTGCTCTGAAAACACCTGTGGGAGAGAGCAGAGCACAGCGCAGAAGCACTCACAGCCTCCGCCGGCAGCAGTGCCCCGGCCGTGCCTCGCACAAAGCCCGGCAGCGAAACACGCTTCCTGCTGCGCGCCACACTAGTGGCGATCCCACCTTCTGCTTCTGCTGGGTGCTTTCACACTAACTGCGTGAACATCCTGCAAAGCGAGACGGTGGCAGAGGGCACAAGCTCCCATTTTCACTCTAGCAGTAGAAGATTAAGTTTCCCCAGGCTTCCCCTATCTACCAGCAAGGCCAGAGTCTCACTTTTGCTCCGAACCGAGTCCTCAGGTCATGTGGCAGAGCCTCCCCTGAGGAAAGGGCCACACCACACAGCTGGAAGAAAACCACACTCTGAGGCGGCCAACTTCAGGAAAACCTCTGCCGACACTCTGCCTTTATCAAAGGAGGCTGTCACCGGAGTGGGTGCGGCCGCACGGCGGAGGAGGGGACAGCAAGTTTAACTTCTGACCTTTACCCCGTTCTGCACCTGGGAATCGGTTTCCCTCCCAGCACTGCCCCGCTCTGCTGCGGTCGCTGACACAGAGGCCCAGCTCTGCAGAGCTGGTGACACGGGGGAGAGGAAGCTGGCGTTGGCCTTCCGCACGTACCGGCTGCAGGACAGCCAAAGCCCTGACGACAGGAATGAGCCCTGCTGGCAAGAGGCTCAGCTGCCATTCAGATCCCAGCTAAGTCTGCTGCTGAGATAATTTGATCCTACCTGTCTGATCTGGTGTCAGGAAAGCCCCGAGGGGCCTGAGGTTATCTTCACAGATGCCCTGAGACAAGCCAGGCCACCCAACTGACCCACAGACAGCTACGGGAGGAGCTCCTTGATCAGGGAAACAGCCCAAGGCTGAAATTCAGCAGGCATTGTTGAGCAAGCCCCGCTCTTTGGCTGCTGCAGCCAGGCAAGGCAGCAGCTGCAGCAAGCAGAGGCCCCAGGCTCTTAGCAGAGCCTTCTGCATTAATTCACTTGAAACAGCCCAGATCAGACCGAAACCTTCCTTCTAACAGGCCTGCTCTGGGCAGTGACAACTCGCATCAGCAGCTACACATCCAGTGACTGACAGAGCTTGTGTGCGAGTGAATATCCAGAGTGTCCCTCCCCTTGCCGCTCCCCGGGTGCCCAGTAATTGCTGCGGACCTTTCACAGGCTGCCGCACGCTTCCTTCCCCCCATGCTGTCTCCTCGTAGATGGAAATAGGCCGGAGGTTCAGACTCACCGGCGGAGCTGCAGCTCGTGTTCAAGCATCAATAGCTGTCCAACTGCCAAGCGCATTTCTGTCTGCATTAACGTTCCCTTCTCAAGCGTGCTCCAGCACAAACGCTGCCCTTTAAATATTGTGCCATAAAGGAGGTTCAGCCGCACTCAGAGGCTGCCCGGCCTGCTGCTGGCTTCCAGCAGGGAGTGGGGATGACTCACTCCAGCTGAGCAGCGGAGCTGGCAGCAAGCACGGGCAGGGAACACCTGCTGGTTTGTGCTGACAGCCGATTTCATCCTCCCCACTGACAGCCCTGAGCATCGCTCTCGCTGATTCTAATCTCTTGGGCTGTAGCGACACCAGGGCTGAGCCTTGATCCCCCTTTGCATCAGGATGAGAGGGCGAAAGGGAACAAAATGTGCCTGAACTAGCCAGGGACACCCTCCAGCCAGGGCAGCTAGTACCCGAGGGGTGCTCGGCCACCTACCTGGGGGTGAACAATGGTGTCCGTGTCATCCAGCCGGATGTTGTCATCAAAAAAAATGTGGTGAACACTGGGATCGTGGGGGTCAATCCACAGGGGCTTCCCACCCTGTGAAGAGAACTGATTTCTGGCCCACCTGAAACAGCAAGCAGGACAGCAAACAGTCAGGGAAGGCCACCCCAACAGCTCACACGTAAAGCCGGGCAAGTCTGCATTCAAGGTTTGGTTCACTCCTTAGAGCCAGGGAAATGGGACAAGAGACAGACAGTCTTGTTCCTCTGCCTACTGCTGCCTCCCACCAGAGAAGCATTTTGCAGCCAGATGATACATTAGAGGGTGTTTGGAGAAAAGCAAGAGAGGCACCAGGGGATGGAGACCTGAGGAAAGATGTAAGAGCCCAGTCAGTCTCCCTATGGCAAAATGGGGAGGACAGAAGTTATGGGGGGGCCACGCAGAAACCACGACAAGGTGAAGACCTCAAAACTAGGAGCTATCTCAGAGAATCGGAGAAGAGGAGAAGATGCCCAACTCACTTCCTCAGCGGCCTATTTCTCACCAGTCAAAGTGGTCTTGAAAGCCTCCAATTCCCCCGAAAGAGCTGAAGTAATTGTAAAGCTTTCTTCCATCTTCACGGGTGGAAAGTCGCTCTGATCCCCTGCTCAGCACAATCTCTCGCTTACTGCAACGTATTTGGCCAGGAGTGAGGTCCACAGAGAGCTGCAGTACCATTGGAAGCAAGAGAAGATGAAAGGTTTCCAAAGCAGACAGATTGTGTAGCGCATTGTCACAGACAACAAACAGTGGGCTAGAGACTCCTTATGACAGTGTGGGAGGACAGTGCTGGGAAAACACACAAAAAATAAGGAACCCGTATAACATAAAAGCTTTTCCTCCTCTGGGGAATCAAAATGAATGAGCACCTAGCTACTCGCTCCTCCCGTTTCAGACTCTGTTCCTTGTCAACTCTCTGAGGAACAACCAAAGTGACTTCTCAACCCTGGTACTAGCGTTCCTGTCCAGGATCCTGGAAGTGTGGGAGAGCACAGCTGCAATCAGCTCCGACCAAGGGAGTCCTGTTCTGCTGCAAAGACCCCCTCTCTGTGGGAAGAGATGCTTGAACCTGGGATACCTCGAGAGGAGGAGATCCTTCCCACACAACACATGCCATTAGTGAGCAGAAACAGCACAGAATTCACAAACATACATGCTCTCCCCTAGCTAACAGGCTCTTCCTGAGAAGCTGGATGCATTTCTTCTTGCAGAGGCCAATTATTTAAAAACGTAGGTAGGCTAAGCAGATTGAGACTAGCCCGGCCCGGAGAGTTCAAGGCAGGACATTCTGTAAACATCACAGGAAGATTTCTGCCCTTCTCTGGCAGCTCAGCCCTCAGGCCGCACTCACCGCCACATCCCGCAGGCCAGGGAACTGGGGGTGCTGCCCCGCCAGGGCATAGTGCACAGCATGGAGAACACGAGGCAGGTCCGTGCCAAAGGTTCTGCAGACAACGGCAAACGACCTCCCCTCACGGTGCAGGGCGTCCAGGAGGCGGAAGAAGGAGGGCAGGATGAAGTGGTAGTGCTTGTTCTCCTCGTCCTGAACAGAGAACACCTTGTGAGGCTTGCCCGGCCATTCCAGGAGCTGCAGGTAGTGCGCATGGAGGCTGCTGAAGTGCTGGCCCAGGCCCAGCTCGGTGAAGGCAGGATCACGGCCGTACCGGCAGTAGTAGCTGACGGCGCCCGGGCAGGGGGGTCCCAGCGAAGGGTGGTCGCTCACCCACTGCCACTCGCCTGAAAGAGAGAAGACTGTTCAGCAAGTGCCGCCAGCGGAGCTGAGCCCCGGGCCGCCCCCAGGAGGGTCCCTGGCGTCCGGGGGGGTCCGGAGCAGGGGAGCCCCAGCAAGGCACCAGGCCTCGTCCCCGCCATCCCGGGGCACCAGCTCCTGCGGGAGGGGGGCGCCGCGGCCTGGCGGCGTCCCGGAGCGGCCGAGCCGCGGGGAAGGCCCCGGCCCCGCTGCCGGCGGGGGGACACGGGCGGTGGCGGCTCACCGGCGGGCCCGGCGGCGCCCCACGTGACGGTGCTGAGGAAGCTGTTCAGCGCGGCCCGCGGGCCCTGCCCCGACACCGCGTCCGCCGCCACCACCGTGTTGTTGAGGTCCACGTGTAGCACCAGCCGCCGCCGCCGCGCCGCCCGCCCGCTCATCGCGCCGGCACCGGGCAGCGCCACGCCGCCGTTACCTGGATACGGCGCCGCTTCCGGTGCGCCACTTCCGCCGCCGCCCAGAGCGGCCCCGCGCGGCGCCCCCTCTCGGCTCCGCCGGAAGCAGAGGGCGGGGCAGAGGGCGGGGCCGGAATGTGGGCGGGGCCCGATCAGGGGGCGTGGCCCGTGCGGGGGGCGTGGCCCGTGCGAGAGTGTGCGGCCGAAGGCGCCGCCGCGGGGTGTGGGCGCGGCGCGGGGGTCAGCGGAGGGGGCGGAAGCGGAAGTGGAAGTGGGAGGGGGCGGCCCTTCCGGCGCTCCGCGGGCGGCCATGTTGGAGCGGCGGTGGCAGCGCAGCAGCGGGTGTGGGTCTCGCGGCGGCCGGTAGGTTGGGGCCGGCGGTGCCCGGGCCCCGCTCTCCCGGGCGGGGGCGCTGCCGAGCCGCCCGACGGGGCGGCCCCTGGGCGCTGGAGGCGGAGCCGCGGCGCCGAGGGTCCCGCTCCTGCTCCCGCCCCGCGGGCCCCGGAGCTGGCGCGGGGGCCGCGCGGGGGGGCCGCACCCGCTGTCTGCACCAAACACCTCCCCGCACCCCCCAGCGAGGGCACCGGCACCGCGTGGGGCGCCCCGCACACGGGGGGCCTCCAGCCCGCGGAGCCGGGGGGCCGAGGGTGGCCGGCCAGGTCTCCCCGCGCTGGGCCGAGCCTAGGGTGATGGGAGCGAGGGGTGGGCAGCTGGGAAGGGGCATCTCCTCCCCAGAGGGGCGGACTGGGAGGCGAGACCGAGCCAGGAGGCTGCTTGCCTGTGGGCAGCCTCCAGTGAGTCCTCCTTGGTGTCTACGCCAACCTCCACGGGCTCGTCTCCGCAGGCTGTCTCAGCCCAACGTCTCTGCGTCATCCCTGCTGACAGCCCGCTCGTCCCTCCAGTGCGTCCAGTGAAGTGTTTTGGAGCCCACCCTTTCCTCAAGGGCTTGTGGTCTGATCCTGAGCAGTCAGACCGCTAAGCCTGGCCTGGCAGAGCTGGAGCATTGCGTAAGGGTTTATCCTGTCAGCGCTTTGCTTGCGTGGCAGCTGCATTGGTATCAGGAGCGTTGTGGGTCTGTGGCCCTTTGACGCTTTTGCTACGGCACGTCCTCAGATAACATGTTGACTGAACAAACTTGCTTTTGGCTGGACGAGATATATCAGTGTGTGCCTGTTTATAGCCATCTTTCTCTCATACCATGTGTTACACTGTGTGATACAGGAACATAGTTGCCATGAATGTCAGGTCCCAGCCCGGCTGACGTAGAAGTACCCGTTAAGGTGTTCTGATTGTTCCTGGGCTTGGTGCAGCATGAAGTTCCTGGCGGAAGATGATATATTTTGCTGTCTGTTGAAAGCATGTTGATAGTTGTGCTTTCTCCCTCTCTACCAGATCAGCATTAAGCTTTTGCGTCCTTGCTTGCTTCACTCTGCCTAGTACTTCTTGTTCATTTTTGAGATGACAAATCTCACATCTAGCCAATGATGCCAGCTTCAGCACTGCCACAGTGCTTTCTTTCCTGCCTCCCCTCATCTGTGGGAGATGTCCTGAGTGTTGCAAAGCAACTGCGTTGTCCTTCTCCAAATCCCTCTTCTGCTGCGACGTCTACAGAACGCTTGATGGAGACGAGCCCATCGCGTGGAGCCTGTTACCCACCTGCTGACCTGTGCTACCCCCTCAGGATCCCTTTGTTGACTTTGGGCTTAAGCTATAGGCTTGTGTCTTCTCCGTACTGTTCGTGGCGGCACAGGCACCTCATCCACAACTGGCTCTCCCAGGCTCTGTGGCTGCAGAATAATTGGAGCTCTGGAGAGAACTTGAGATATGAACAGTTCCTTACTCTGCTCAGGTGCTAGTTTTCCAGTTGTGACTTTCTCATCTGTGTCCTGCCCTCTTTGATAGCGTCTCTGAGACCTTCAGCATTTCTCTGAAGAAGCTTGTTCACTGAACACTCCTGATGAGGTTAAGAAGCTAAAGACTTTATAACCTCTTGCCACTGCTTCCAGCTGTGGAGTTGGCTGGGCAGCCAGCTCAGTGTGAAATAGTTTGAGTTCTCCCAGGTTCCTGCCTGGGCTCCTCTTCAACTTCCTTTTTTTTAAAGCAGTAGTTAGTGCTTCTGTCCAAGGCAGATAGTTGCCTAGTGCCCGTAGTGGTGAGCTGAGTGTTGTCCCTCAGGCCATTGTATGCACGGCTCTGGTGCTATCTGCTTCCTGCTTGCTGCCCTTCTTGAATTTCCTACTTCCTACTCACTTGGCAGTGAGCTCCTTGGGTCAACAGCAGTTTGCTGTGACAGCGAGTCATAGACCATTGTTCAGACATTGGAAAAACAAGGAATGGAGTTGTATTTCCACAGTACTTGGCATCAACAAAGAGCGACTGAAATAGCCTCCAGCTCTGCTGTCAGTTCTTCAGAATGATGCTGCAAATTTGGCAGGGACTCAAAATCAGTTTTGAGCAGAATCAAATAGAAAGCTGGAAAATTGAACATGACACCGGGATAAACTTGAGGAACTCGGGCTGTATAGTTCATTGAAGAGTGCTGAGATGTCTTGATTATGTTAGTCTCAGTACGTGCACAGGGAAAACATTTAATGGAGGGCTGCTTTACAAAGGCAAAATGAGATCTGATTACCAGAAGCTGAGGCTTATCAAACTCAAACTGGAAATGAGCTGCAAATTTCACTGAGTTGACCACTGGAACAGTTCATCTTGGGATGGGTTGGATGGGATTGCCTGAAACCTTTGTTTAGGATTGAAGTTATTTCTGCAATAGGAATGCTTTAGTTTTACTGCAAAGACGAAACAATGACAGAATTTTCTTGATGCTGCTGCTAATTTGAGTTATGCACAGAATCAGACCTGATGTTTGCGAGTAGCCAGGTCTAGTCTTAATGGTTTCAGGTCCCTACTTAAAAATGCGAGATGATTCCAGTTGCTGTAAGCTAACTATCTTCTCTCTCCTTTTGAGGTGTCAAGGGTTGTTTTTCCAGTAATTTGGACCTTTTGAAGCACCTACTTGCCTAATGCCATGAATATTGCAGTGAACAATGTGGAAGAAAAAGCTGTCCATTCCTGGTCGAGAATTTCCTCTGCAGGACAAAAAGTGCTGGAGGAAGCCCTCCGAGTCTTCAACCCAATGTCCAAGGACCTTTCAGACACAGAGACCCAGCTGGTGGCCTTTATTCAGGGCCTCAAGGAGGAAGGCTATCAGCCCACAATTCTAAGGAGTAAAGATGTGTATGGTTACAGTTCATGTACAGCAGACACGCCTAATCAAACAAAAGAGAGCACACAACATGTTTCCACTGCCACTGCTACTGCCGCCACGACCGCGTCCGATTCCACTAAAACTCCAGCTCGAAACACTGCAGCTGTGGCAAAGGTGTCTGCTTCACCCACAGGCATTTCAGTGAACTCTTCTAAGGTCTCCGCTAAGCCTGTCTCGAAAGGTAATTCCACAAATCTGCTGCTGAACTCCCTGAAGCAGACAAGATCTGGCACGTCCAAGGCCTCGGCAGTGGGCTTTCCTGCAAACATGTATCCTGATGTATATCCAGCAATGAGACTGTCGGTGGTTCTGGAAGCTCTGGTGCCACTGAAAACCACCGCTTCCTGTTTGGAATCCAAGTACAAACAGGGGCGTCTTGGAATCTCGCCCTCGGACCTTAAACTCCTCAAGGCTTCGAGTCCACCAAGGCAGTCTTCTTCAGGCAAGACCACTAAAATAACAGAAGCTAAGGGGTATAAGCGTTTGATGAAGAAAGCGCCAGATTCTGCCACCCTCACTTTAAATCTTCTGAAGGGACCAAAGGGTGGCGTGCTGCAGGAGAGTAATGCTTGCAAAGCCTCGGGAGTCCTGAACGGGAGAGTCACGGGGAGCTCATCTCAAGGCGGCACCATAGCACCGCAATCCAAGGCTTTGAAAGTCAAAGCTAAGGAGGCTCCCGTGGGGAAAACAGAGTGGAAGGATAGCAGCAGTCACCAGGAGACTGTCGGGCAGAAGAGGAAAAGAGCTGCAGAGGTGAGAGAAGCACCACAGAAGAAGAAAACAAATACCATTCCTGTCCAAAATAAACCTCAGCGGGCTCAGAGCACTTTGAATCTGCTGAAATTCCGGGCAATCAAGGTGGACAACTCTTCTGATGACGAAGTGAGGAGGAGAGCACAGAAAATTCTTAGGGTCAACCTGTCCCCTGTGATCCGAATTCAGCCCTTGTCTCATTCTCACAGTGTCCCCTGAATTTCTTCACTTTGTCACTTTTTTTGTAAGTAAGTATGAGCCAGGCTCCAGAGCGTGGAAAAGTTTAAGAGCAACTTTGGATCTCTAGTGTCTGGTGATGATATGTTGACTAACACCTGCAGATGGAGCAGCCTGCTCCAGTGCTGTTTCTGGCTGTCTACCACTGCTATGCAGAACTGACTGCATAAGTACAAAACCACGTTTAGGAATGCAGGATGGTGACTCCTTGCCCACGGCAAGCCGAGCAAGTCAAAGCGTTCGCTTTCTGTGGGGTCTTTTCTAAACGTGGCAGGCTGTGCTCTCATGCAGGGGGAGAACATACGACTTTCTCATGACATTGATGCACTGTGATATTTGCTCTTTTTCAAGCTGTACATTTACTGGTTTTATTTTGATCAAATTTTATAACTTTATTATCTATATATCTATATATCTATATATGTGCATATTGCCCAGGAACTGTGGGAAGGTGCACTTCCTCCACCCCTCTGGGATTGGGTTCAATAGCTTTTGTTCCCCCTCCCCTTCAGCCAGTCTTTTGTTGAAAGGTGCCAGGATTTCTTTGTGATTCAGTGTTGTGACAGTCTGTTCTGGGCTCTTGAACAGCTCCGAAGCAGGCAGAATTATAGCCACTTGTTTGTCTCCAAAAACGCCATGCAATTTTGGAGAATTACCAGCTGATAGTTGAGTATTGTTTTAATCGTACTTTTGGTATTACCTCCGCACAAAAGCGCGGGAGTGTTACTGGGCTATTGCCTGCCAGTCTGCCTGACATTTCTAGGTGCCTCCTCCATCATTGGTAGCAGAAGCTCTGCGCTCGTCTTATGGGTTTGCCTCTAAAGAGCGATTCTGTCTCCAACCCCAGTGGTGTTCTGCTCCCTTGTACCCCAGGTGCAAACTTAGAAAATGAACTTGTGACTGTTGCCAGCCTAAAAGCTGGAGCTGTTAATAGCAATTACTTACTCTTTCCTTCCCACAGTTTAACTGCTTTGCTGTTGCTGAACGTTTCAGGAGCAGATTCTAGGTGCCAGTGGAGGGGATACCTGCTGTGTTTGAATGTATTAGATACATCCTGCCTCTCCCTGAGTTCAGTGGAGTATTTGAGCCTGAAACAAAGCAGAAAAGCAGAAGAGTCGGGAGGATATATGCCAGCACTTAAAACAAATGTAGAGAGTTTCTTGCTATCGGTTTGTGGGAGTGAAGCAGTAGGAGAGGAGAATACCCCACCATCATTAACATATCATGATGGATAACAGCTTGGTGTTGTTTTGGGGATGTTGCGAGATGGTTTGTGGCAGGCGTGAAAGCTCCCCGACTGCAGGCTCTGCCCGTCCCCAGGAGGCACTGCAGAACCGCTGCAGGCAGGCTGTGCTGAGGCTTCCCGCGCCTGGGGGCACGGTGCTGGATGGGAACGCACACTGTACGCAGCCTGAGGTCGGGTCTCCTCTCGGCAGGGAGGGGATCCGCAAACTCCGTGAGAAGCACTCACGTCCAAGCGGTTGGTGCTGCAGCGGCCGCCTGGGAGGGACGGCCTTCGTAGTCTTACACGTGACTGACTACAAGATCCCAGTTTGGACACTGCAAAAGCAGAATATGGCAGCTTGGGCAGAGGCAGCAGTGTCAGGCCAAGCACGGGCCTGGCTCTGCATACCGCTGTGCATTGAGACCTCTGCAGCAGCAGGCCAGTAATCCACTTGTTCTCTCACCAGCTCAAAATACCAGTTGTCTGACCTAGTAATCTGTGTGGATATTGGCTGAAAGGCTGAGCTCCTTTGGGAAACCACGGCTCCCTACATTCCAGCTCTTCTCTAGCACCTGTCTGGATTTCAGTGCTTTATAAAAAGGGTCAGTATCTGATCCCCAGCTCGGAGAGGAAAGCTGAAGCATGTAGAGGAGAAACAAGTTTCACTAAGGAGCGAGAAACTGGGTGTCCCGAGGCGCAGCCAGGGTTCTCCCCACTCGCCCAGGTAGGGCAGCGCTGTTAGCAGGGCGGAGGTGTTCCCTCAGGAGGTGGTTGCAGGCTCTGAATCACACGCTCGGGTTCTGTGTTGTTTTTGCTGTGCGTAACTGAGTTGCTGTCAAAGATCATAATTTGCTGCAGTGTTTGAGGCTGACCTGTGAATGCCGCTGGTTGGCTGGAGAGCAGGAGGAAATATTTTCTTCTGCTTCTGTGTTTTTAAAATGCCCTGGCAGAGAGATCCCCTTTCCTGACACGATGCTGGATGAAGAGAGACCCTCCATCACTGTTGCCCGGCCAATGTTGCTTTGTCTCTTTTGTTTCCATCCCTTCAGACCCTTCTCATTCCCACGCTCTCAAATGCCAGGTCTTGAAGTCTTGCACTGGAGTTTCTCTTTTTGGCTGTTTCCTGAGGAGGGCTCTGAACTCCAGCCTGTGCTATCGCTGCCTGACAGGCTGCTCTTGTGGCTTCCCCTTGTTCCCAACCCCATATAAGGGCACCAAGAACTGTCTCCGGAGCCTCTTTCTGTGCAGTGAGCAGATGTGTCTTCCCCCTTAGCTGAGTGCCTGGGCTCTGGGGTGGAAGAGCAGCTGAATTCGGGTTGTGGTTGCTTTTCCTCCTGCCTGAACAGCCTCCAGGAAGCTGAGCACCTGAGGCCAACACATCAGGATGCATCCTTTGCCTTTGTCATACTTCTCTCTGCTGAATTGCTCCCTGTCTCCCCGCTGTTCTGTCACCTCTTGTTTCACCAGTCTGAAACTTTGCCAGTCACAGACTTGGCTTGTACTGTTGCTAAACACATCAAGCAGAGCATACTGCCTTAGCAGGGCTGTGCCTTTCTAGGCACTGAGCTGAGTTCTGAAAACACTTGATAATGATGGCTCGCCTGGTATCCTCCCCAGGCCACCAGCATAAAGGTCTTCTGCTCTGCAAAGAGAGGGGGGCGTTAGAAGTGTTTGTGTACTAGGGCTGTATCACTGAGGCTCCTGAGAGGGAACTGAGCACCCTGTAACTCTGGGCTCAGGGACTTGCCCGTGATCAGTCAAATCCCTGGCAGCTTTTCTGCACATCTGTAATAGGGACCACAGGGCACCTGAGCTATCTGGGCAGCACTGGAGCTTTCAGAGTTTAGATCTAGTTTGCTGGATGTCTTTCACACTGATTCGCTGCTCTCCTGATGTCTCTTCTTCTCCTGTGCAGATGACTTTGGAATTTGGCTGGAAGGAATGCAGCTGGTTAATCACAGAGGGTTTTTATAGCTTCTTGTGCCAATGTCAACAAGTGCTGCCTGACAGTTACTTCCCAGTGAGTCCAGTGTTGGCATACGGGGTCCCTGCAACCTGTTAGTGGTAGGTTTTGCAGCCCTTGGTCTTGTGGCTGTGTGCAGGTACTCCTGGCATCCGCGTCCTTTGACACTGATGTGCAGGAGGCTGCAGAAGGGCCTGTGCTGTAACTGCGTGTTGGCTGGTGTTTAGGGAAGATCAAGGGTTTGATCAAAACAAGCCTAAGACTTGATCTAAGCAGAGATCTCAAGTGGTCCCTTCCAACCTAAATTTTTCTATGACTACGATTAGATCATTTGCCTCCCAGGGATCTGCAGCGGCAGTTACTGGCGCAGCAGGTAGAGAATGTGTTGCCGGGAGTGCTCTGGTCTCTGCTGAGCGTGCTGTGTGCAGGTTGTTCAGACCTGTTTCTGTATTAGTCACTTTGAATTCATCCAAGTGCCTAACCTGGCCTATGCTGTTCCTGGGCGCTGTGACAGCCAAGAGCTTTGGAGACGCTCTCTTAGGAATGCTTTTACCACATGGATTTGTGCCATTGTCACTTCTAGAAATGATTCAAACCGAGTTGAAAGGACTGTTCTTCAGACTGAGTTTGTGGAAATCATTTCTCCTTTTATTCAGCTGCTGAGAAGCAAGAGTTTGTGCTTTGCCTGCACCGGACCAGCTTCCTGTGTGCTTCAGACGTCCGTCAGTGAGGTCCGCGGGGAGAGCAGCTTATCCGGCAGGCAGGTGAAGGGGCAGCTGACATCACGTACCAGGTTGAAATTTAATTAGTTAATTAGTAGAAACATTGTTTTAAAGCTCATGTGCACAGTGATCAGGTTTCACCTTCTGCCACTACTTTCAGCTGGATGAATTTCTTCCCTGCAAGCCATGTAGTGTGGTGCTGCTGTTTCCAAGCGGTTTGCGTTCTACCCCAGAGCCAGCTGTGGTAGTGATCCTTGTGCAGAACTTCTTAAGCACTCTTCTGCAAAATAAGAAGGGATTCTTTTTTACTCCTGTTTTGTAGCCCACTAGTAGAACTCTAAATGTCCTGGTATTTTAGTGTGGGGAAGAGGTGTGTTCTGCGAGTGCTAATGTAGCTGGATACTTCTCAGACCAGAGCATCGTCTGCCCAGCCTGTTGCTGCCGTGCTCCCAGGACAAGCACAGCCCTGCTCCAGGACCCTGCTGCGGTCAGTCCCCCGCAGAGCGGTGAGGAGCTGGCGCCACCTGTTCTGCAGGGACGGCATTCTGCTCCCTCCGGCATGGCTGGCTGGCCCAGACCCCTCCTTGTCTGGTTTTCCCTTGCACAGAGTTCAGCCAGTCGCCAGCTAAGACCATCTCAGAGCAGTTGGGGGTAAAGCACCACTGGTGAGTGGGGCCACTCAGTCGCTGGGGGCTTGCTGTGCACCCAGCTCGGCGGCCCTGCCTGGTAGCTGAATGTGTTGTGCCTTCCTGCTGCCAGAGCCCCCTTGGACATCAGCAGCACTTCTCCACTGGTGGAGCTGGGTGGAAGTCCCCCTGCTCCAACTGTGGCATGATGGGGGGATGCTCTGGGTTTTGGGCCTGAGCATAAAATTGAGCAGCAGTTTGGCCCTTTGGCTTGTGACTGTCGCCCTGGTTCTATGGCCAGACCTTGCTAGCATGCAGAAGGGTGGCAGTCTCTCTGGGTGCTTTCCCCTTGGGCCAAAGTTTCCTACCTTGTCTGGGGGCTGGGTCTTTGGCCATGGCACGAGGTATGTGTGCTGAGGGAGAGCAGACTTGTCTCTTAACTGCATTTGGGCAATGTAACACTAGCTGGGAAGTCTCCCAGGCAGGAGAGGAGGTTTAGGTGAGTGGATCCTGGTTTCTGCCACGCTTGGCAGAGTTGGTGCCATGCTGTGTGAAGCACCTGCAGCTCAAGCAGCTTGGTTTGTGTGGAAGTGACTGTTTCTATTTTTCAGTATACGAAGTGGCACTGGCCTTTCTGGTCCTGTGGTCAGATGGAGACAGCTTTCCGGGAGCTGAGGTGGCTTGAGGAGAAGCACTGTTCTGTGGCAGCTTTTGCCTTCTCAGAGGTGCTGCAGCCCTTTGCTTTCTGAGCTGGGCAGACTGGGACCATCCTTGGAGAGGGTGCCTGGGAAGGCTG
This sequence comes from Apteryx rowi, assembly GCF_003343035.1. Classification (NCBI taxonomy): domain Eukaryota; kingdom Metazoa; phylum Chordata; class Aves; order Apterygiformes; family Apterygidae; genus Apteryx; species Apteryx rowi. The sequence goes on along the minus strand of NW_020451038.1, from coordinate 1,767,386 downwards.
CTCCCAAGCCCTCATGCTCCTGGGCTCTGTGCTGTGCTCAGGTTTCCTTCTCCTTGCAGCCTGCTCCTGCCCGGAGCTGGATGCTGTTAGACAGGTGCCAGGTGCCTTGCTGACTCTGGAGCGGAGACCTCATCCCAGAAGGCAGGAAAGCCAGCCCTCACCACTAGGTCAGCCTCAACTGTCGACTGAACAATATCTGTAGATGTGACAGCGTTAGCACTAAGCAGCTTGGCCGGTTGCTGCCTCCAAAGCAGTGGTGCTGAGGCCGGACTCCTCAGTTTGCTTAAGAAGATTGAGGAGTCTGGTTGAAAAGGAAGAAGCTGGGATTAGGCAAAACCAAAGATGCCAGGAGCGTCTGGCTGACCAGCTTCGTTTGCTTCTGCTACAGGAGGATTTCCCCAAATAGAGGGAGCTAAGTATGTAGCACACTGGTAGCACTTCTTGAACTCCATCCCTGTCCAGCTCATGGAGCCTTTCCTTCTCTGTCTGGTGGCGTTACATGAGGCACTTGGTGCTGCAGGCTCTGGAGGGCAGGGAGATGCCCTTTTGAAGCAAGCACCTCTTCTGGCCTTTGGTTTCCGTCCTTCATTAGTTGCGCAAACAGGCTTTGCTCAGGTGGTCACAAGGAAGGGAAGCCGCTCTCTCAGCTTGCAGAGCCCCCCTGGTGTGTGCTGACTTGTACCCTCTGGAAGCCCTCACAGAGAGGGCAGCTCTTCCTTGTGTGAGCATCTGAAATAACTTCCCCTGCGGGGACGATTAGGCCTTGCCCCTGGGGAGTCCCTCAAAGGCCTTATTATCGTCTGGGACTCTCTCCTCCTTGTCTTAATTAGCCCTTTCCGTTCCTGTTGCTACAGGCAGCCCCTGTGAGAGTCTGGTGATTCCCACAGACAGTCAGGCACGCAGTGCTGGTATAAAAGAGAGGGTGCTGCAAAGCTGCCCCCAGAGGTACCTCCCCTCCTCCCCCAGGGGCCCAGACTTCAAAGCCGAGCACTTTGAAACATGCCCCAGTCCGTCAAACTACCAAGGCCTGGGAAGGGACGTGATTAGCGTTGGAATTTGTCACGGGGAGGATGCAGTGTCCAGAGTGTAATGTCATTCTCTCCTCATAGTTCCTGATGCAGCATTTCTGAGGAACATTATTTCCAGAGCAGTGGCACAGCAGTCAGTCCGTGAGGCACGGGGGATCTGGGGTAGCGAGAGGCACTGCCCAGCCCCGTGAACTCATCTTTGCCCACCATCGTCTCTAAGAGAACTGGCGCCACGACTGCAGTGCGACTGACCTGCTCTGGCTGGGACTGATGCAGCCAGCTTAGCCACGGAAGTTCCCCGGTGGCCGGGAATCCTGAGCGACGCCTGTGGGAGCAGGGACCTGCCGTGCCCAGACTGCTCGTGCCAGCGCCCCACGGCTGCCCTGTCCCGGCGAGCATCCCTGGAGTCCGATGGGGAACGGCCATCGCCCAGCAGAAGGGCGAGTAACAAACTTTTGTATGGCGAATTTACAACAACTGATCACCTTGTTCTTGAGTGAACTTTATACTGTTTCATTTGTTTGTGTAGAATGTTTCTGAAGCTATATTAATATTTAATGTTTAATATGAGGCTGGGCTGCTCCACATTCAGTGTTGTATATTTTGGAATGGCATTGTTTAGTGAAAAGGCAGCGTTAGTATTATTCCGCTCTTAGGAGGGAACGGGACAAAAAACAGACTGTCTTTTTTCTTATATGAAGTGAACTTTTTGTTATGAAGTCCTAGCAGGTGTCCAGCCCTTCAGTAAAATGGTGCTCAGAACCGCCCAGCGTGTCCAACTTGTCTTTGGGCCCTGCCAGACCGTTCCTCTTGGGGCTCCTGATTTGAACCCCAGCTGAACTCGACAGGGCGGTGTCTCCGGTGTGCTTGGCTGCTGTGCAGGGCATGCATAGCTGGAGACTGCCGCCGCCGCCACTCTCTCTTCCTCCCACTCCCCGATTCCTGCCAGTGCAGTGCTGAATGCCCCAGTGGGGTTTGGGGTTACCTAAATCCAGTTCAAGAATGCCTGGCTCAGGATCGAAAATGTTCCAGACAAGTGTTACTGGGTGCTGAACCAGTATGAACTGGCATAAATCTGCATTCCAGGTTAGTTCCTAGATATGTGTTGGGTTGACTCTGCGCTGACAGGCTTTTTGCCAGGTCCCGTCTGTCTGCCTACCCTCTAACTTCTTTCTGGATCTGCCTGTTCCGCAGCCGGTATTGCGCGGCTGGCTAATTCCACAGAAATGCCATTGTTCGCCTGCCTGTGATCCAGATCCAGTTTGTACCACTGGGCAGTCGGTGCGCTGACCCGGCACTAATGGTGCTGGGACCGTGGCCTCAAACATCGTCTCTTCCCTGTGCCATCGGGAACAGCTGGGAACCACCTACCTTCTTCTCTCGCAGAGACCTGAAAGCTGCAGCGCCTGCGTGAGTCAGGCCCAGAGGCATGGAGACTGCTTGAGCTAATTCCCCTGGAAGGGAAGTGGTTAAGTGGTCTTCCTGCTTAATAAGGATGTTCAGGGAAGTGCTGACCACCTGCTGAGGTGCAACCATGTCAGTCCAAGCAGGACTGACCAGGCGTGAGAGGCTGCCCCAGTGCTATTGCACACCAGCTCCCTGCCGGAGGAGCTCAGAGGCTCTGCCGGCCTCTGGGGCCCTGCTCTGCAAGCCCACAAAGCTGCAAGTGCTGGCTCTTCCCGCTTCTGCCCCTCGGAGCTGGGAGTCAAATGGTTTGCTGATGATGGTGAAAGTGCGCTAATTACTCTTGAAAGGTGCTGGTGGAGCTCAAGTCGCTGATCCCCAAGGTAACTGTGGATGTTCAGCAGCTTTGACATGCTGGTGACAGCTGAGTCAGAACTGCTGGCAGATCTCCGTGCAGTGGAGGAGCTTGCTCCCCCCGGCCGTGTCATCTCCCCTTCCCGCTGTGCTCTGGGCCACATGGTCTGGGCTGAATTCCCTCTGTGAGCGGAGGGCGGCCGGCAGCGGAGCTGCAGCAGGCACTAACAGGCGTATGGGGGAGAAGCAGCTGAGAGCAGGCCCAGCCTCGGCGTGCGGGGGTGGCCTTGGGAGGGGAAACTTTGCTGGCAGTTGGCTCTGCTGGGCCTTCCCCGCTCCTGGGATGGAGCTGCCCAGGCCGCAGGCCGCTTGCATTTTACACTGACGCAAGAGCTTGTTTCACTGAAGAGTCCTCCAGAAAGGCAGCGATGACCTCCTGCCTTGGAGATCCTGTTACTATCACCTTTATCAGGCTACTTGCGATCTCCTCAAAGCAAATGAGGTTTGCTTGGCAAGATCCCTTTGATACAGACACCCTGGCCAGTGCTAATGGCTCTTTATCGGTTAATCTTCCAGCTCTCCCATTGCCTCCCTGCAGCCAGAGCTGGTGTGCATCACTCCCCCCCTCACCGCAGGAGCCTCAGGGAAGACCCTCAGCTCCTCCCGTTTGCCGGGTTTCCGGGCAGCAGCAGCAGTGCTCTGCCCTGTGCAGGGGCTGGCCGGACACTGCCCCTGAGCCTGGGGAGGAAGCCGTGGAGGTGAGCGCGAGGCTGTTCCCACCACAACGCCCGAGCAGGCCGGCTCAGGGTAGCTGGCTCCGTCCTCGCCACTGCAGGCAGCTGCCCTTCCCCTGCCTCCCCTGACAGCGGTTCTGGCAGCAGCCGGGCTTGCCCTGCGATGCTGGCCGTGGCGAGCTGGCAGTGGAGCAAGGTGGGAGGTTCACAGTGCTGGAGCCGGGAGCTGAGGTCCTTCAGCGTGTTCAGGTCAAAGCCGCGCAGGGCCAGCAGGGCTCTGCCCGTGCTCCTGTCTGGGAGCATCTCTGCTGCTCCGGATGAGCCTGGGCTGGGTCGGGGATGGGGCCTCCCTCGCGTCCTGCTGTCCTGCCTGGGGCCAAGGGCTGTCACGCGCCTGCAGCCCCAGGAGCCCAGGAGCTGCTGCTTTATCTTCCCGCGACCTTGTTCGCCGGCGTGCGGCCAGGGCTTAACCTTGGCGTGCAGAGCACACGGGACCTCTTCCTTCCTTCAGCCTTGGCTAATAAAAAGCACAGTCCCGGTGTGGGAGCGAGGTCTTGCTCGAGCCGTGCGCGACCGTGCTCCCAGCGGGGCTCCGGGGCTGCCGGCTCGGCGCCCAGCCCGGCCAGCCAGAGGGATCCAGGCACCGCCGGCGAGGGCAGCTCTGCTCGTGGTGAGTGGGGCCAGGCTGGCCGCCAGGCTGGCCGGGTTGGGGCTCAGCGGTGCCCGGGGCACCAGCACGGGGAGGGAGCAGGATCCCTCCACGGGCAGGCGCGTGGGGGCCGGGGGAGCGTGGCTGGTGGCAGCGGTGCCTTCCCGGAGCTCCCCGCACTGCTGCTCGGGTGCTGCGCAGCCCTGCAGAGGTGTCACACCGGGTCCCACGCAGCCGCGCCGCCCGGGCGCTGGGCACCGCCTGGGCCGTCACCGGCGCTCACCTGGCCTTTGCCTCACCTTGGCTGAGGCCTGGCGCGGGCAGGTCCCTCCCCTCGCCTGGCACCGCTCGCCGGAGGAGGAGACAGGCGCCGCGCCGGGCCGCGCCGGCCGCCCTCCTCCAGGAACAAACAGCTCAGCCCAGCCCCGAGCCGAGCGGGCGGCGGGGCCGCGCTGGCCCCACTCCGCAGCCCACCCCAGGGCACGGCCCCCGCCCGCCCCACCAGGCCCCACGCGCGCAGGTAGGAGCCGGCCCGCCGGCGGGACGCGCCGGGGCACGGCCCAGCCCCGGGGCCGGGAGCGGGCAGCTGGCACGAGGCGGCACGTGGGGAAGGGGCTGCGGGGTCCCTCCGGCGAGCCGGGGCAGCGCGCGTGCCCGGACTTTGCCCACGGAGCCGCGTCCGTGGTGAGGGCACGGTGCCCGGGGCCTGCCCGCAGCCAGCCGGTGCTGCGCGGCGCCGGCAGGGACGTGCCGGGGAAGGTCGGGGTGTCGCGGCCGTGCCGGCAGGGCGGGCGCCCGGTGCCACTCCACCTTGCAGCCGCGCCGGTGCCTCTGCTCTGCAGCATCCCCGGGGCGCCCGTCCCGCCGTGCCCGGGCGCGTTCCCATCGTGCCGTGCCGGCAGTCCCGGGAACACGGCGCCGCCGCCTCGCCAGCCCACGAGGCGCCTTTTGTTCACCGCCGGGACGTCCCCGGGGCCCGCCGGGGTGGCGAGGGGACGGGGTGTGCCCGGGCCGCCGACACCTGGGCCGGACGTGCTGCGACTGGGCCCGGACACATGGCCCTGCGGGCGGGCGGGCGGCGGGAGCCTCCGGGCAGAAGGAATCGGCAGTGACATTCCCGTAGCCTGGAGACCGCCGTGCCTTTCAGCGGGCAGCCCATTTGAATAAGAATCGGGCGCGGGGAGGGGGGCCGGGAGCGCTGCCCGCTTTCCCATCGCCTCCCTCGCCGGCCGGCTCATTTCTGCACGGCGCGGTCCGGGGCGCAGCGGGCCTCCGTCCCCCGCCGCCTCCCGCCACCAGCACCGTGCGAGTGAGCCGGACGCCGGAGCCTGCCCAGCTGCACCGGAGCAGGACGCCAGGTACCGCCCGGCCCGAGGGGCTCGCGGGGCTCGGGGACCCCAGCGCCGGCACGCGGCCCCACTGGCGCGGCTTCGAGTGGGCACGGCGCCCGGGGGGAGCCCAGGCGTCCGGCCGGGCTCTGCCCGTCGTGCCCCTGGGGCCCCCACCACGCTGGCCCGGCCTGGCTGCCGTGCGGGGACAGGAAAGATGTGTTTAGGCAGCGCTCGCGCCAGGCTTTGATCCAGCAGTTGCACGGTTGGAAACAGGCAGTTACGGAGGCGAAGAAAGCACAAAAGGCGATTCCAGCCTAAATTTAACAGCGGGACCTCGGCCAGCTGCGGGGATGGCCTTGCCCGGCCTGCTCCGGCGGTGCTGACTCCAGCCCCAGTGCTGGGACCCTCTGGGGACGCCGGCACCCGAGCCAGCAGCGCTCGTGGGGACGGATCCTCCCCGGGGCCGCCCTGAGCAGGGCAGGGGGCCGGTGTGGCCGGTGCGGGGCCACGAGGGGCTCAGGGCACGGCCACAGCCCCGGGGCTGGGGGCTGAACCGCCCCGGCCCCCTGCGCGGCCCCGCTGCTGTCCCCGGGTGCTGTGCAGGACCAGGGGGTCCTCAGGCGCAGCGCGGTGCCGGTACTGAGCTCTCAGCCCTGCACCCGGCCCTGCTGCAGCACCGTCTCCGTGTCCCCCAGGCCAGCGGCCACGGCAGCCCATGGACTTCCTGGTGCTCACTCTCCTCCTGGGTAAGTGCTCCGGCGGCGGCGTGCGCTGGCCTCCTGGGGCCGGGCTCCTGGCGTGGCCGCGTGCCTGCGGCGCCCCGGGGTGCAGGGAGAGCCGTGGGCGGGGGTGGCCCCGTCGCAGGGGTGGCAGCAAGGGCCTGGTGCTCGGCTGCAAATCCCCGTGAGGAAGCCGGGCTGCACTGAGCCTGGCGGGATTAGCGAGCGCCTGACCTGGCTCCCAGCTCCCCCCGGCACCGTGCCGCCGACCGGGGCTCTCCAGCCCCCCCAGAGCCCCACGAGTGCAGGCGCGTGCAGCTGCCCACACGTGCATGCGTGCAGAGCATGCACACGCGGAGCGCACACACACAGCATGCGTGAACACGCACACGGTCGTGCATGTGTGCACCCAGATGCAGCCCCCCAGGAACCCAGGTGCAGCCAGGCCAGCAGCACCCGTGCCCCTGGGCACGCAGGCCATGCTCCACACGGGTCCTTTGCAAGCGCAACCCCCTTTCTGCACGCACCCAGATCTCTCGTGGGTGCACACGCACACACACACGCGCCCCTGGCCCAGACCCTCCTGCCGGGAGCCCTGCACCCTTCCTCCCACGTCATCCCCCCCAGCCCTGCCGCTCCCCTGCCCATGCACAAGGCCCTGGCTGGGCCACTGGGACCCTTCTGGGTCATGGAGCTTCATGCTGCATCAGGGCGTTGAGATGTGGGAATGGGATGGCATGGCATGGCAAAGGATGGGGTGCAGGGTGCATGGGGGTGTGGAGGGGTGCAGGATGGGGGGCGCAGGGGGCGCGGGTGCCCCGGCGCAGACTCCCTCCAGGCCCATCCTTGCGCTCTCAGCAGTCGGGGTGCCGACGGTGGCTGGCTGGGAGGAGCCCGACCTGTCCCACGGCTGCGCCCAGGGCAGCTGCTACCCGGCCACCGGGAACCTGCTGGTGGGGCGAGCCCAGAGCCTGAGCGCCACGTCCACCTGCGGGCTGGATGGGCCCCAGGAGTACTGCATCGTCAGCCACCTGCAGGTGAGCCGCACGGCCCCGGGCACGTGCAGCCCCGGGCGCGCACAGTCCCGGACATGCACAGCCCCGGGCATGCACAGCCCCGGGCATGCACAACCCTGGGCATGCACAACCCTGGGCATGCACAGCCCGAAGCCGCACGGCTCCGGTCACGGCCAGGCACAGGGGCCAGTGCAGGGTCCTGTCGCCAGCCCCTGACGCTGAGCTGTCCCCCGGTGCAGGACTCTGAGAAATGCTTCACCTGCGACTCGCGGGACCCGGCCCTGCGCGACAGCCACCGCATCGAGAACGTCATCTACCTGAGCGGCCCCGACGGCGAGCGGACGTGGTGGCAGTCGGAGAATGGTGAGGCCGGGCGGGCAGCAGGCCAGCCCGCAGGCACGGGCGGCTGCCAGCCAACAGCGCCATGGGGACACGGGGGGTGCTGCAACCGTGACCTGTTCAACCCCCAGGCGTGGAGCACGTCAGCATCCGCCTGGACCTGGAGGGCGAGTTCCACTTCACCCACCTCATCATGAAGTTCAAGGTAACAGTGCCCGGGAGGGCCCAGTTGGGGGCATGGTGCAGCGTGGCACAGCGCGGCAGTGTCACGGCACGGTGTGGCTCAGCATGGTGCAGCTGGGCATGGTGCAGCAGGGCACAGTGCAGCAAGGCACAGTGCAGCGTGGCACGGTGCGGCAGGGCACGGTGTGGTGTGGCGGGGTGCAGTGTGGTGTGGTGCAGCATTGCAGTGTTGCAGCAGGGCCCTGCAGCACAGCGTGGCCTGGCACAGCGCGCTGCAGCAGGGCACAGCATGCCACGGTGCAGCACGGCCCAGCGCAGCGTGGCATGGTGCAGCACAGCACGATGCAGCAAAGCGCCGCGCGGGGCAGCACGGCAAGGTGCAACGCCGCACTGCACGGCGTGGTGCAGCGACGGTGCGCCCCAGTGCAGCGCAGCGCGGCAAAGAGCTCCGCAGCCGCGGGAGCCACAGGGCACCCGCCGCCCTGGTGGCCACGGGGCCGGGGGCGCCGTCGCAGCCTCGTGTCCCGCAGACCTTCCG
>NW_020451038.1:1745622-1757393 GCF_003343035.1 Apteryx rowi | reverse complement strand
GTGCGACGCTGCCGACGACCCGGCGCGGGGGCTCATCGCGGGGCAGTGCCGCTGCAAGGAGAACGTGGCGGGGCCCCGGTGCGACCGCTGCCGCCACGGCGCCTACGGCCTCAGCCACGGGGACCCGCAGGGCTGCCAGCGTGAGCAGCGCCCGGGGGGACGGGGACGGGTGGAGGGGTGGGATGGAGGGATGGGGAATGGGGAATGGAGGGATGGGGAATGGAGGAACAGGGGATGTGGGTGGAGGACTGAGATGGAGGAATGGGAAATGGAGGGATGGGGGATGGAGGAATGGGGGTGGGAGGGATGGGGAATAGAGGGAGGGAGATGGAGGGATGGAGTGATGGGGATGGAGGGATGTGGATGGAGGGATAGGATGAGGATTGGGATGGAAGGATGGGATGGAGGAAGGGGATGGAGGGATTTGGGATGGAGCGATGGAGTGATGGGGATGGAGGGATATGGGATGGAGGGATAGGATGAGGACTGGGATTGAAGGATGGGATGGAGGGATGGGATGGAAGGATGTGGGATGGAGCAATGGAGTGATGGGGATGGAGGGATAGGATGAGGATTGGGATGGAAGGATGGGATGGAGGGATGGGGATGGAGGGATGTGGGATGGAGGGATAGGATGAGGATTGGGATGGAGGGATGGGATGGAGGGATGGGGGCCAGGGCCGGCGCAGGGGTGCCAGCCCGCGGCGCGTGCGTGTGCGTGGGCAGCGTGCCGGTGCGACGCGCGGGGCACCGTGGCGGGCAGCTCCCCCTGCGACCCCATCAGCGGCGACTGCTACTGCAAGCGCTTCGCGGCCGGGCGCTCCTGCAGCCAGTGCGTGGTGAGTGCCCCCAGCCCCACGGCCTGCCCCGGGGCTGCCCCTGCTGCCGGCGCTGCCCCGCAGCCCTGGCCCCCCGCCCCACACCTGCCCCCCGGCGGCAGGCCGCCCGCCCCCTCCCCAGCTGGCCCCCGTCTCGCCGCAGCCCGAGTTCTGGGGCCTGAGCTACGACGTGGGGGGCTGCCGGCCCTGCGCCTGCGACTTCGGCGGAGCCTACAGCAACCGGTGGGGCCCGCGGCGCCCGCGGCACGGCTCGCCGGGGACCGGCCCGGCGACCGGGATGGGGACAGGGCTGGGGGACAGATGGGGAATGAGGGAGGGATGGGGATAGGCATGGAGGGATGGGGCAGGGATGGAGCGATGGGGACGGGAAGTGATGGGGCAGGGATGGAGGGAGGGATGGGACAGGGATGGAGGGTTGTGGCAGGGTGGGGACAAAGATGAAGGCCTGGGACAGGGAAGGAGGGATGGGAACAGGGATGGAGGGTTGGGGCAGGGATGGAAGGATGGGCACGGGGAGGAAGGGATGGGACAAGCCCGGGGGGCTGCTGGACGGGGCTGGTGGGCAAGGCCGGAGCCAGGCGGCAGGCAGGGACGGACAGACGGACGGACGGATGGAGGGCCGGGCCGGTCGCCCGCAGGTGCTCCATGGAGGACGGCGCCTGTCCGTGCCGCCCGCACCTCATGGGGCGGCAGTGCGACCAGGTGCAGCCCGGCTTCTTCTGCGCCCCCCTCGACTACTACACCTACGAGGCCGAGCGGGCCGCGGGCCACGGGCCCGGCCACCCCCAGCTCCCGGTGAGTACCCCGGCACCGGGGGCCCTAGGGAGCCCCGTCGGCCCCCCGGCCGGGCCCGGGCCCCGCGCGCGCCTGGCACCCCGCCACCGCCGATGCCGCGTCCCCGCAGGGCGCCACCCGGGCTGAGGCGCCCCTGGACTGCGTGGAGTACCACAACGGGGTGCCCAGCGGGCGGAAGGGGCGCTCGCGGCACCGGCGCAGCCCCCCGCGCGCCCCGTCTCGCCGCGGCCGCCACCAGCCCCCCAAGGTACCGGGGGGCCGGGACGCGCTGGGCTGGCGTGGAGGTAGCGGGGTGGGGGCGGCCGTGGGGCAGAAGCCGGGGGTGGGATTGGGGCAGCCCGGGGAGGGGGGCCGGGATCGGTTCAGCCGTGCCCGTGCCCGTGCCCGTGCCCAGCCCGACGTGGAGGAGGTGGCCCGGGACGGGGCCGGGCGCATGGTGACGTGGACGGGGCCGGGCTTCGCCCGCGTGCGGGACGGCGCTGGCCTGACCTTCCGCATCGACGACGTGCCCTACCCCATGGAGTACGAGATCCTGCTGCGCTACGAGCCCGAGGTGAGCCCGGCCCCGGCCGCCGGCGCCCGCAGGCCAGGAGCCGTCCGGGGCACGTGCGCGTGCCGTGGGGCAGGCGGCTCGCACGCGCCGCGCGGCCCYCGACGGCCCCCTCGCCTCTCGCCGCAGTCGGCCGAGGACTGGGAGGCCGTGGTCAGCGTCAGCTCCCGGGCGCTGCCCACCAGCCCGCGCTGCGGGAACCTGCTGCCCTCCGAGCAGATGTACCGCGAGAGCCTGCCGCACACCCAGAGGTGAGGGACGGGGACAGGGACGGGGACGGGGACAGGCCTGCCACACACCCCGAGGTGAAGGATGGGGATGGGGACAGGGGCAGGGATGGGGACGGGGACAGGGATGGGGACAGGGACAGGCCTGCCACACACCCCAAGGTGAAGGATGGGGATGGGGATGGGGGCAGGGATGGGGACGGGGACAGGGACAGGGACGGGGACAGGGACAGGCCTGCCACACACCCCGAAGTGAAGGATGGGGATGGGGACAGGGGCAGGGATGGGGACAGGGACAGGGATGGGGACAGGGACAGGTCTACCACACACCCAGAAGTGAAGGATGGGGATGGGGATGGGGATGGGGACAGACCTACCACACACCCCAAGGTGAAGGATGGAGATGGGATGGGGATGGGGATGGGGACAGGTGACAGCCCTGCCAGGCACCCAGAAGTGATGGACAGGGATGGTGATGGCTTTGGGGACGGCGTGGGAAGGGGGACAGTCCTGCTGCACACAAAGGTGAGGGATGGGGACAAGATGGGGATGGGGACAGAGGCAGGGCAGGTGGCCCGGTCCTGCCGCACAGGGACGTCCCACCGTCCCCCTGCCATCGCCGTGGTGCCGGGGCGCTGTGCCCTGACGCTGGCCCCCACGCAGGTACGTGCTGCTCTCCCGGCCCTTCTGCTTCGAGCCCAGCACCCCGTACGAGGTGGCCGTGCGGCTGCAGCGGGCCGGCGTCACCCAGCGCCACCCCAGCGCCTTCATCCTCATTGACTCGGTAAGGGGGCAGGGGGCCCGCTGTGCCCCACGCCTGGCGCCCGGTGCGGATGGGGCGAACAGCAGGGACTGGGGACCGCGGGGCGAGTGGGGACCCCAGACTGCTCTCAGCCTGGAGCTGTGTGTGGGGCTGGGAATGGGGCTGGGGACAGGGAGGGAGACGTCAATGGGGGCAGGGACACTGATGGGGATGCCAGTGGGGACGGTGATGGGCTGGGGCTGGGGACATCCATGGGGATATCAGCGGAGTTGGGGATATCATGGGGATGGGGTTACCAACGGGGTTATCAATGGGGCTGGGGATGCCAGTGGGGCTGGGGATGTCACTGGGGCTGGGGAGGTCGATGGGGACGGGGACAGGGATAGGGATGGGGATGGAGCTGGGGCAGGGGGTGTCAGTGGGGCTGGGGAGGTCAACGAGGATGGGTATCAGTGGGGCTGGGGGGTATCAATTGGGCTGGGGTGGATGAGCCCCCCGCAGGGTCGGGGCTGCCCCGGCGCGGATGGATCCAGCCCCACATGCAGGGACCATCCCGCCTGGCCCGGTGGCGGGGCCGCTCTGCCCCTCGCCCCACGCGGCAGCGCCCACCTCCCACCGCCCCGCTCTCCCGCCGCAGCTGGTGCTCCTGCCGCGGGTGCCGGAGCTGCCGGGCTTCGAGGGCGCGGAGGCGGCGGCCGCGCAGCGCCGCGAGGAGCTGGAGCGCTACCGGTGCCTGGAGGCTTTCCGCATGGCGCCGCTGCCCGCCCTGGCCGAGACCTGCGCCCGCCTCGTCTGCAGCGTCTCGGCCCTGCTGCACGACGGGGCGCTGCGTGAGTGGGGCTGCGCCGCGGCGCGGGTGGCCGGGGGCCGCTGCGTGGCTCGGGGTGGCGTTGTGCCCGCTGCAGTGGGTCAGGATGGGGCTGTGCCCATTGCAATGGGTCAGGAATGGGCCACGCCCCTTGCACGGGGGCCAGAGGCAGCCGGTGCAGTGGGTCAGGATGGGGCCATGCCCCTTGTGGGGGTGGCAGGATGGGGCCGTGCCCATTGCAATGGGTTAGGGGTACCCGGTGCAGTGGGTCAGGATGGGGCTGTGCCAGTTGTAATGGGTCAGGATAGGACCGTGCCCCTTGCAGTGGGTCAGGATGGGGCCATGCCACTTGCAGATGGGGCAAGGGGACCTGGTGCAGTGGGTCAGGATGGGACCGTGCCCAGTGCAGTGGGTCAGGATGGGGACGTGCCCCTGGCGGGGGGCAGGGCGCCCGTGGCCGCGCGTGCCGGGCGGCCCCGCTCCACGCGGCTCCCGCTCCCGCAGCCTGCCAGTGCGACCCGCAGGGCTCCCGCAGCGGCGTGTGCCAGGCGCTGGGCGGGCAGTGCCAGTGCAAGCCCCACGTCGTCGGGCGCCGCTGCGACCGCTGCGCCCCCGGCAGCTACGGCTTCGGGCCCCTGGGCTGCAGCCGTGAGTAGCGGGTCGGGGCGCGCCGGGCCGGGCCGTGGGCAGCGGGACCCCTGCGCTGGCGGTGGCGGTGCCCTGGGACCCCAGCCGTGTGTGTCCTCCTGTCCGTCTCTCCGTCTGTCCGGTGGGGCCCCACTGTCCTGCATGGGGCTGGGTGTTGCTCCGGCTTGCAGTCACCACCCATCCGTCCATCTGTCCATCCGGGCCTCCGTCTCAGCCCTGCTGTCCTGCAGCCTGTGGGGTGGGCATGCTCTGGGTCCAARTCCCCCATCTGTCTGTCCTTCCATGTATCCGATGGAGCCCCGCTGTCCTGCACGGGGCTGGGCGCTGCTCTGGCTTGCAGTCTGTCCGTCTGCCTGCTCCCCCGTCCCATGGCCCATCCGTGCATCCGCGTCCTCCTGCCCTGCCACCTGTGGGTCGGGCATACCCCGCACCCCCCCCATCCGTCCGTCCCTCTGTCCGCGCGCCTGACCCGAGCGGTGCCGTTCCGCAGCCTGCGCCTGCTCCCCCGAGGGCTCGGCGTCGGGGACGTGCGACGCGGCGAGCGGGCAGTGCCGGTGCCAGCCCGGCGCCGTGGGCCGCCAGTGCGACCAGTGCCAGCCGGGCCACTGGGGCTTCCCGGCCTGCCGGCCCTGCCAGTGCAACGGGCACGCCGAGGACTGCGAGCCCCGCATGGGCAGCTGCCTGCGCTGCCGCGACCACACCGCCGGCCGGCACTGCGAGAGGTGAGCGGGACGGGGCGGCACGGCCATGCCGCGCACCGGGGGAACGTCCCCCCCCCCCCGTTGGCCACTCAGCCCTGCTCCTCGCAGGTGCCAGGACGGCTACTACGGGGACCCGGTGCTGGGCTCGGGGCAGCAGTGCCGGCCCTGCCCCTGCCCCGGCTTCCCCGGCACGCGGCACTACCACGGGAGCGCCTGCCACGCCGACCAGGAGACCGGCCACATCGTGTGCCTCTGCGCGCCCGGATACGCCGGTGAGGGGCGCCGCGCCGCGGGCTCCGGCGCCGGGGATGCTCCGGGAGGTGCCGGACCCCCCAGCACCCACGGGCCCTCCGCTGCTGCCCGCAGGGCCACGCTGCGACCGCTGCTCCCCCGGGTACTTCGGGGCGCCGGAGACGGAGGGGGGCGTCTGCCGGCCCTGCCAGTGCAACAACAACATCGACGCCAGCGACCCGGGGGCCTGCGACCCCCGCACGGGGCGCTGCCTGCGCTGCCTGTACCACACCGCCGGCCCCCGCTGCGCCGAGTGCCGGCCCGGCTACTACGGCAATGCCCTGCAGCGCAGCTGCCGGCGTGAGCGGGGCCCGGGGGAGCCCGGGGGCTGAGGCTGCGCGGGGGCTGGGGGGCTGGGGCCGTGCCGGGGTTTTGGGGCCATGCAAGGGGCCGGGGCCGTGCAAGGGGTTTGGAGCTGTGTTGGGGTTTTGGGGCCATGCGAGGGGTGGGGGCCATGCAGGGTTTGGGGCTGTGCAAGGGATGGGGGCCGTGTGGGGTCTGGGGCTGTGTTGGGGATGGGGCCATGCAAGGATTTGGGGTCGTGCAAGGGTTTGGGGCTGTGCAAGGGGTCGGGGACATGCAGGGATCTGGGGCCGTGCAGGGGTTTTGGGGACATGCAAGGGGTGGGGGCCATGTGGGGGTCAGAGTTGTGCAGGGGGTCGGGGCTGTGCAGTCTTTGGGGTCACCGGTGGGTTCAGGACCCCGCAGGGGGGTTCGGGGCGGTGCAGGGGGTCAGTGCCGGGCAGGGATGTTGGGGTCAGGTCGGCGTGCCGGGAGGCCATGGCTGGGGCAGGGGGCGGTGGGCAGAGCTGGCCCCCCGGCAGAGCCCGCGTCCCACGCGGCCGCCCACCCCGCAGGCTGCGGCTGCGACCCGCGGGGAACGCTGGCCTCGCGCTGCGCCGCGGGCACCTGCGCCTGCGACGGGGCCTCGGGCGCCTGCGCCTGCCGCCCCAACGTGGTGGGCAAGAGCTGCGACCGCTGCGCGCCCCACTTCTGGAGCCTGGGGGGGCCGGGGGGCTGCGAGCCCTGCGGCTGCCACCCCACGCGCGCCCTGCAGCCCGCCTGCGACRTGGTGAGTCCCCCATGCCCACTGGCGTCGCGGGCCAGCCGCCCCCAGGCGCCCCGGGGCTGTGCTGCGGCCCGGCTGAGCACGGCGCTCTCGCTGCAGGTCACGGGGCAGTGCCCCTGCCGCCCCGGCTTCGGGGGCCGCGTCTGCTCCCAGTGCCAGGAGCATCACTGGGGCGACCCCGAGCTGGAGTGCCGAGGTGGGAGCGTGTCCGAGGGGCCGGGGGCAGCAGGGCTCTGGGGWCAGGGGACATCTGAGCATGGGGGCCCTGGGGAAACGTGGGGCCTTGGGGACACAGGGTGTCTGGGGACACAGCAGGCCCTGGGACGCAGGAGGCTCTGGGGTCGTGGTGGGCCTCTGGGGACATGGTGGGACCCTGGGAGCATGGTGGGACCCTGGGGACATGGCGGACCCTTGGGACATGGGAGCCCTGGGGACTCAGGGGCTTGGGCATATGGTGGGACCCTGGAGACATGGTGGGAACCTGGGGTCATGGGTCTCCCTGGGGACATGGTGGGATGCTGAGGTCATGGTGGGACCCTGGCAACATGGGGGACTCTGGGGTCATGGGCATCCCTGGAGTGATAGGGGGACCTGGGGACATGGGGGGATGCTGATGTCTTGGGATGTCCCGGGGGACACTGAGGACACAGGGACCCAGGCAAATGGTGGGACCCCAGGGATATGGTGGGACCCTGGGGACCTCATGGGACCCTGGGCTCATGGGGGTCCCTAGTGTCACAGCGGGATCCCAGGGACACGGGGGATGCTGGGAACACGGGGGGATGCTGGGGACGTGGCGGGACGCGGGGGGTGCAGGGGCGTGCGCAGCGGCGGGGCGCGACGGTGCCTGTCCCCGCAGCCTGCGAGTGCGAGCCGCTGGGCTCCGAGAGCCCGCAGTGCGAGCGGGCCAGCGGGCAGTGCCGGTGCCGGCCGGGCTTCGGGGGGCCGCGCTGCGACCGCTGCCAGCGGGGCTACCAGGACGCCTTCCCCCGCTGCTCGCCCTGCCACCCCTGCTTCGGGCGCTGGGACCCGGCGCTGGGCAGCCTGCGCGACGAGCTGCGGCGGCTGCGGGCGCAGGCGCGGGCGCTGCGCGAGGGGGGTCCCGCGCCCCCGCCGAGCCCCCGGCGCCTGCGGGAGCTGCAGGAGGCCCTGGGGCGCCTGGGGCACCTGCTGGCCGAGGGGGACAGCGCCAGCGCCCCRCTCCTGCGCCGCCTGGGCGACCGGCTGGACCGCACCAGGCGAGTGGGCGCCGCGGCTCGCGGGGGGGTCGGGGAGCTCGGTTCRGTGCGGGGAGCCCCGAGGGGGGCCTGAGACCCGGCTGCCTCCAGGACGGAGCTGGACGACTTCTGGAAGCAGCTGCAGGAGCTGGAGCAACATCTGGAGCAGCTGGCGAGGCGGGAGGCGCAGCGCCGGGAGCGGCTGGCCGGGCTGAGCCGGGAGCTGGGCGAGCTCAACCGCACCGCGTGCCACCTCGAAGGCGCCATCGGCACCGTGCCAGGCACCGGCTCCGCGGGTGAGAGCGGCGGGCGAGGGGCCGGGGGCACCCAGGGGCGGCCGTGCCCTGACGCTGCCGCCCGCTGCCCGCAGAGTCCTACCGGCGTGCGGCGGCGGCAGCGGCGGCGGTGTCGCGGCAGGCAGAGGAGCGGGCGGCGGCGGCGCTGAGCCGGGCGCAGGCCACGCGGCGGGCGGCCGAGCGGGTGCTGCGGCGCCGGGGCAGCGCTTTCCGCCGCAGCGCGGCTGCCCAGCGCAAGTCGCTGTGGGAGGCACAGAAGCGGGTGGCCGGGCTCAGCGTGGCCGGCATCAATGCCAAGGTGAGAGCGGCACGGGGTGCGGACGGGTGCTGCGGGGGGACACCGTGCCCCCTCCGTGCTGCGTCCCCCCCGGCTCAGCCCCACATGTCGCTGCCCTGCAGATCTGCGGGGCGCCCGGAGACCGGAGCTGCGCGCAAGCCCCCTGCGGAGGAGCCCTGTGCCGGGATGGTGCCGGTGGCCGGCGCTGCGGGGGCCCGGGGTGCGCGGGCGCCCTGCCCGTGGCCGCGCATGCCCTGCGCAGCGCCCGCAACGCCTCGCGGCAGCTGGATGCGGCSCTGGGGCAGCTGGGCGCTGTGGCGCACAAGGTAGGGCGGCAGGGCCGGCAGGGCCCCGCGCGGGCACGGGGGCACGACCCTGCTGCGTCCTCACCGTCCCTCAAATGTCCCCGCTGCGCCCTTGAGGGTGCCCCTTGTGCAGCCTCCTCGTGGCCCCTTGCTCGTGGCCCTGCTGTGTCTGCTCTGCGTCCCTCCTGTGCCCCATTTGTGCCCCCTTGCGAGTCCCCTCGTGCCCCTTTGCACGTCCCTCCTGTGCCCTTTCCTTGCACACCTGTCACCCCCCCTTGCGCACTCCCCTTTTACGTCCCTTTTATGCCCCTTCGTGCCCCTCTGCACGTGCCCCTGTACCCCCTCGCATGTCTCCGTGCCACCGCTGCACCCCGTGCCCGCCCCACGGTGCCCGCAAGCGCTGCGCCCCACGCTCAGCGCCCCATCGCCCCCCAGATGCAGGAGGTGCAGGATCTGGCGCGGGGCGCGCGGAGCCRAGCCGAGGAGGCGCTGGGGCGCTCGCAGGCAGCCCGCACCCGTGCGGAGAAGGCCACGGCGCAGCTGCGGGACTTCATCCGCCGCATCAAGGCCTTCCTGGCAGGTAGGGCCAGGCACGGGGCGGGCGCCGGGCGCTGGGCACAGGGCGGTGTGGCGCCGGCGCTGAGCGCAGCCCCGCTCCGTGTCTCCACAGAGGAGGGAGCCGACCCGGCCAGCATCGAGCTGGTGGCCCGGCAGGTGCTGAACATCTCCCTGCCCAGCAGCCCCGGCAGGATCCAGGAGCTGCTGCGCGAGATCCAGGAGAGCATCGGCCAGCTGGACGGGGTGGACGCGGTGCTGAACAGCACGGCGCAGGGGCTGGCCGCGGCCCGCAGCCTGCTGGCGCAGGGGCAGGAGGCCAGGCGAGTGCCGGGGGAGGCGCTGGCCCGGCGCGGGGGGCCGGGAGCTGGCCCGCGGCGCTGCGGGGTCCTGGCTTCGAGGGACGAGCCAGGCCCGTGTGTCCGCAGGGAGCGGGCGGAGGGCGTGCGGGACGTGCTCGCGGGGACACAGCAGGCGCTGCAGACGGCGCAGGCCCAGGCGGCGGCAGCGGGGAGCGCGCTGCAGAGCGCCAGGGACGCCATCCGCATGGCGGAGAGACGGGCCAAGGAGGTGCGGGGCAGCTGGGGCCGGGAGTAATGGGGCCGGGGGCAACGGGGCCGAGGCCATGTGTACACTGGGGGTAGTGGGGCCGGGGCCATGGGCATGCCGGGTACTGGGGTGGGGGCCGTGGGCATGCAGSGGAGCGGGACTGGTGGTTTGGGCATGCCGGGGAAGTAGGGCCAGCGGCATGGGTACATGGGGGATAACAGCGTCAGTGCCATGGGTATATTGGGGTGATGGGGCCAGTCCCATGGGTATTTTGGGATAACAGGGCTGGTGCCGTGAGTATATTGGGGGGTAGCGGGGCTGATGCCACGGGTACATTGGGGTAACGGGGCTGGTGCCATGGGTACATTGGGGTACCAGGGCCGGGGCCATAGGTATATTGGGGTAATGGGGCTGGTGCCATGGGCATATCAGGGTAACAAGGCTGGTGCCGTGGGTACACTGGGGGAGCAGGACGGGTGCCATGGGCATGCCAGGTAATGGGGTGGGGGCCGTGGGCATGCAGGGGAGCGGGACTGGTGTTTTGGGCATGCTGGGGAAGTAGGGCCAGTGCCATGGGTACATGGGGGATAACAGTGTCGGTACCATGGGTATATTGGGGTGATGGGGCCAGTCCCATGGGTATTTTGGGATAACAGGGCTGGTGCCATGAGTATATTGGGGGTAATGGGGCTGATGCCACGGGTACATTGGGGTAACGGGGCTGGTGCCATGGGTACACTGGGGGAGCAGGACGGGTGCCATGGGCATGCAGGGGGCAGGGGGCCAGGCCGTGAGAGTGCTGGGGGAGCAAGGCCAGCGCCCCGGGCACGCTGGGGCTGCCAGGGCCGGGGTGCAGGCACGCCGAGGGAGCAGGGCTGGCGCCGGGGCAGGCGGCGGGTCGCCGCACGTGCCGGCAGCCTGGTGCCCCCCGCTCACCCAGGCGGAGCGCAAGCTGCAGGCGCTGGAGGGCAAGGAGCAGCGGGTGCAGAAGCGGCTGCAGGAGCTGGCGCAGCGCGTCGCCGCCCTGCAGCAGCAGAGCCGAGACAGCCGGCGCTCGGCCCAGCAAGCCGAGGAGCGGGCGCAGCTCGCCACCGCCGCCGCGGGGACGCTCAGCCAGGTGAGCCGCGGGGCAGGGCGGTGGGGCACGGCCGTGCCRGGGACCCGCACCGGGGGCTCGGCCTCACCGCACCCCTCCGCTGCCAGGACCTGGCACAGGTGACGCAGCGGTACCTGCTGCTGAAGGGCCGGGTGAGCAAGCTGGACGGGGCGGCCCCGGGCGCGCGGCAGCGCGTGATGCAGATCACGCAGCAGGCCCAGCACCTCCTGGACAAGGCCAACAGCAGCAAGAGGAAGCTGGAAGGTAGGGGGGCAGCGCGGGGGTGGCGGGGGCGCGGATGGGGGGGTTGCACCTAGGTCGTGCCCCCATGCTGCCCGTCCCCGCAGAGCTGGAGCAGCACTTTGGTGCCAACGAGCAGGCGATGGCGGCGAAGGCGACACGGCTGCAGGCGCTGGAGCGGCGGGTTTCGGGGCTGCTCGAGGAGATCCGGGAGAAGGCCAACGCTTACGCCACCTGCTAGGGCGCCCCGGCCCGGCGCGAGCTGCAGGGGGGCATCGCCGGGGCTGCAGCAAGGCCCCGCTGCTCAGGCCAACCTGGCCCCACAGCACAGCCCCACGCGTTCGGGGCACGCACGGCATGCTTCCCGCCCCGGCTGCTGCGGGGGCATCGGGCACCCCGCCGCCCTGGGGAGCGGGCCCCCGGCAGCGGGTGCCGGACCCCCTCCCCGTGCAGCCGCAGGCCCCAAACCCGCCCCCCCGGGGCCCCTGCAGCATCGCTGCGCCTCCAAATAAAGCCCCGAGCAGCGGCTGCGCCGGTGTCTGGTG
>NW_020451038.1:1743538-1743889 GCF_003343035.1 Apteryx rowi | reverse complement strand
CCCGCGGCCATGCTGGTGGAGCGCTCGGCCGACTTCGGGCGCACCTGGCGGGTGTACCGCTACTTCGCCTACGACTGCGCGGCCGCCTTCCCCCACGTGCGCCGCGGCCCCCTGCGCCGCATCGACGACGTCATCTGTGAGTCGCGCTACTCTGACATCGAGCCCTCCACCGAGGGAGAGGTGAGAGCCCGGGGCTGCGACGCAGGCGCTGCCGGCACGTGGGCAGCCGCAGCTCGGCTCGTGCGGCGCATGGGGATGGGAGCGGAGCAGGACATGCACACAGCTTGTAGGGATGGGCTGGGAGCGGAGCAGGACATGCACACAGCTCGCAGGGATGGGATGGGATGGGAG
>NW_020451038.1:1732046-1742842 GCF_003343035.1 Apteryx rowi | reverse complement strand
AGGGATGGGATGGGATGGGAGCGGAGCAGGGCATGCACACAGCTCACAGGGATGGGCTGGGATGGGATGGGAGTGGGGTAGGGCATGCACGCAGCTCACAGGGCCAGGCAGGAGCGGAGCAGGGCATGCACACAGCTCGCAGGGATGGGATGGGATGGGATGGGATGGGAGCGGAGCAGGGCATGCACACAGCTCGCAGGGCTGGGATGGGATGGGAGCGGAGCAGGGCATGCACACAGCTCGCAGGGCTGGGATGGGATGGGAGCGGGGTAGGGCATGCACATGGCTCACAGGGCCAGGACAGATTGGGATTGCCCCTGGTCTGCCCTTTCCTCTCTGCCTTCTCCGTGTTTGCAGGTGATCTACCGAGTGCTGGACCCTGCCATCCCCATCCCGGACCCCTACAGCCCCGACATCCAGAGTGAGTCGCCGACTGCTCAGGGGCTCCAGGCTGGCTGCTCTATTTTGGGTGCAGCTATTTTGGCTGCTCTTCCCCAGCTCTGAGCTCTGCCGTGGGAGTTGGGGCCAGATCCAGCCCGCAGGGGCTCAGGCCCCCGCCTGCACCCCGGCCCACGGGAGCCGCAGGGGCCACGCTGGGAGCTGCAGCCCGTGGGAACAGCTAAAGACCGGGCTGCGTCAGAGCGAGCGCAGGGCACCGAGCAGAGGGCTGGGCCTGCGGGGAGCGCCGGGACAGCTGCGCCGGCAGCTGGGCCGTGCCAGAGCTGGGCCCAGCCCCAATGCTGAGCGGGAAGGGATCGGTGGTGGGAAAGGCTGCAGGCCGGGCCGGGCACGAGATGGAGGGAGTTAACCACACAGGGCTAAATTTAGGCCGGGAGCAGGAGGAGGGGAGGAATCTGCAGGGCAGGCTTGCTGGGAAGCTGCGGTCCCGGGGGAGCCGTCCCGTGCTGCCGGGGCACCGGAGCAGCGCGAGGTTGTGCCTGCCATGCACAGCGCTGCCCCGCTGCATGCACCCCCAGCGGCAGCGCCCAGAGCCCCCAAACCTGCCCTGGCCCGGGATGCAAACCGCTGCTCCGGGAGCTCCCGGCCCGGGCTGGCGATGCCCCCCTGTAGCCGACTGCATGCAGCCCATGCAGGGCACGCGCTGCCGGAGCCGGCCGTGTGGCACCCGGTGCCGACGCTGGTCTCTCCCCGTCCCCAGACCTGCTGCGCGTCACCAACCTGCGGGTGAACTTCACCAAGCTGCACACGCTGGGTGACAACCTGCTGGACTCGCGGCGGGAGATCCGCGAGAAGTACTACTACGCGCTCTACGAGCTGGTGCTGCGCGGCAACTGCTTCTGCTACGGGCATGCCTCCGAGTGCGCCCCGCTCAGCGGGGCCCCCGCCGCCGCCGACGGCATGGTAGGGCAAGCCTGGCCCCGTGCGCCCTGCCACTGTGCCGCGCTGGAGCTGGGCGGCCTGGGTTCCCAGTCCTGCGCCCCTCACCACTGCATCCCGGCAGGTGCACGGCCGCTGTGTCTGCAAGCACCACACGCAGGGCCTCAACTGCGAGCGCTGCGAGGATTTCTACCACGACCTGCCCTGGCGCCCGGCCGAGGGCAGCAGCACCAATGCCTGCCGCCGTGAGTGCTGCTGGCGCGGGGCGCCCGGCGCAGCGTCGCGCTCACCCCGCCGTGCCCAGGCCGCCTGGGGTCCTGCGGGCTGCGCCCAGCGGGTTGGGGTGCATCGTGCTGGGGTCTGGGGCTGGGAGTCCTGGAGGTCGCGGTTTGGGGTTGGAGGTGCTGCATGCCGGGGCTGGAGTTTGGGTGCCCCACACCGGCTTTCGGGGCGTTGGGGTCTGGGTGCTGCATGCCGGGTTGGGGGGAGCTGGGGTTGGGGTTGCTCCATGCCAGGGTGGCAAGGTTCGGGGTCAGGGGTGCATGGTGGGGTTTGGGAGGGACTGGGTTTGGGGGTGCTGCATGCCACGTTTGAGGGTCGGGGTGCTGCCTGCCGGGTTTGGGGTTTGGGGTCGGGGTGCTGCATGCCCCCCRCGGTGCCGTCCCCRCAGGGTGCGACTGCAACGAGCACTCGCGGCGGTGCCACTTCGACATGGCCGTGTACCTGGCCACGGGGAACGCCAGCGGGGCCGTGTGCGACGGCTGCCAGCACAACACCATGGGCCGCCGCTGCCACCTCTGCAAGCCCTTCTACTACAGGGACCCCAGCAAGGACCTGCGGGACCCCGCGGTGTGCCGAGGTGGGAGCCGGGGCTGGGGGCGTCGGGGTGCCCTGCCGGCCGCAGGTGCTGACCCTGCCTGTGCCCGCAGCCTGCGACTGCGACCCGGCGGGCTCGCTGGACGGCGGGCTGTGCGACGCTGCCGACGACCCGGCGCGGGGGCTCATCGCGGGGCAGTGCCGCTGCAAGGAGCACGTGCGGGGCCCCCGCTGCGACCGCTGCAAGCCCGGCTTCTTCGGGCTCAGCGCCGCCAACCCGCAGGGCTGCCAGCGTAGGTACCGCCGGCGGCGCCGGCTCCCACGGGCGCAGGGGCACCCGCCGGGGCCCGGCATATGGCTCGGCCCTGCCGGACGCTGCTGGCTCTCTGCGCAGGGTGCCAGTGTGACCCCCGTGGCACTGTGGCCGAGGGCAGCCGGTGCGACCCCGTCAGTGGCGACTGTCTCTGCAAGCGGCTGGTGACCGGGCGCAACTGCAACCAGTGCCTGGTGAGTGGGGCTATGCCCAGGGACCGTGCACGGCTGCTTGCACGACTGCCTGGGGACCGTGCCCGGTGCTCGGGGACATGGCGCTGGAGCCAGGCGCTCACTGACGCTCTCACTCCCTGCAGCCAGAGCACTGGGCGCTGAGCCACGACCTCCCGGGGTGCCGGCCCTGCAACTGTGACGTGGGAGGTGCCCGCAACAACCTGTAAGTTGGGGCCGGGGGCAGCAGCGGGGCACCCTGCCGGCATGCGGCCCCGGGGAGCGCCAGGGCTTGGCGCTGATGGTGCCGTCGGCGTGCCAGGTGTGCCGTGGAGACGGGGCAGTGCCGGTGCCGCAGCCACATGGTGGGACGGCAGTGCGGCCAGGTGGAGCCTGGTTTCTACCGCATCAACCTGGACCACTACACCTACGAGGCCGAGGATGCCCAGCTGCAGCAGGTGAGGGGCAAAGCTGTTCCTGGGGGCCGCAGGGTCCCTAGGCCGGTGGGCGCCCTCTCCTGCAGCGGGGTGGCAGGGCGGAGGGATGCCTGCAGCCAAGGCACCCTGCGGGGTCACGTCTCACAACTGCCCCTTGCACCAGGGTTCGGTGGTGGAGCGTGAGCCCCCCGCGGGCCGCCCGGCCTCGTGGACAGGGACGGGGTTTGCCCGCGTGCTGGAGGGCAGCTTGGTGGAGTTTCACGTGGGCAACTTGCCCTTCTCCATGGAGTACGACGTGGTCATCCGCTACGAGCCCCAGGTGAGCCCCGGCTGGGGAGGCTGAGCTGTGCTCCTGACTGAGGGGCTGCGGGCAGCCCTGGCCGGCGAGGCTTTCGGTGCAGCGATTGCTCCATTCTCTGCCTGCAGCACCCAGAGCCCTGGAAGGAGGTGAGGCTGCGGGTGCTGCGCCCCAGCCCCGTCTCCGCCAGCAGCCCCTGTGGAAACACCATCCCGGCCGATGACCAGCTCTCCACCAGCCTCCCGTCTGGTGCCAGGTGAGTGCCCCAGCTGCGTGGGGAGCTGGGGGGGCAGGAGGCACCCAGCTGCCTGTGCCTCCCTTCTGCTGCCCCACAGGTACGTGGTGCTGCCCCAGCCCGTCTGCCTGGAGCAGGGCGTCTCCTACACCTTCCGCCTGGAGCTGGGCTGCGCCACGGCCCGGCAAGAGCCGCCCACCACCAGCGTGCTCATCGACTCGGTGAGGGGCGTCCGGACAACAGGATGAGGGGCAGCCCCCGGTGGGGCACCTGGCTGTGGGTGCCATGCAGGGTGCCCGAGGTGGCTGGGTTGTGCACAGGGCGCATCCGCAGGGGATGAGGGGAGAGATGAGCATGGTGTCCTGATTCCCTGTCCCCCCAGCTGGTGCTCCTGCCCCGTCACTCCTCCCTGGAGATGTTCATCGCGGGCGACCCCAGCGCCATGGGGCGTCGGGAGACCTTCGAGCGGTACCGTTGCGCCCAGCACTTCCACGCCGTGGGGCCGTCGCCCGTGGCCGAGCCGTGCTCCAGCCTCCTCAGCAGCCTGTCGGCCATCCTGCACGACGGGGCGCTGCGTGAGTACGGCCCCGCTCCCCGCACGCGCGCCCCACAGCACCGGGGCCGCCGCGCTCACACCACGCTCTGCCCGCAGCCTGCCTCTGCGACCCCCAGGGCTCGCTCAGCGCCGAGTGCCGGCCCCAGGGCGGGCAGTGCCAGTGCAAAGCCAACGTGGTGGGACGCCGCTGCCACCGCTGCTCCCCGGGCACCTTCGGCTTCGGGCCTGGCGGGTGCCGAGGTGAGTGGCCTGAGGAGGAGCGGGGCGGTTCCGCAGGGACGTGCGGGGAAGGATGCTCCGTGGTGGCATCCCCGGGGCAGACACTCTCGGCACCCTGCCTTGCAGCGTGCCAGTGCAGCAGCGAGGGGTCGGTGAGCACCGTCTGTGACAGCGCCACGGGGCAGTGCGCCTGCCGCGAGGGCGCCCACGGGCTGCGCTGTGACCGCTGCCAGCCAGGCCACTGGGGCTTTCCCGCCTGCCGGCCCTGCCAGTGCAACGGGCACGCCGAGGACTGCGACCCCCGCACAGGCAGCTGCCTGCACTGCCGCGACCACACGGATGGCGAGAGGTGCCAGCGGTAAGCAGGGTGCCACGGGGCACGTTCCCAGGCCAGGGCACGGTGCCGCCGGCAGCCCCAGCCCCCGCTCACCACCTGTCCCCAGGTGCGCGGCTGGGCACTTCGGGAACCCGGCACTGGGCTCGGGCCAGTACTGCCGGCCCTGCCCCTGCCCCGAGGGGCCCAGCAGCAGCCGCCACTTCGCCGCCTCCTGCCACCAGGACAGGCAGTCCCAGCAGGTCGTCTGCCACTGCAGCCCCGGGTACACAGGTGGGTGCCAGCCCTCAGGGCACCCGAGGTGGCAGCCGGGGGTCCCCAGCCCCAGCTCTGGGCACTGCCCAGCTCCCTGTGCCGGCAGGTCCCCGCTGTGACGAGTGTGCGCCCGGGTACTATGGGGACCCGCTGCAGCTCGGCGGGCGCTGCCTGCCCTGCCAGTGCCACAACAACATCGACATGACCGACCCAGAGGCCTGCGACCGGCGCACGGGGCGCTGCCTGCGCTGCCTCTACAACACAGCGGGGCCCCACTGCGCCGAGTGCCAGCCCGGCTACTACGGGGACGCCACGCGGCACAGCTGCAGGCGTGAGTACCTGCGCTGCCCACAGCCCTGCTTCCAGCTCCGCTCCAGGGCCCCGCGCGTCCCCAGGGACCCTGCACACCTGTGGCTGCCCCCTGCCCGTGCACGCTGCAGGGGGGTCTCTGTGGCCCTGCCTTGCTCTGGTCCTCTGCCCAGCCCCAGCACTGTCACCCTGTGCCCATCCCATGCCCATCCTGCCCCCATCCCTATCCCGTCACCATCCCCGTCCTGTCTCTGTCCCCATCCTGTTCTCATCCCATCTCCACCCCCATCCCTGTCCCGTCTCCACTCGGTACTCAGCACCCATCCGGTTCCAGGTTGCTCCTGCAACGTGCTGGGCACCGACCCCAGCACCTGCGGGCCGCAGCAGTGCCAGTGCGATGGGCGCAGTGGGCAGTGCCGCTGCCTGCCCCACGTGGAGGGCCAGAGCTGCGACCGCTGCAGCCCCAACTTCTGGAACCTGGGCAGCGGGCAGGGCTGCGAGCCCTGCGCCTGCCACCCCCAGCATGCCCTGGCGCCCGCCTGCAACCAGGTGAGATGCCCTGGGGATGGGCACCGGGGGCACCAGGGGCCAGGGGCATGTGGCAGCGGTGCCAGCCTCGGCCTCGCCGTGTCTTTCAGTTCACGGGGCAGTGCTCGTGCCGGCCGGGCTTCGGTGGCCGGACCTGCACCGACTGCCAGGAGAACCACTGGGGCGACCCGCGGCAGCAGTGCCGAGGTGAGAGCCGGAGCTGGTGCGGGGGGACTGGCCGCCCCGCCGAGCCCCGCGGCACCCTGACACCCGGTCTCCCTGCAGCCTGCGACTGTGACCCCCACGGCGTTGCCAGCACCCAGTGCCACCGCAGCAGTGGGCACTGCGACTGCCGGCCCGGCATCTCGGGCGTCCGCTGCGACCAGTGCGCCCGGGGCTTTGCTGGTGCCTTCCCTGCCTGCCAGCCCTGCCACCCCTGCTTCGGGGACTGGGACCGCGTGGTGCAGGACCTGGCTGCCCGCACCCGGGCGCTGGCGCAGCGGGCCAGCCTCCTGCAGCACACCGGCGCTGCTGGCGCCTTCGAGGGCACTTTCCGCCGGCTGCAGGAGAGCCTGGCCACCGTGCAGGCCATCGTTGCCGCCCGCAACGCCACGGCGGCTGCTGCCACCCACCTGATGCGCACCGTGGACGGGCTGCGGTGAGCACCGGCGCTGGGCGCGGGTCCCTGGGGCGGCCCTGGTGGCGGGTTTTCACCCCCTTTGCCCCGCAGGCAGCAGATAGGGGAGGCCACAGAGAGGCTGACGCAGCTGGAGGGCAAGCTGACGGCCACGCAGGACGCCAACTTCAACGCCAGCCACGTGCTGAACACCGTGGACCGGGGTGCCCGCGCCCTCAACCACAGCGTGCGGGAGCTGGGCCAGCGCCTGCACGCCCTCAAGACCTCCAACTTCCTCGGTGAGCCGTGCTGGGAGCCCCGTGCTGGGGGCTGTGCTGGGGTGGCAGAGCCACGACCAGGGGTCTCACAGCGCCTGTGCCACCCCTCAGGAGCCTACGACAGCATCCGCCAGTCCCATGCGGAGTCGCGGGAGGCCGAGCGCCGTGTGGACGCCGCCACCCGCACCCCTCACGGCCCCACGAGCACCTCAGCAGCCACGCGGCACCGCGCAGAGCAGCTCCTGGCCAGCCGCCGGGATGACTTCAACCGGCACAACGCAGCCAGCCGGCGGGCGCTGACAGAGCTGGCAGCGCGGGCACAGGCGCTGAGCCTGCACCCGCTCAATGAGAAGGTGAGGGACACAGGACAGGGACCGGGGACGGCGCCCAGAGCCGCCTCGAGCCTGCACTGCCTTGCAGGTGTGCGGGGCCACGGCCAACGTGCCCTGCTCTGAGAGCCCTTGCGGAGGAGCCGGGTGCCGGGACGAGGACGGGGGACGGCACTGCGGGGGCCTGAGCTGCAGTGGAGCTGTGTCCACGGCTGACAGCGCGCTGGACCGGGCACGCCATGCCCAGGAGGAGCTGCAGCGGGCCGCCAGTGACGTGGCCCAGCTCTCCCACAAGGTGCGTGCCACGGGGCCGGTGGGCACTGGGCTGCATGGCCGTGCCCGCCGGGCGCTGAGGGTCTCTGCCCCCCGCCCAGGTGGCCGAGGCCAAGGGGAAGGCGGATGAGGCCCGACTCCGGGCACAGGTGGCCCTGGACAAGGCGAACCAGACCAGGGCCCGCGTGGAGCGCTCCAACAAGGAGCTGCGGGAGCTCATCAGCCACATCAAGGCCTTCCTGAGCCGTGAGTGCTGGCACGCTGCGGGGGCCGGCGGCCCCAGCCCGGCGCTGCATGGCCCTGCACCGCCTTGCACGGCACCGCGTTGCACTGCACGGCCCCTGCACTGCATGTGGACCGTACAGCCCTCCGCTGCATCGCACAGCACAGCCCCAGCACTGCTCCAAAATCCCCCGTTGCCCCCGCACCCCTGCTCCATGCTGCCCTCCCCGCCGCCCGGCATCGCCTCCCCTGTCCGCCTGTGCCTTCTGGGTGTCCCCAACCCTCCGTGGTGTCCCCGAGCCTGTGCCCCTCTGCCCCTGGGCACCGCGCAGCACTGACGGCTCCTGCCCACAGAGGAGGGGGCTGACCCCGAGAGCATCGAGGTGGTGGCCAGCCGGGTGCTGGAGCTGTCGCTCCCTGCCTCGCCGGCCCAGATCCACCGGCTGGCCGAGGAGATCAAGGCGCGGGTGCGCGGCCTGGCCAGCGTGGACGCCATCCTGGAGCAGACAGCCGGCGACGTGCGCCAGGCCGGGCAGCTGCTACAGGACGCCCAGAGGGCCAGGTGAGCGCGGGGCTGGGATGCGCACCAGGGGGACACAGCCCCGCCGGAGACCCTGGCTCCAGCGGGCGCTGAGGCCATGGCTGCCCCGGCTGCAGGTCGCGGGCAGAGGGCGTGAGGAGCACGGCCGAGGCGGTGCGGCAGGCGCTGGAGGAGGCGCAGCGAGCCCAGGGCATGGCTGAGCACGCCCTCCGCAGTGCCACCGGCGACATCCAGCACAGCGAGAGAGCGCTCGGCGCGGTAAGGGTCTCCTCCCAGCTCCCCGCTGCCTCCATCCCGCAGGAATGAGTGAAGCTCTGTCCCCACCGCCCAGGAGCCCTGATGTCTCTGGCACGTGGATACCTTGGCAGTGTCCGTCCCAGCTCTGGGACACCCTTATGCCATCAGTCCCCACCATGTGGGCAACCTCATGCCATCGGTCCCCACCATGCGGGCAATCTCGTGGTGTCCTTGTCCACAGTGTGAGCTTCCTGACAATGTCTGTCCTTGGTCTATGGGCACCTTTGCAATGTCCATCCCTGCCATGGGGCACCCTAATGGTATTGGTCCCCACCACGTGGGCAACCTCATGGTGTCCTTCCCTACCATGTGGGCACCCTGGTAGTGTCCATCTTTGGCCTATGGGCAACCTGATGGTGTCTGTCCCTGCTACACAGACACCCTGACAGTATCCATTCCCACCATGTGGGCACCATGGCGGCATCTGTTCCTGCCATGGGGCACACCCTCATGCCATCGGTCCCCACCATGTGGGCAACGTCATGGTGTCCTTCCCCACTGTGCGGGTTCCCTGACGGTGTCCATCCTTGGTCTGTGGACACCCTGGCGGTGTCTGTCCCTCCTGCATGGGCACCCTGACGGTGTCCGTTCCTGCTGCATGGACACCCTGGTGGTGTCCATCGCCACCACACGGGCACCCTGATGGTGCTGATGCTGGTGCCCAGATCCAGGCCCAGACGGCAAACGCGGAGCAGCAGCTGGCCAGCGCCATGGAGCGGGTCGGGCTCCTGGACCGGCAGGTGGACGCCCTGAAGGTGAAGCGAGCCAACAACAGCCTGGCGGCCGCGCGAGCCAAAGACACGGCGGGTGGCGCGCAGGACCGAGCCAACGAGGCCAAGCAGGCAAGCGAACGAGGGGGCGGCCAGGGGATGTGCAGCAGGGCCGGGGGGCAGTGACAGTGGCGGCGCCGCTGATGCTCCCCTCTCTCGTGGCAGCTGCTGGAGGGGCACCTGCGGGACCGGTACCAGACGGTGCAGGAGCTGGTGCAGCACCGGGCGCAGGGCGCACTGCAGGCAGGGAGCCGGGCGGACCAGCTGCGCGCCGAGGCCGCTGGACTGCTGCACGAGGCGCAGAGCAAGCTCCAGCGCCTCCGAGGTGAGGAGGGGACCGGGGCCGGGCGCGGGGCCAGGGGCCGGGCCGGCGGCGCCATGCTGACCCCCGTCCTTTCCCGTCTCCCCAGCACTGGAGGAGACCTACGAGCAGAACGAGCGGGTGCTGGACGCCAAGGCGGCCCAGCTGGACGGGCTGGAGGCCAGGATGAGGGACATCTTGGCCACCATCAACCAGCAGGTCCAGATCTACAACACCTGCCAGTGAGGGCTGCGCTGGCTGGACCCCTGCCCGCCCCACAGGGCCGTGTCCCTGCCCCTGTGCCGCCGGGGCGGTGGGCATGGGGGGCACGGGGTGCACCGGGTCCCCGCGGCACCGCTCGCGCCTGTGAATAAAGCTACAGCACGAGGCTACCTGCGTCCCTGCGACGGCCATCGGTGCGCGGGCTCCGCTGGTCCTGGTGCTGCCCCAGGCTGGGTGTGGGGCACTGGGGGTCAGGGACATGCTGCGGGCAGGGTGACATGCTGTGGGGCTGGGAGCTGGCTGTGCTGTAGGGTGGCGGTGTGGGGCTGGGGTCCTGCTGTGGGGCAGGGTGACACGTTAGGGTCTGRGGGTTGGCTGTGGGGTGGGGTGACAGCATGGGGCTGGGTGACGTGCAGCCCCACAGTGGGGCAAGGTGACAGTGTGAGGCAGGGTGACACACTGTGGGGCAGGTGACACTGTGGGGCTGAAGGTTAGCTGTGGGATGGGTGACAGTGCAAGGGGGTGATTTTGTGGGGCTAGGGGTTGGCTGTAGGGTAGGTGACTGTGGGGCGGGTGACAGTGTGGGGCTGGGCAGCATGCTGTAGGGCAAGGTGACAGTGCGGGGCTGGGGGCTGGCAGGGGTGTGGGTGACACTGCAGCAGGGCGGGTGACACACTGTAGGTGTGGGATGGGCGACAGTGCGGGGTGGGGGTTGGCAGTGGGGCGGGTGACACTGCAGGCGGTGCCGGGGGCGGTTGGCCGTTGGCAGTCGGTGCCGCGTGACCAGGCCGCGGCGCCGGGCCCGTTGCCATGGCGACGCCGCCGGCAGCGCCTGGGGCCAGGGGTCGCGCCCTTGCCCTCCCTTGGGGGCGGGTCGCCCCCGCGGGCGCCGCGATGGCGTCACCGCCGGCGTCGTTGCCATGGCGCCGCCGTGCCAGGCACCGGCCCGGGGAGGGGGTCGGGCTAGCGGCCGGCCCCAGCTCGGGTCACATGACCACTCCCCCCACGCTCCCGCGTCACGTGGTCTCGTGAACCGGCTTCCGGAAGTGCGTCACGGGCTCGGGCCTGTCTCCTGAGTCGGCCCGCTCGGAACTTCGGCTCGAAACAAAACAGACCGGAGCGGCGGGCGGGGCGGCCGT
>NW_020451038.1:1708625-1731699 GCF_003343035.1 Apteryx rowi | reverse complement strand
GGAGCTGGGGGGCAGAGAGTGCAGAGGCAGGAGCTGGGGGGCAGCATGGGGAGAGCAGTGGGGGGTGGGAGGCAGGAGCTGAGGACTGGGCGGGCAGAAGAGGCTGGGGGCACCGTGGGGGCAGTGGGGGTGAGAAGCAGTGTGGAAGAGGGCAGGGGCTGGCAGCGTGGGAGTGAGCAGAGTCTCGGGGGATTTGGGGGTGGTGCAGGACAGCGTGGAGGCAGGGGAAGCGGTGTGGGGCAGCTCAGCGGGGAAGGTGTGGGTGACAGCAGGGCTGTGACCGGGGCTGAGCTCRGGAGCCTCCTGGCACAGCTGAAAGGAGCCGAGGGACCTGGGGCCGCTGCTTGTGCGTGGGCGCTCTGCCTGCCCGGTGCGGGCCTGCCCTGTGCCTGCTGGATCTGGCACCCCAGGGCAGCTCAGCAGGAGCTTCATTCCCAGGCCCTTTTCCCTTCTCTAAATGTGTGAAGCCGGGCAGACTGCACTGGGGGGCCTGGGGGAGCTGGGCTCCCCACTCAACATGGCTAGAAGGGCTCACTGCTGTCACGGTGCTGTAGGGACCTGGTAGTTTTGACAAGGATGGAGGTGTTGCATGTGGCTGTCCAGAGTGGCTCTGTGCTTGTTCCTATTCAGTCTGCATATCAGGCACACCGTGAAACTGAAATAAGAAATGGGTTTAAGTTTCAAGACTTCTGATCCCTCTGGGGGACGAGAAGCAGAAGATGCCAGAAGTATTTGCTTGCACGAGGGAAGTATCATTGTCAGCTGTATTAAAGATGTGGAGGATTCAAAAGTCATTGGAAGGCAGAAGATGGGAGGGATGGAGAGCTTTCTCCATAGCTATCCAGTAAAGGCCTTTGAGCATTGAGGGGAGATGCTGTAGAAGGGAAATGGGGAACCTTTCCCCTGCTCAGGGCTAAATGCGCTCCAAACACATTTGGCAAGCACTGTCTTATTGTGCACCTTCTGCTGTTGTTCAAAGAGCAGTTTAAACTAGCCCAGTCTGGCACCAGCATGGGAAGAGGTGGTCCAGCTCTCCCCAGCCACTCGCTCCCATCCCCATGGTCACCCTTTCCTTGGGCTGGTACAAACATTAGTGCAGCCACATAGTGAACGGGGTCGGGGAACTGATCTAGGCTAAAACAAATTTGGCATAAAACAGTATCAATCTGGATGGGTTCCTGATCCGGGGCGCCCTGCAGCCACGTGGATGCTTGCACTGACAAAGAGCATGGGTGAGGAGAGAGGAAGGAGAGGTATCTCCCCTTTTAGCAATAATGCCAGGCTTTCCCAGCTTAAAGTGCTTGCAGAAGCGTTGTGTAAGATTTTTAAACTAATGCACAGCCCATCAGGTGTTTCTCAAAGGTATATATGGCATTTAGCCAGGGGAGTTTCACCATCTCTCCCTTGCAGCATCTCCCACAGAGCTAATATTCTTGTAAGAGCAGTGCCAAAAATCCCGTGCCCCTGGACACTTGGCTGCTGACTATCCCACCGTGCTGCACATTTCCTGATTGCAGATCAGGAGAAAGTCTCAAGGATTAGAATAAATCAATCGGAATAACCTGTGCTTTGTTTGCACTTGTCTGAAACCATGGGGTGCCCAGCACGGCCTCAGTTTGTGATCAGTATTCTGGCAAAAATCGAGCAAAGTCCCAGCCCTGCTCGGTTCCTGTCTTCCGTTAGAAATAACTGTCAGCAAAGTGCCCGAGGGAGCTAAGCCTCCAGTCGGGTGTGAGAGTAGCAGACTTCTCCAGGAGGGGTGACTGAGCATCAAAACAGACACACTGACCCTTCTGGCCCTCCCTTCCCCCGGCCTGGGGAAGGGTGAGGAGTGCTTCCTTGGACTGGCAGAGCCCTTCTCGGAGCCTGCTGCCCCCCCTGTTTAGCAGTTATCCTCGTGCCACCTTCGGAGGCGATGGAGCCCAGCTTGGCCCTGTGCAGAACAGCCGCTGCTGCTCGTTTCCTGTTCTTCCTGGGGTTTTCGCCCTATAGGCGAATTCGTTCAGCTGGGAAAGCTTCCCTGCAGTTGCCGAGTCCGGGTTAGCTTTCACAGCGCTGGGAATCAATTTGTAGCAGGCCTGTTTTGGTGTTACTGGGGACTGGAGCTGAGAGATGATAGCGTGAATGGTGGTCTGCCGGCGCTCGGGTGGCCAGCCCTGCTGACCACGGTGGTGTTCGCAACTGCAAGGGCCCCTTCCGACTCCGTCTAGCGCAGCCAGAATCACTGCTGTGTTACAGGAAACCCAGCACGTACTGCACCTTGGGGCTGGCACTGCTGCTGTCCCACATCTGTGCTCATCCCTCCGCAAGGCTGGCTGCGCCGCCCTGCTCGGCGCTCCCATCTCCAGAACGGGTCAGAGCTGTCCAGCGAGAGCTCTGCGAGTTGTCGGTGCCAGCCGGGTAGGGTAGACTTAGCGCTTGGCTTTGTCAGGTGGCTTCAGTGGTTCTGGGTTACTGGGGTAGGGTTTGCCTGAAGAGTGATGGTTTGGGTGCAAAGCCTGTCACTGCGCTGGATTTGCCAGAGCTGTGAAGAGTGGGATTGCCTTGCTCTTTGGGGTCCTCTGCAGTTCGCAGCTACGACTTGAGGTTTGTGGCTACTTGTTGCTGTGAACATTTTGAGAACCCAAATGCCCGAAGTGCTAGCGGGCTGCACAAAGCTGCCGGCCTGCTCCGTTTGACCTAATGCTTCCCCTGGAGATGCATCCTGCCCCAGGCTGTGCCTGGATGGAGCTGTCGGGGCTGCGCCTGGTGTGTATATATATATATATATATACGTGACATGTGCGCGTTGGGGGTACAGTCACTGCGTCAGGACGGGGTGTTCCCGAGGTGCACGTCTCTCCTCCCACTGTAGGAGGCAGGTTCAGTTGAGGCGTGCTGTGCCAAGATGCTGTCAGGCTCAGCTCCGTGTCCTCAGATGTTACCAGGGCCGTAGGAGGAGCTGTGACTCTGTGCGCTGCAGCCTGGGAGCTGCTGCTGCTGTGGCTGCTGGGACCTGGGGGTGGGCAGGATGGATCCAGCTGGTCTGCTCCCCCGGGAACAAATCCCTGCAGAAGGGCTTGCAGTGCCTGTGCTGCCGAGCCGGGGCGCGCAGCCAGGACAGCGAGGAGAGACTTCCCAGCTCTCTGCCGTCACCCCTGACTGTGAGGGGACCTTGGCCCCGACCATTTTCAGTGGGTTGTTCCAACTGTCTGTCGCAGCCTGATCGCCAGAGAGTGAAACTGGAGAGCGAAACTGAGACTGGGCCTAAACCCTGTCAGGGATCTGGGGCTCTGCCTGGGAGGGCATGTCCGAGGGGGCCGGGGCGAGCAGGCTCCGAGGGCATGCCCTGCCCTCTCCCCAGGCATGTGGAGCAGAGGTGTCTTGTTTCCAGGCCTGGCCCCCGCTGGCGCTGTCTGTAAATCGGCTGGGAGATGAATATGCAAGGTGCAGCCCTGCTGGTTAAGCTCCCAGCTGGTGGGTGGAGGGGGAGGAGTTCTCCTCTTGCCAGAGGTCTGCTTTCATCGTCACAGGAGACTGCCCCGAGCCTGGTGCTTCTCTGCTTTCTTCCTTCTTAGGGCGTTACTCTCTCCCACTCCCGCCCTCTTTCATGGGGCACCGTTTTACTCAAATGACCTGCCCTGATGCCCCAAGCCATGGGGCAGCCTGTCCTTGGTGATCCTAGAGGCTTCCTTTTGCAGCCCAGGGCCTCCCCTTTGCCTCACCCTCAGCTTTGCCTCAGGCTGTTGTTGGAGCCTGTAGTTTCTCAGGGCCAGGATTGCTGTAGTGAGAGCCGTGACAGTTACTTTCCAGGCTTTTAATGTGTGTCACATACAGAAGACCCCTGGTTGTATCTTAGAAGCTTTGGCAAACGCATGCTTTTGGCAGTAAGCGTTATAACAGCTGTGATGAGGTAGGTTTCCTTGCTGAGTGTTTTGTGTGGTGCTTTCCATAAATGCTACAGTGAAGGTTGTGTGAGAGCATTGACCCTGGGGAAGTCCGGCACTGGGGCAGAGAGTGGATCCTAATGCTGTTGGGCTTTCTCCATCAGCTATAGCCATGCTTGCTCTCTCTTCTCTTTAGGCCACTAGTTCCTTGCCAGAGAGTTTGACCACAGAGAGTCGCCAAGATAGCTGGGCCAGGAAGAAAACGTCGCACCCCTGACCCAGACTCCATTACTGACCCCGGTGGGCCGTTTGTGTCATCCAAACGGCTGAAAATGTCCAGCAGCTCCAATGCCCCTGGCCAGAGGAGAGTATCTCGGGGCTTGGATGATGCCACCAACAAGAAGAAGCAGAAGGATCGAGCCAACCAGGAGAGCAAGGAAGGTGAGAGCCCCTTGGCAGCACTGCCGTGTGCAGGCTCAGTGTGATGGCTCCTGGGCCTGGCAGGGTAGGAGTCTCACAGCCATCTGCTGCAGGATAAGCAGATTTAACTAATCGCTTCCTGTGGCTGATTGTAACCTGTGTAACATGGGATCCTTTTTGGCACAGTGTCCTCCCGGGACCTGTAACCTCCTTTTTTTCAGGTGCTGCTTAGGCCCAGGTACGCGAGGGCAGGTCAGACCCATTTCCGTGTTAGCTTAGACTTGGAGTTGACCTTGGTGGCTGTTTCTAGGCTGGACTCTAGACGTTGCTTCTGGGTGGGGCTAAGCTGCCCTCATCCAGAGGGAGTGGGATCGAAGCCTGCAGGTGCTTCCCGACCTGTTTGCAGAGGCCAGTTGCTCCGAGGCAGCGCCTGGGTGCCGACAGCACGCCGGATGCCGGGCCTGCGGGTGGGGCTGTTACTTCAGATTCTCTGTCAGGGCAAGGTGTGGCTTAAGTGGAATGGTTGCTTTGGAGTAATTCCCTTCATAGCTGCTGCGTACCGGTGACAAAATCGTGGCTTCAGGTGCAGGCACGTGTGCTGGGCAGGCAATGCCTGCAGGTGGGACGCAGACAAGGCTTCCTCCAGCAGCCCTGTGGCCCTGGCAAATTGCTTGATTTCTGTGCCTTACTCCGTTATGAGTACTGTAACCTCAAAATAATACGGTGTTTTGTAGGCCAAGGTAAAAGAGCGCTTGCTGAGCTCTGTGCTGTAATGGTAGGATGCAGTCCCCGATGTCAAACCACAGGGCACGGAGAGAGCAGTGTTGCCTTCTTCTCTCACCGCAGGACCTGTGCTGTGTTTCAGACAGGGCATGACCCTCCGCGCTGTCTGACACAAAGCAGCTGCTGCCTTTGCAGGCGCCGTGGTGTGGGTCGCGGTGCCTCCATCCCTGTTGTGCAGCGGGAGCGAGGGCCTGGAGCAGTCGGGCTGCTCCGGCTGTCCCAGGTGGTGGTGCTGGTAGATCTTCCAGGCAGTGCCACTGCAGCACTTCTCACGCTGCCAGCTACACCAGCACCTTTGCACCAGTGATTGCAGAGGTTTGCTGTGGTATGTGACTGGTTTGTAGCCAGTCAAGACAGGCAGTGACAGTCCTCTGAGCGCTCTGAAGTGGAAACCCCAGCTCCCATGCGTCTGCTTTTCCCCACCAGGCATTGCTGCTGGTTCTGTGCTTCAGGACAAGGTGCTGTCACCTCATCCCCCTTGCTTGGCACAGCTTGCACCTTGTGCGGATGGAGCAGACCCTGAGATGCTTCTGGGTCTCAAGAGTAATCCTGCAGGGAGCAGGGATTAGGTATCAGGTCAGTTTGGTTTTGTAGTCTAATCTGGCCGAAAATTTCAGCTGCAGACATCAGCAGGTTGTACAGTAATGGGTAGGCTAAAGTGCAGCTGGGCTGCGTGGTTCTCTGGTTACAGCAAAATTGGTTTGAACACAGCCAAACATCAGGTTCGCCCTGTAGGATCGATCAAAGGGCAGAACTCCTGTACAGGTGGAGATTGAGGGCAGGAGGAGCCTGGTTCACCGAGGGGGTGCACACAGCGCAGTTACCACACGCTCCACAGTGAGACTTGTCTCAAAACAGCACTGACCATCTGGTGTAGTGATGTGGTCGCTTCCACTGATGGTGCTGGCAAGACTGAGGTACGGTGGTATGGCCCAGAGCGCCCATCCTGGGGTCTGACTTGCTGTGTTGCTGCAGGCAGGGCTCAGGGGGAAGGGGGAGGCGTGAGGGAGCAGAGAAGGGAAATGGTTCTGCCAAGCAGCACATGCAGAACGAAGGGCCTCGCCAGAGGTTCGTGGGAGAAGGAGGTGATGTGTGAAATTTTGGGCATCAGAGTGCTCGCACATGCCCTGAGGTGACAGAATGACAGACCCGTGCTCTGCTTCTCTGCCCACTAGTGTCTTGCCCTGAGCTCGAGCAGGCTGAGACTGCCCAGGAGAGGGACTCAGAGGAGGGTAAGTCGAGGTGTGCGCTGGCTGTCAGTGCATGGCCATGGAGAACCCCTGCCGAGGGATCCGCAGCTCTCACCTTGTCGTAGTCCTGCGGCCTGGCGTAGAGCAGCACTAACCTGAGCGCTCCCTTGCCCCAGCGTTCATCTTAACAGGATGCAGCCGTCCCAGAAGCAGAGGAGGGTGCATGCAACTGCGCAGGGCTGTCTGCAAGGGAGAGGCCCGTGACAGGCTGCTTCTGACTTGGGTGTCGCTGTGCCACTGAGCACAGCCCTGGGACACCTTGCTGCAGGCATCCCTCCTGCTTGTTTTGTGACTTCTTCTTGCTGAAGTCATGTTGGGCTGGGAAGATCCCAAGCTGTGTCACCCAGCAGGCAGTGCTGGCTGATTTCTGGTTTGGCTCCAGGCCCCTRCTCAGAGGACAGACAGAGCACGAGCCCCTCCTGCCACAGAGGGTAGACCTGATCTGATTTGAAATTAAGGAAACATCAGCTTTTTGCCTTGAAGACTTCAGGATGCCTCATTGCCAAACCTGGAGCCTGGCAGACACCTGATGGGGATTCAGAGTGCAGCAGAGTGATGCTGCACTGTTCTCTCCCTGGATGCCACATTCTTGCCAGGCTGGCTTGCCCGCCTGTGTTTCAGCCGTGTTAACAGTTTTCCTCTGGCAGGAATACAGTGCTCTTGGCAATTGCAGCTGGACTGCTTGGTTTGCACATGCAGAGGGGAAGCTGCAATTTCTGATTGTGGTCAGAGTCCACTCGAATCCCCCAGAGTAATTCTGCGGCTTCCTCATTCCCTAGAAAAACAGCAATTGCTTTATAACCAGCAGAAGCCACCCCTTCTTCCCAGCCACTGCTGCCGCACGTGGTTGGGCCAAGAACATCACTACCTTTCTGATCTTTCCGGTTCCCACTGGGATTCACCTGCCCTGTTGCAACGTGTGCTCTGGCCCCTCATTCGTGGCCTCTTTGATGAGAGCGGGTTGCAAGTGTCCTGTTGTCATGATCTGCAGTCCCTGTACTGCCTGTCCCATTGAGCCAAGCGCGTGTTCAGGCTCGTGCTCCTCAGCAAAGGAGTGGGCATCACAGCCTCATGCCGCAGCGAGTGGGTGATGCTTCCCTCCCTCTTCCTAGAGCTGCTGCTGGACTGGAAGCAGAATGCTGACGAGATCATTGTCAAGCTGAACTTGGGCAGTGGAGCTCTGAAGGTGGAGGATGTGGACGCTGCTTTCACCGACACCGATTGTGTGGTCAAACTGCCAGGTACGGGGAGCGGAGCGACTGCTGCAAACACTTCTCCGGCAGGGCTTGGCACAGCCCTGGGCCAGACACGGGACTGATCCAGGCAAGCGTAAAACCTCTGCCTCAGGAGGAGACTTACCTGCCACTTCACAGATCTCACCTCCCCTGGGGCACTGCTGTGCTGTCAGCTGGCACTGCTTCAACCGGGCAGGACCGACAGGAGAGCAGCATAAAAGCAGGAGGGTGCAGGGCGTGAGAGGACAGGAGCTGGCCTCTGCGCACCACACAAACAAGCGCCCACTGCTATGCAGGACGTGTCCCTGCCTCCCGCTCACTGGGGTGGTTGTGTGGTTCTAGCAGGGTCTTGCCAAGGGGCTGAGTCAGCTCTGCATATTACTTGGAAAAGTGGCTGTGCTCCTGAGGGCAGGGAGACCCAGGGCCTTCCCTCTGGGAAGGAAGCCAGCCAGATGTGTGGCAGCAAACGCCAGGCAGCTGGCATTACCCTGAAGGCTCTTGGAGCGTGGTGGCAGTCTGCCTGCAGCCCTTTTGGCCCTGGCTGAGCACTCGCTTGGTGCCGGCGAAGCAGGGCCGTGGGGCGGTAGACTGCAGTCGTGAGTGCCGCCTGAGGTGCGGTTCCTCTTTGCTTACAGATGGGCGCCAGTGGAGCTGTCAGTTCTACGAAGAGATTGAGAGCTCCTGCAGCAAGGTCCAGTGCAAGAAGGGCAACTTCCTGCAGCTTGTGCTTCAGAAGAAGATCCCGCTCCACAACTGGGCTTCGCTTCTGGTGAGGCGAGGAGGGTCTGCCTTTTGGGGGACTTTACGGAGCCTGGCAGAACTGGGACCTGGAGCTGGGGTGATGGTTTCACTGCCTGCCCTTGAGCTGTCCTTGCCCAGGGAGCTCTGTGGAGCCCATCCTGCATCCACAAGCTGCATCAGGGCAATGACCCAGCTGCCTCTGTCCTTGGGAGGGGGAGGTATCATCACGCCCCTGTTCTTGCCTGCCACACAGTCTCCAGGTCCTGGAGCAGAGCCCCATGGTGCTCTGGGAAGGGAGAGCAAGGCCTCTGCTCTGGCGCATGTGAGATTTCTCTCTCTGATACGCTGGTGTGTGGAACCCCTGAAAGGGTGAGGGGCTGGCAAACAGTGAGCTGCCTGGATATCTTCCTACCACGCTGCCTTGCTGTTCACAGAAGAGACGGAAGGATGGATCCAAAGAGCTGGCCAAAGGGGCCATGTGCTGGGAGAATGGGAAGGAGAAGGCTGCCGCTGTAGAGGTGGCCCCTGAAGAGCCAAGGGCTGAAAGCGCAGAGCTGCCGAGGTCCAGGCGGGAGCCCTCCAACCCAAAGCGCACTCAGGGAAGAAGTGAGGCCCTGGGAGGGAAAAGCCCAGCCAGCCCAGGGACGCAGAGCGGCCCCAGTGCCAAGCGGGCAGTATACCTCAAAGTGGCTCCAACTGAAGAGGAGCCAAACGCCAGGGTCACTGGGAGCGTGGAGCCCAGCAAGGGGCACAGCGGGAGGTCAGGCAGCCGTCGCAATGGCAGAGCCAGCCAAGGCGATGCGCCCACAGCCCTCGCAGACATCGCACCGCCACTGGAGAAGGTACCAGAGGACCCAGCTGAATGGGGCACCCGTGCTCCCTCAGCCCCTGTGCAGGGGATGCTGCTCACACAGAGACGCACTCCTCCAGATGATATGGGCTCCTGGGTCCTGTGGGTGGTGTTGAGGGCTGGTGTGGGCCTGACTCCAGCAGGAGGATGGGGTGAAATACAGGCCAAGAGCTGGCAACTGGCACCACTGCAGACATGAGGACCCAGCACTCGCTGGGCTTAGTACGTGCTCTGGCTTGAGACTGTGTGCTAACATGGGGCCGAGCCAAGCAAACGGGTTGTGTGGGGGAAGTGGGCAACATGGGTCCATAACTGCCTGGTGACAGGAGCAGGTTGCAGAGAGGGGCTGCGGTGGGATGGGCTGGGACAGCTCAGGGACGGGGTTGTTTGTTCCTCACCATGTCCCTCTGCTGTGACAGGCTGCGGTTTTGGCAAAGGAGACTGGTCCCGTGGAGATGCCGCCTCTCGCAGCCACCACAGAGGTGTTCCCCCACCGCGTTGCCACCTGTGTGGAGAAGAGAGTCCTGCAGCCAGGCAGCCCAGGCGAGGCTTCCCGGGGCCGGGACTGCATGCCTGTCCTGGGAGAGAGCTCTAAGGCCATCCCAGCAGCCACCCCTCCCCTGGGCAGAGACAGCGAGAAGAGAGACTGGTCCAAAGACGACGTGGCCCTGGAAGCAGCAGCTGATGGTGAGTGGCCACAGCCCAGGGATCAGCATCCATAGGCTGGCCTGGTCGGGAAGGTCCACCTGCTCAGGCACTCTCCTGGGCCAGCCTGCAGTGTTGCCTCTCCATGCAAGGAAAGTAACATCTCTCTCTGCGGCTTTCCCTGCCCAGAGCCAGAGCCCATAGTGAGCCTGACCTTTGTGAAAAATGACTCATACGAGAAGGGCAACGACCTGATGGTGGTGCACGTCTACGTGAAGGAGATCCACAAGGAGACGTCCAAGGTGTTGTTCCGGGAGCAGGATTTCACACTGGTGTTCCAGACGAGGTATGGGCAAGCCCCAGGGTGGCGCCAGGCTGCCGCAGAACTCCTGGCTGCGGCACAACTACCTATTTGTTCACTTCTTCTCACCCACTTCTGATTTCTTTGCAGCGACACAAATTTTCTTCGCCTCCATCCTGGCTGTGGGCCCCACACCGTGTTCTGGTGGCAGGTGAAGCTCAGGTACTGCTCCTGCCTTTCCAGCCCGTGCCGGGGTGAGGGAGGAGAGAGCACAGAACTGGAGTGGGAGCCAGTCCCAGCTGACTGGTCTGTGCAGGCCGTGCCCCTGTCTGCGCCTGGGGGTCTTCCTTGTACCGTGCTGCACTAACATCCCAAGGCTGGGGTGCCTTGGCTCGGTGTGGTGGCTTGCAGGGATGGAAATCCCAGTGTCGTCTTGCCTGCAGTTTCCCCCCACAGCCTGTTGTTGAGTTCTTGGGGGGCTGAGCCAGGCCAGCCTGTGCGCACTTTGGGCCTGACGCTCAACAGGGTTGAGCATGTGGAGACAAGGAGAATGGACATGCCAGGACAGGGGCCCTC
Organism: Apteryx rowi; assembly: GCF_003343035.1. Classification (NCBI taxonomy): domain Eukaryota; kingdom Metazoa; phylum Chordata; class Aves; order Apterygiformes; family Apterygidae; genus Apteryx; species Apteryx rowi. The sequence continues at coordinate 1,721,032 of NW_020451038.1, read as the reverse complement.
TGTGTGCCCAGAGTGGTCAGGGTTGAGGGTTTCTGCACTGCTTCGCAGGGGCCAACCTTGGGATTGATACTTGCCCATCCCTCCTGCCTGGAGGACATGGCCCTGCTTTGCAGAGGCTTCAGTGTGTCAGGCCATGGTGGGATCCGGTGCACGCCTGACCTGCTGCGTGTCTTGCAGGAACCTTATTGAGCCGGACAAGTGCACATACAGCTTCACAGTGTCTCGCATCAACGTCTGCCTGAAGAAACGCCACAGCCAGCGCTGGGGGGGGCTGGAAGCTCCGGCCGCACGAGGTCTGCACCCTGGCTTCTCCTTGTCCTGCCTGCTGTGCCCTGGCGGGGCATGGGCCTGGTTCCTTCTTGCTGCCGGGAGCAGCCAGACGGTGCTGGGTGGTTGTGGGGAGGCAGAGGGGCTGAGCAGGCATGGGCAGGAGGGATCTGGGATAGGGCGAGCTGGAGGTAGGGTGCTGCCGTTCCTCTTGCTCATGGGGGAGAGGAGTGGGAGGGAGCCTGTGTGCGAGCATGGGCTGAGCCCTCTGCGGCGTCAGTCCTGCTGTGGGCAGCTGCCCCTGCACGCGCGGTGCTGCTAACCACAGGCCCACCCTTCCCCCTTTTTAAGGTGCAGTGGGTGGTGCAAAGGTTGCCATGCCTACAGGCCCTACCCCGCTGGATAAGAGCCCGCCAGGCAGTAACCAGCACCCCCTGTCCAGCAAGGAGGAGGCCCGAGCCAGCGACAAAGAGAAGCCGCGTGTGGAGGATGGGGGCCTGGACGGTGTGGCAGCCCGTACGGCCCCGGAGCACGTGGCAGTGAAGCAAGAGCCGCACATCCCCTCTGTGAGTGGGGCTGCACCGGGTTTGAGGCCTCAGGGGTGGGAGTGGGCTGGATGCTTGACCCACCTCTGGTGTGCGATGGGCTCCTTGGTGCTGCTTCAGGGACCAGCAAACTTCCCAGAGGAGCCAAGTGGGGAGGCAAGGCTGTCTTCCAGCCCTAACCAGCAGTTTTGGGGGCGGCAAGTTGGCATGGCTGCTCCAACCCAACCCCGTACGAGGGGCTGCCTCGAACAGTCAGGTTCTTCTGGTGCTTCTGGAGAGGCCACTGGAGTGCAGCGTCCTCACTCCCAGCTCTGCTTTGGCAGCCCAAGCCGACATGCATGGTGCCGCCAATGACGCACAGCCCAGTGAGCAGCGAGAGCGTGGAGGATGAGGAGGACGAGGACGAGAAGAAGAAGGTGTGCCTGCCTGGCTTCACGGGGCTGGTGAACCTGGGCAACACTTGCTTCATGAACAGCGTCATCCAGTCCCTGTCCAACACGCGGGAGCTGCGCGACTACTTCCATGGTGAGCGCACATCCCTGGAACGAAGCAGGGCCCTGCTGCTCAGAGGGTGCAGCCAGCAGCCACCCTCGCTCTCCTGTGTCCCTTTACAGATCGGTCCTTCGAGTCGGAAATCAACTACAACAACCCGCTGGGGACAGGGGGCCGCCTGGCCATTGGCTTCGCCATGCTGCTGCGAGCGCTGTGGAAGGGCACGCACCATGCCTTCCAGCCCTCCAAGCTGAAGGTAGGGCCGCAGGCAGCAGCGCTCCCCGGGAGCAGCCGGGCCCTGCTTGGCTGGGGGCCTCCGGCACTGCCTGCTCCGCACGCAAAGCTGCTGGGGGCTGCTGGCCGGCCCTGACTGCTGTGCTCCCCCAGGCAATCGTGGCCAGTAAGGCCAGCCAGTTCACGGGCTATGCCCAGCACGATGCTCAGGAGTTCATGGCCTTCCTGCTCGATGGCCTGCACGAGGACCTCAACCGCATCCAGAACAAGCCCTACACAGAGACGGTTGACTCAGACGGGAGGCCCGATGAGGTGAGGGTGCCTCTCCCCAGCGCCACTGGTGCTGCRCTGGGTGCTGCAGGGCAATCCTGGCTGCTCTGGGCAGGGCAAGTGCTGCGAAGCTGCGTGGTTTAGCCCAGCGCTGAGCCCTCTCTCTCCCCGCAGGTGGTAGCTGAGGAGGCCTGGCAGCGACACAAGATGAGGAATGACTCCTTCATCGTGGATCTGTTCCAGGGCCAGTACAAATCCAAGCTGGTGTGCCCAGTGTGCTCTAAGGTAGGGCAGCCCTGGACGCTCTGCACCCTGTCCCGGCTGTGCAGCAGGCTCAGGCCTCCATTCCCTGATTCCCAGAGAGCGCAGGTCACTGGGCAGGGCTGGATCTTGGCTCTGCCGTGGGCGCAGGCACTTCTCACAGCTGAGTGTGCTCTTGATTCTGCAGGTGTCCATCACCTTCGACCCCTTCCTCTACCTACCGGTGCCCCTCCCGCAGAAACAGAAGGTGCTGACTGTCTACTACTTCGCGAAAGAGCCGCACAAGAAACCTATCAAGGTAAAGGACACTGCCTGCTCTGGGGGGAGGCAGCCTGCGAGGGTGCTTGGAAATGCCACAGATAGTCAGTCCTGTGCTAACGAACTGAGCCTTGTGATGAGCAAAGGCCTACATGCCTTGGTGTGGCGTGACTGACGTGACACTTCCTCCATGGCAGTTCCTCGTGAGTATCAGCAAGGAAAACTCCAGTGCCATGGAGGTGCTTGACTCGGTGGCCCACAGCGTGCGTGTGAAACCAGAGAACCTGCGCCTGGCAGAGGTGAGAGCACTTGAGCTGGGAAGCAGCATGTGGCTGCTCCCATGGGTGCCCCGGGTCCCACAGCTCTGCAGGGAGCGTCCCCACAGGCAGTCGCTTGCCCTGATCCAACATGGACAAAACCTGACCTGTGGTCATGTATCATGCACTGGGTGCTGCCTGCCAGATCCCTGCTCAGGAGCGTTGGGCTGCTGTGGTGGGGCAAAAGAGGTTCATCCTCCCCTGGCTGGGCAGTGAGCTGAGCACAGCGTCCCCAAGGTGCTGCTGTCCCCACCACTTGCTGTGGGGTGGCACGTCTCTGGCTTCCTAGGAGAGCAGAAGGGTGGGCAAAGCTCTGTGATCATGGGGCAGCCCTCACACGGCCTTGCCCTGCTGCCTTCCCGATAGGTGATCAAGAACCGCTTCCATCGCATGTTCCTGCCGTCCCACTCGCTGGACACCGTCTCCCCCACGGACCTGTTGCTCTGCTTCGAGGTGCTGTCCCCAGAGCTGGCCAAGGAGCGGGTGGTGGAGCTCCAGGTCCAGCAGGTAGGTGGAGGGGRGAGATGGGGACTGCTGGGAGGCTAAGCCTGCAAGCAGGGCTGAGCAGGAGAGGGAGAGCAGCACCAGGCTGCATGACAGGGTGACGCACTGGCCGGTGTGTGCCCTGCGCACAGCCCTGGCAGTCCTCTCTCTGGGGAGGGGCTGGTGCCCGTCTTGGTGAGCGCCGTTCCACCAGCTGCAGCAAGCACAGGGGCCTGCCAAGGGGCCTCCCCCTGCCCAGGTGCCCTTCTAGGCCCAACGGGTTCCTTCTCCTGCAGCGTCCGCAGGTGCCCAGCGGCCCTGTCGCCAAATGCGCAGCCTGCCAGAAGAAGCAGCTGTCGGAGGACGAGAAGCTCAGGCGCTGCACGAGGTGCTATCGAGTCGGTTACTGCAACGTGTGAGTTGGCTTGGTGCCTGGCGGGGAGGGAGGGTCTCCTGCGTTGAAGGGCTGGATGGGAGCGCTCAGCCTGCTGGGAGGAGGCGAGACAGGCCTGGCCTTTGGGAGGGAGCTAGTCTGGGCCATAGGGCTCCGCTCGTCCCCGATGCACCCCTCCCTGAGGGTGCCTTAGGGGTGGGTGCGGATGCTGGGTTCAGCGGGGCTGTGTGTGTTACAGGGCATGTCAGAAAACGCACTGGCCAGACCACAAGGCTTTGTGCCGCCCCGAGAACATCGGCTTCCCCTTCCTCATCAGCGTGCCGGAGTCCCGCCTCACCTACGCCCGCCTGGCCCAGCTACTGGAGGGCTATGCGAGGTAAGGGCCCGGGGCAGGGGCTGCTTCTGCCCCGTCCCGGCAAAGGGCACAGCCGGTGCCTGGCCTGCTCTGACTGTCACCTCTTTGCCCAGGTACTCGGTCAGCGTGTTCCAGCCTCCGTTCCAGCTGGGCCGGATGTCGCCAGAGCAGGGGCTGCAGCCTCTGCTCCCGGACAAGCTGGAGCCCCCAGCCAAGAGCAGCTGTGCGGCAGCCACCTCCGTCCCCGAGCTGGGGGACGGGGACAGGGCTCCCAGCCTCCCACAGGAGCCCCTGCTCTCACCACCTGTACCCGAGCTGCACCCRGAGCTGGGGGACGCCGGCACTGTCAGGAGCAAGGTGCTGGCGGCCAGGAGTTCCCTGCTGAGCTTGGATTCAGGCTTCTCCGAGCACATGGAGTCGCAGAGCGACAGCTGCTGTGAGAAGGAGCCATCCTATGAGAGAGCCCTCAAGCCGGAAGGTAAGAAGACAGGGGTTCCACAGGCACTGCCACGGTGCTGCCTGTATTTCTCCTCTCTGTCTGGGCCAGGAGCTCAGGCAGCCGTCAGGCGAGCCAGGAAGGGCTTCTCCCTCCATGGCTGGGCCCGGAGACCCCTGGGGACATATGGCAGGCCCTAGGAGACCTGGCTTGGCAGTGCTGCCCCACCTGAAATGCCTGCCAGCCCACGCTCTGCCTTGCCCTGGCAGGCCCACAGGGCTGAGCAGAGACCTGGCTTGCAAGGAGGCTGGGGTGTCGTGCTGCGGTGGGAGGGGTGTGGGAAGGCAGGGGCTGGCAGAAGCTGCCGAATCCCTGTGGCAGGGCAGAGCCCAGCGCGGGCTGAGCCCCTCGGGCCTGTGAGCGCAGCGTTCCCATCGCTCTGACTCAACTGCACGGGAGCAGCCTCTCGCGCTTGGCTGCCTGGCTGTCACGTTTCCAGACACTCGTCTCAGGATGGCAGCAATGTGCAGTGAAGGGGCAAGGCAGGCAAGAGGAGCACAGCTTGCCAGGGGCAGGCGCCTGCTAAAAATAGTCAAGGACACAGGGCACGTGGTTGTGTCCCTGCAAGGCCATAGCATGCAGGGTGGGGGTGGGGGCACTGCAAATTCTTGGCCCCTACGCAGGGCAGGCAGGCAGTGCCACCAAATATCTGTCCCTGCCTGTCTGCAGCTGCCATCCCTGGGTACCAGCACACTCCAGACTCGCTGAGCGCCCGTGCCACGCAGTTCTACATCAACAAGATCGATGCTGCCAATAAAGAGCACAARCTGGAAGATAAAGGTGAGCCTGGAGCCCGGGAGAGCTCCACCTTCATTCCTCTTGGCCTCTGGCAGGGTGGTGGTATTTCTGTTCCCTGGGAGCTCTTCTTGCCTGCGACACTCATCTGCTCTCCTCGGCAAACAGAGCTGTTTCTGTTGACCTCCTGCAGCCACGGAGCAACGTGATCCCTGTGGGCCTCGTATCTGAACAGGGCACCCACACTGGGTGCTGGTTAGGGAGATGCTGCAGAGAGGGGCTGCACCAGCCTTGCCGCCCTGGTTGCAGGACCCTGCTACCCTGGGGTGGGGACCTGGCTGCGGGCAGAGGGGGGAGCCCATCGGGGTGCTCATATCCTGGAAACACTGCCTCATTGCTGTGTCGAGCTCGGCCAGGCCTGAACGCTCCTAGCCCCAGGTGAGGTGGGCCCGGCTGTAGCCCAAGGGGGCAGGTGTGTGAGGTGTGCACCCCTTCGCAGGCGACACCCCGCTGGAGCTGGCGGACGACTGCTCCCTCGCCCTGGTGTGGAAGAATAACGAGCGCCTCAAGGAGTTTGTGTTGGTGGAGTCCAAGGAGCTGGAGTGCGTGGAGGACCCGGGCTCGGCCAGCGAAGCAGCCCGTGCAGGCCACTTCACCCTGGAGCAGTGCCTCAATCTCTTCACCAAGCCCGAAGTGCTGGCCCCGGAGGAAGCATGGTGAGGAGGGCGTCGTGGTGGGTTCCAGCCTGCGGGCCCAGGCAGCGGCGGGAGTTTCCCAGGAGCTGCCCAGGCCTGCACGCCATTTCTTTTGGCGGCCAGAAGCACTGGGCTGGCCTCCCGCGTGCCGGGAGGGGAGGCCAGAAGCCAGCAGGGAGTAAAGCCAATGTTCTGTAGGGCTGTGCTGGCCTGCCCTTGGCTTCTCTCATGCCGTCCGCAGGCCCCCGTGCTTGGCTGGTCGAGGCCACGAGGCCTGGAGCTCTCTCCCCACGCAGGTAATGAGTGTGTTCTCCCCCAGGTACTGCCCCAAGTGCAAGCAGCACCGTGAGGCCTCCAAGCAGCTGATGCTGTGGCGCCTGCCCAACGTCCTCATCATCCAGCTCAAGCGCTTCTCCTTCCGCAGCTTCATCTGGAGGGACAAGATCAACGACATGGTGGACTTCCCTGTCCGGTGAGAGCGCTGGGATGACCCTGCCTGTGCTGCCCTGCAGCCTGGCTTCTCCCTCCCCGGCACCAACAGCTCCTGACTTGTCTCCATGTCTCTCCCCAGGAGTCTGGACCTGAGCAAGTTCTGCATCGGCCGGAAGGGCGAGCAGCAGCTGCCCATGTATGACCTGTACGCTGTGATCAATCACTACGGTGGCATGATTGGTGGGCACTACACGGCGTACGCCCGCCTGCCCAACGACAAGAACAGCCAGCGCAGCGACGTGGGTGAGGACCCGCCGGCCTGGCTGCCCCCATCTCCTGCCGCCGCAGCTGGCTGGCTCGCCTGACCCTTCTCTCCTCTTCCCAGGCTGGCGGCTCTTCGATGACAGCACAGTGACCACCGTGGACGAGAGCCAGGTGGTGACCAGATACGCCTATGTCCTCTTCTACCGCCGGAGGAACTCTCCTGTGGAGAGACCCCTGCCGGGGCACCCCCCAGACCACCGAGCCGAGCGCACCCCCTCCGCCGAAGCCGCTGCCAGTCAGGTGAGAGCTCGTGTCCYGCCCGGCGCTGTTGGAGCCCTAGAGCCTTGAACCGCACGCGTGCCCCCACGGCCTGCCCCAGTAGCGCCCACGGAGCCTGGAGCAGCTGYAGCACAGTGTCCGTGTCTCTTCCAGGCTGAAGAGCCTGTGCCRGCCGGGCTTTGCCCTGTTCTCGCTGCGAGCCTGGGACAGTCTCTGCCCTGAGGGCCCACAGGAGAGCTGGGTCCAGCCGCCAGGGTGGGGTGTTGGCAGCAGCGGGAGGGTGCAGAGCTACGTGAGGCACTGGAGGAGGCAGGAGGGGGCCCTGCCCTGCTGTGCTCCGTACTGGGGGAAGGCTGTGAGCAGTGACACTAGATCTGGCTGTACCAAGCGGCAGCGATGACCTTCCCTTCGTGGACTCTTGAGGAGGGGTGGGGGGCATATTCTGCTGGGGCCCGGTTCAGGGCCGAGCTGGGTGCAAACGAGGCAGACGTTAGTGCTGAGCCAGAGGCCCGAGAGCCTCCGCGAGGTGCTGAACAGAAACGTGTCGGAGCAAGCTGGCGCCACAGGGCTGCTAGGGAGGAGTGGGCCTGCCGGGAAGGTGCTTCAACCTTCCCCCAGCTGCGCGCAGAGGGACTGATCCGGGCACTTTGCACAAACCTCAGAACCAAAGGCAGGAGCCGGGGGCTCAGGGCACTGCCTGCCTGGCTGAGCTCACCCGCGTTGCTGGGCCGCAGCCCTTCTCTTCACGCTTGGCAGCCCCTCAGCCCCGCGGCGTCTGAGGACGGTGCTCAGCTCGTCCCTGGCAGAGCTGCGCAGGCCTGCCCCGTGGGACTGTTTCGGCTTGCCCTCCAGGCCCGTCTGGTTCGTGCAGCCCTTTGCCCTGCCAGGGACTGCGCTGGTTAGGCATCAGGGCCCTTCCGCCTCCCTCGCAGCTGGAGGCAGGAGCCGTCAGGCTCCAGGGACCGGACGGAAGTGCCTGGCACATCGGTGCCCAGCTGCCCGCACTGTTTCTGTCCTGGCACGTGGAACATCGTGTCCTGGCGCCGGCCCCATCTCTGGGGGCAGCTGGTGGCCCCAGCAACAGCGAGCCTGGAGCTGCAGGGCACAGGCCTGTCTGCTGGCCCGGATCACTGAGCTTCAGGGGCCTCTGCGGTGCCAGGGTTCCTCGGGTTCACCACAGCGCTAGATCCACCGCAGTGCTGGGATTTGGTCCCTGGTGGCACCAGATCTGCAGTGCTGGAGCTTGTCAGGTTCCCTGGCAGTGCTGGGCTCATCGGGTCCCTGGCAGCACCAGATCCCCTGCAGCGCCGGGGCTCATTGGATCCCCTGCAGTGCTGCAGCTTGTTGGGTCCCCTCAAAGCGCCAGGGCTCATTGGGTCCCTGGCAGCACCAGATCCCCTGCAGCGCCGGGGCTCATCAGGTCCTGTGAGTGCCTTGGACCACCTGCACCCTCCTGGGCACTGGGTGCCCCCCAGAGAACTGCGCCCTGATTGGCTGCCCCACGTGATCACCGGCACAGCGAAGGGCTGGGCTGGGATTGGCTGCCTGCGGATAATCCTCCCGGAAGCTGAGCTGTGATTGGCTCTCAGAGGGATCCCACCTGCCGAAGCAGAGTTGCGACTGGTTGTGCTGTGACTGCGCCTCCTGCTCCCACCTGCCAAGCCGGGTTGTGATTGGCCATCATCCAAAAGATCCTCTGGCGCACGGGAAAGCCGCACTGTGATTGGCTGCTGCCTGCCCACTCGCTCACCTGGGCCCACCAATCCCAGAGCACCGGCTCCACCAGGATCCAGCCGGGAGAGGCACCTGCTCTGCTGTCCGTGGCCTCGCGAAGACCCCGCCGTGGCCACCCCGCACTCCCTCCCCCCGCGCCGCCGGAGCCTCGCCATGCCGCCGGAGCTGCGCTGCCCACATCGGAGGCCACGAAGAGCYGCGGGGGCGGGCGCGACCGTGGCCGCGACCGTGCTGCATGGGGAGGAGGGCTGGCTGGGCACGGGGCTGGGCTCGCAGGCAGCCGCCTGCCCCGGGGGAAGGCGAGGGGTGTTGCCCGTTGCGTTCCCCRAGTGCTGACGCAGGTTTCCACATCGCAGGCTTCTCTGATCTGGCAGGAACTGGAGGCTGAAGAGCAAGACCTGCAGCTCGAGGCACCCCAAAGGCCTGCGAGAAACTCCTGGAGGCCCCGTGGCCAGAAGAGGAGTCCAGGCACCCCCCAACACCCGGACGAAGGTTGCGTCAGATACTTTGTCCTGGCCACCACGGCCGCGATTGTGGCTCTCTTCCTGAACGTGTTCTACCCCCTCATTTACCAAACCCGCTGGAGATAGGCACGGGCACGCAGCCAGGCACGGTGGGAGCAGGGCCGCCACTGTCCTAGGACGCTACACGAGGAAGACGTCAGCTGGCAGGACAGAAACCTCTGGGAAGGACTTGCGCGCCGCTGGGATGAACAGGCTTCTCCAAGGAAAGCACGGGGCTGTCGGCCCCCCCCGCCTGCTCCAGCGTCTCCCATGCCAGCTGGCAGGGCTTTGGGGCCAGCCCGCAGCATTGCCCAGGCACGGCCCAGGCCCAGGAGTGTCTCAGCTCGCCCTCGCTGTCTCGTGGCTACCTGCTGCTTAGGAAGAGAGACTGCCGCTGCAGCAGGGCTGGAGCCTGGGAGCCCTACTGGGAGCACCGACTATTTCTACTCGGCTCCTGGGAAATGAGGGGAGACCTGCCGGGAGGCTGCAGTAACGAGCAGGATGCCGTGACACAGCTCCTGCTCCTGACGCCTCTCGAGTTGCCTGCGCCACGGCCCTCTTTCGGGAGCCTCACGCTCCCGAGGGCCRGCGTGATCCCCGCGAAGTTGGGCACGCCTGTCCTGCCTGGCCTCCCACTGAGCGTCCTCGTGCAAGCCGCTGGTGTGCCAAGGGCCGTGCGTGCCGTACCCCTGCGCYGGGGCAGGATGGGCTCATCACCGAGAGCCGGCCYGGTTCCCCGCTCGGTTGGAGCTGCAGCACGTGCTGCTTCTCTCCCCCAGGGCATTTGGGAGCAGCTGCTGGGGAACCTCGATAAGCTGTGCCAGGGGCGCACGCGGCAAGCATGGACCTCCATGGGCTGCTGGCTCGCACAGGGCCCCCGTCACCCATGGGACACATGGACTGTCCTTGCGTGGCCCTGCCTGGCTGCGTCCAGGGGGAGCCGGGGAGGCACCTTGCGGTTTCTTGTTCTCGAGGGGCCCCTCTCCCCGTGGGAGCCTGCCTGCAGCTGCCCGGCCCCAGGCACGGCGTGGGGGGAGCAGGTAGGACTCAGGGCACGGGAGGCCGGAGGGAAGAGCTCTCCATTGCTCTCTGTAGCAGTGCCCGGCCTTGCCCTCCCTGCCGTACGGGGTCCGTGAATAAAGCCAGCTCTTCCAAAGAGACTCAGCGTCCCTGTCCTGTGTGCTGGGGCACAGGCGCAGGGATGGCACGGGAGCCTGCTCCAGCAAACGAGCAGGCACTGGTGCCTTTCCCAGTGGTTTCCTGGGAAAGAGCTGCACTTTCCTGGTGCGTTTCTGCCTCCCCCAGCCTGTGCCAGCCCCAARGACCGCCCCACACTGTCCCGCAGACAGTGCCTGCCTGCTCTCCGGCGCAGGGAGCGTGTCCCAGGCTCTGCGTGGTGCCTGGCGCACCCTGCACCACAGCAGGCTCCAGCTCGCTGGCAGCAGGCTCCGATGTGAGCGCTGCCTGCTGACGCCGTGGGGCAGCGTGGGGCCCGGGCTGGGAGCTCCTGCTCGCCGGCCGTGGGGCAGCAGCCCCGGGGCACCAGGCRCGGGGATGTCGCTGCCTGGCAGGGCTGGCTGCGTGCTGGGGCTGCAGCGGTTTGTCCCCCGGGGGCTGGGACGAGGTCTGCGGCTCCGGCAGCGTCTGACATTGAGACGTGTTGCCCTTGGCTGAGCGCGGCTCAGAGGCTGCTCGGGCTTGTTTGGGTTTGAGAGGTGACTTCAGAGCCCTGTGACTTCCTTTCCGTCTACGATGCTGTCCTGCTGCCCGTGCCCTTGGCTGACTCAGGAAGGATGCTTGGCAGGGAAGGGGGTCTCCTGGGTTTCCAGCGGGGGCTCGGACCCCTCGGCATGGGGCCGCGGCGGCAGCTGGACAGCGGAGAGCCCGGGGCTTGCTGCGCCTCGGCCCCGTGTGCCACAGTGTCCGCGCCGCCGGTCCCGCCGAGCGCTGCCGCCGCTGCGCCGGGGAGCGGTGCGGGGCAGCGCCGCGGTCAGGAGGTGCCGGCCCTGGAACAGTCGCCTCATTGTCCGCCGCGCCAAGGGTTGGCGGCTTCCTGCACTCGCCCACGGCGCGGGCCTCGTGGCGCTGAGTCAGCGCCCAGCGCCTCCGGGCTGACCTCCGCTCCGGCTGGCGCTGGAGACCTGGGGTTAGGGCCGCCGCCGCGCAGTCTCCCTCCTGGAAATCCCCTCCGGTCCTCCTGCACTCCCGTGACCCTGGCATGGGCTGGCAGCCTGCGCCGGGGCTTGCTGGGGCCGCTGCGTGGGCTGGCCGGGTGCCGGTGCCGGGGCGCAGAGCGCTGCTCAGACCGGCCCCGACCTCCTCCGCCYGGGGGCACAAGGGCTGGGCAGGAGAGAGGCGGTGGGGCCGGGCTGAGCGTGCCACAGCCTGGCTCCGGGTTGGCCCGGGAACAGTTCCTGCACCCTGCCCCAGTGCCGGGCCGGGGGCCGGTGCGTGGTGCTGCTCTGCTCCAGGCCCCCCATCTCACTCCCCCCTTCTGCTTGCAGGGACTCGCCCCGGTGCCGTTCGGATCCGGCCTGGCCCCCGAAGGAGCCCCGGCGCTGGCCACAGAAGGCCTCCCCGAGCGCTTCGCCAGCCCCGCCGAGCGCCCGGCCCCGTCCTACAGCAACATGGAAGAAGTTGACTAGGGCAATGCGGGGAGCCCGGCCGCGGGGGGGGTGGGGGGGTGCGGGCCGGGCCGGGCACCGGGGAGGAGGGCTGGGGCGGGCAGGGGTCGGGGTTTGTCCTGCTCTCATTAAACTTGCTGAACTCTGCTCGCCTGCAGTGTGCGCTGGGCGGCTGMGCTGGGAATCTGGGGCTGCGCCACGGTGCCCGGTGCACCCCCCCAGGGTGCTCTGCTGCCTGGGTGCCACGGTGCCTGCTGGCCCCYTGTGTCCCCTGCTGCACCTACTGCCCAGCATCGCTGGTCTGTGTGCCTGGTGTCCCCTGGTGGTACCTGGTTCCTCCCTGGGCACCCTGTTGTATGGTGACCCTAGTGCCCCCCTCACTGCACCATAGTGCCTGGTGTCCCTGGTGCACCCTTGGTGTCCCCTAGCACTCCCAGTGTCCCTTGGTTTGCCTTGGTGCCTGGTGCATCCTCGTGCCTCCTGTCCCCTCAGTGTGCCCTACTGGCAGCTGTCCCCTGGGGTGCTTGGTGCCCCCTGGGGTGCCTCTGTGCCCCCTACTGCCCGSTGTGCTCTGGAGCCCCGGTGCGCCCTGTTGCCTGCTGCACCCCGCTGCCCGGTGCTGCCGGCGTGCCCTGTTGCACCCTGTTGCGCCCTGCTGCCCGCTGGCCCCCCGGTGCCCCCTACCGCCCGGCGTGCTCTGGAGCCCCGGGGCCCCCTACTGCCCGGTGCGCCCTCTGCCCCGGGGGCCCGGGCGCGCCGCGGGGCCGGC
>NW_020451038.1:1698820-1707249 GCF_003343035.1 Apteryx rowi | reverse complement strand
ACCCCCGGGGCGCGATGCCGCCGCGCGCCCCCCACCACCTGCCCGCGGTGACCTACATCGGCGGCGCGGCGGAGGGGGAGTGCGCGGAGGCGCGCTCGCCATTCGCTGCCGCCCGGCGGGGCGGCGCGGGGGGGCCCGGCCGGCAGCCGCGGCGGCCGCTCAGCGCGTCCCGCTCCCCGCAGGCGTCTTCCTCATCCCCTACCTGCTCATCGTCTTCGTGGGCGGCATCCCCGTCTTCTTCCTGGAGGTGGCCCTGGGGCAGTTCATGAAGCAGGGCGGCATCGCCGCCTGGAACATCGCCCCCCTCTTCAAGGGTAACGCCGGCCCCGCCGCCGCGCCCCGCCGCCGGCTCCCGCGCCCCGTCGGGGCGGAGGCGCCCTGCGTCCTGCCCGGGGCTCCCTGCGCCCTGCCCGCGGCAGCTGACTCCCTGCCCGCGGCTGGCTGCACCCTGTCTGGGGCTCCCGGCACCCTGCCCACGGCTGCTGGCTCCCCGCCTGGGGCTGGCAGCGCCGTGCACCCTGCCTGGGGCTCCCTGCCCGGGGCTGGCAGCGCCGTGCACCCTGCCTGGGGCTCCCGGCTCCCTGCTCCCTGCCCGCGGCTGGCAGCACCTTGCCCACAGCTACCAGCTCCCTGCCCGGGGCTCCCTGCCCCGTGCCCAGGGCTGGCAGCACCCCGCACCCTACCTGGGGCTGGCAGCACTGCGCACCCTGCTCAGGACTGGCAGCACCCTGCCCACAGCTACCAGCACCCTGCCTGGGGCTCCCTGCACCCTGCCCGGGGTTGGTAGCTCGCTGCACTCTCTTTGGGCTGGCAGCACCCTGCCTGGGGTTGGCAGCACCGTGCACCCTGCTGGGCCTCCCTGCACCCTGCCCAGGGCTCGCTGCACCCTGACTGGGGCTGGCAGCACCCTGCCCGGGGTTGGAAGCACCCTGTACCCTGCTTGGGGCTCCTTGTACCGTGTCTAGTGCTGGCAGCACTGTGCACCCTGCCTGGGGCTGCCTGCACCCAGCCCGGGGCTGGCAGCGCCCTGTCCACGGCTACCAGCTCCCTGGCTGGGGCTCCCTGCTCCCGGCACGGTGCTGGCAGCACCCTGTCCATGGCTGCTGGCTACCTGCCTGGGGCTGCCTGCACCCTGCTCGGGGCTCTCTGTACCCTGCCCGCGTCTCCCTGCACTCTGCCCAGGGCTGGTGCACTCTGCCCACACCCTCCCAGCTCCCTGCACCTTGCCCACGCCCCACTGGCTCCTGCCTCCGCCCCTGCCCAGCAGCTCCCCGCGCGCCGCTGTGCCCTGCCGGCGCCTTGCCTGCATGCCTTGCCCCGACTGCCAGCGGTCCACGTTGCCTGTGCCCTCTCCGTGCCCTGCCGGCTCCCCGCGTCCTGCCCGTTCACATCCCAGCACCTGCGGAGAGCCCTATGTCGTCCTTTCCCACAGTCCCCCACGTCCTGCCCCATCCCCCCTGGCTCCCCACATCCCGCCTGTCCTCACCGGCTCCCCACGTCCCACCCCGTCCCCATCAGCTCTACAYGTCCCACCTCCTCCCCGCCGGCTCCCCACATCCTGCCTCAGGCTGCCAGCTCCCCGCGTCCTGCCTGTCCCCAGCAGCTCCCCACGTCCTGCCACGGGCTGCCAGCTCGCTGCRGGTGAGCTGGGCCATGCTCCAAGCTCTGCTCTCCCTGCGCCCCAGGTCTGGGCTTGGCCTCCATGGTGATTGTCTTCTTCTGCAACTCCTACTACGTCATGATCCTGGTGTGGGGGCTCTTCTATCTGGTGCACTCGCTGACGGACACGCTGCCCTGGGCCACGTGTGGCCACGCGTGGAACACAGAGCAGTGCGCCGAGCTCTTCCACCTGGAGCTGTGCCACAACGCCAGCGCCAACGCCAGCGCCTTCAACATCAGCTGCGCCGACCTGGCCAGCAAGCGCTCGCCTGTCATTGAGTTCTGGGAGTGAGTGTGGGGCCACGTGGGGGCYGCGCCAGGGGCCACGGGGGCTGCCCGGCACTCAGCACCGCCCTGCTCTGCCCCCCGCCAGGAACAAAGTGCTGCGGCTCTCAGGGGACCTCAGCGAGCCGGGAGAGATGAACTGGCAGATGATCCTCTGCTTGGTCACCACCTGGGTTGTCGTCTACTTTTGCATCTGGAAGGGCGTCAAGTCCACCGGGAAGGTAACGTGGGGGAGACGTGTCTCTCCTCGCCCATGGCGTGCCCGGCATTGGTAGCGTGCCCGGGAATCCTGCCTCGGGCACGTCGGGACTGCCAGCGCGGGAGCCCCAGCAGTGCTCCCAGCCACCGCGGCGGGTGCAGGACCTCCAGCCCCATGTTTGCCGAGGAGGCACCACCAGCAGCCCTGGCCATCCACAAGCTGTGGCCCTGCTGGGACGTCAGCTCCTAAGCCCCAGGAGTCTTAGCGGCGCCCACCCCTCCGCAGATCGTCTACTTCACGGCGCTCTTCCCTTATGTGGTCCTCATCCTGCTGCTGGTCCATGGGGTGACGCTGCCCGGGGCACTGGGCGGCATTGTCTACTACCTGAAACCCGACTGGTCCAAGCTGGCCGAGGCGCAGGTGAGGGCAGGAGGGGACGTGGGCGCTGCACCTGCCATGCCGGCCCCAGCACCCTCCTCAACACCCTCCCTTGCGCCCCAGGTCTGGATCGATGCCGGCACCCAGATCTTCTTCTCCTACGCCATCGGGCTGGGCGCCCTGACCGCGCTGGGCAGCTACAACCGCTTCCACAATAACTGCTACAGGTAGGGCCCCGCCACTCTGCACCAGCCTCCGTCCTGCTGGTCCCAGTATTCCCGGCGCCCCGCTGACTCGCTCCTGCCCACAGGGACGCTTACATCCTGGCCGTGATCAACAGCTCCACCAGCTTCTTCGCCGGCTTCGTCGTCTTCTCCGTGCTGGGCTTCATGGCCTCGGAGCAAGGCGTGGATATCTCCAAGGTGGCCGAGTCTGGTGAGTGACGGCCGGCAAGGCGCCGGACTGCACGGGGGCCCCTGCCGGCGCCGCTGACCCCACTCTCCCCACAGGCCCGGGGCTGGCCTTCATCGCCTACCCCAAAGCTGTGACGCTGATGCCCTTGTCCCCTCTCTGGGCCACGCTCTTCTTCTTCATGCTCCTCGTGCTGGGACTTGACAGCCAGGTAGGGTGGCGGGGAGGGGGCCGGGGCCGTGGTGGCACACGTCCCCGCTGAGCCCCGCTCTCTGCTGCAGTTCGTCGGCGTGGAGGGCTTCATTACGGGCATCCTGGACCTCTTCCCCCAGCCGGGGGCCGGCTCACTGCGCCGGGAGCTCACCGCCGCGCTCTGCTGCCTTGTGTGCTGCCTCATCGACCTCTCCATGGTGACACAGGTTAGGGACGCGCCGGGGACGCCGCCCGGCTGGCCCTGTGCTGTCCCCTCTTGCGTCCCCCGCATGGAGTGGGAGCTCCCCAAGGCTGCTGTGATGTGGCTGACATGGGGTGTCCGTGGGATGCCAGGGCCATGCGGGTTGCCCATGCTTCGTGGCGTGCCTGTGCCGTGTGGGTCACCCATGCCATGTGAGTCACCCAGGCTTTGCAGGTCACCTGTGCCGCATGGGTTGCCAACACCGCATGGGTCGCCCATGCCATTTGGGTCACCAGTGCTGCATGGGTCACCCATGCCGCACGGGTCGCCCATGCCAGGTGGGTCACCCATGCCGCACGGGTCGCCCATGCCAGGTGGGTCACCCATGCTTTGTGGGTCACCCATGTTGCATGAGGTGCCCATGCCACGTGGGTCACTCACGTCCCATGGGTCGCCCGTGCCACGTGGGGCACGGTACCAGCCCCGCCGACGCGCGGCGCCGTCCGGCAGGGCGGCATGTACGTGTTCCAGCTCTTCGACAACTACTCGGCCAGCGGGATCACGCTGCTGTGGCAGGCCTTCTGGGAGTGCGTTGTCATCGCCTGGGTCTACGGTGAGGCCACCACCGCCGCTGGGGGGGGGACACGGGCGCCCCGCGGGGCCCGGCTGACGCCCCTCTGCCCGCAGGCGCCGACCGCTTCATGGACGACGTGGCCCGCATGATCGGCTACCGGCCCCTGCCCTTCATGAAGTGGTGCTGGGCCGTGGTGACGCCGCTGGTCTGCGTGGTGAGCGGGGCCCCCCGCGGCTGCACGCGTGTGCGCGCGTGTGCGCGCCGGCCGCCGCCGTGGCTCCGTGGGCAGCGGGCTCCCCCCGGCGGCTGCTTGGGGCATGGCAGGCCATGGCACGGGGCGTCACGGGGAGCCACGCGTGCTGCGGCTGCGGGGAGCCGTGTGTCGGGACTAGGGGGGATGTGTTTTGGGACCCCGGAGGAGCCACGTGTGTGTCAGGGGCCGTGGGGAGCCACATGCGTGTGGGGACCCTGGGGAGCCACATGCGTGTCAGGACACCAGGGAGGACACCTGACACATGTCAGGGCTGTGGGGGGCCACACACACATTGGTACCCCAGGGACTCGCATGTGTGTTGGGACCCCAGGGAGGCACGTGCATGTTGGAGTCATGGGGAGCCACATGCATAGTGGGACCCTGGAGAACCACATAAGTTGGGGTCCATGGGAGCCACACGTGTGTTGGGACCCCAGGGTGTCACACGTGTGTTGGGACTCTGCAGGAGCCACGCATGTGTCAGGGGCCCAGGGGAGCCACACGTTGGACATGTGTTAGGGGCCTGGGGGAGCAACACGTCCAGGCCTAGGGGAGCCACCCGTGTGTTTGGGGCTTGGGGAGCGACATGTTTTGGGGTCTACATGAGCCACACACATGTTGGGGCTCCAGGGTGTTGGGACCTGCAGGAGCCACATGCATGTCAGGGTTATGGGGAGACACACGTGTGCTGGGATCCTGGGGAGCCACATGTGTTGGGTCTAGGGGAGCCACACGCATGTTTGGGGCCCAAGGAGCCACATGTGTTTGGGGCCTGGGGAGCGGCATGGCGCAGGGCGGCGGGTGCTCACCGCTGCTGCCGGCGCAGGGCATCTTCGTGTTCCACGTGGTGAACTACAAGCCGCTGACGTACAACAAGACGTACGTGTACCCGTGGTGGGGCGACGCCATCGGCTGGGTGCTGGCGCTCTCCTCCATGCTCTGCATCCCCTGCACCGTCCTCTACAAGCTCCTGCGCTGCAAAGGCTCCCTGCGCGAGGTGAGCCCGGCCGCGGCGCGCGCCCTCCCCGTCCCCCTGCCTGTGCCCGTCCCCGGGGGCAGCCGGCAGGCGCTGACGCCCCCTCCACGTCCCTGCAGCGCTGGCAGCTCCTGACCACGCCGATCTGGGGCCACCACCACCTGGAGTACCTGACGCCCGAGGCCGAAGCCAAGCTCCTGGCCCCGGAGCCGCCCAAGGAGAAGACGACGCTCTTTGAGACTGTGATCTGAGCGCCGCCGGGGGGGTCGCGCCGCTCCCGCCCGCCATAGCAATAATGCCAGCACCGCCTCCCACCGCCGCTGCCCGCCGGCTCGCCGTGGGGCGCGCGGGCACCCGGGCGAGCGCCCCGGCGCGGGGCAGCCAGCAGCACAGCCCTGCCCCGGCCTCTGTCCGCCCGCCCGCCCGCTCGTCCGTCCGTCTGCGCCCTGCGGCGGCCGGGCAGCGCCTCGCTCACTAACCGCTTCCCGTAGCGTTCGTCTGGTGTAACCCCGACCGCCCCGACATCTGGCAATAAATTGGGAGACCCTGGCACACCCCCGGGCGCTGCGGGACGGGGGGGCGGATGGGGGCTGGCGTGCCGCATGCGGAGCAGCACTCACCTGCCCTGGCCAGATGTTCGAGGGGGCACACAGCTGGGTGGCGGGAGCTGGAGCAGGGTGCCGCGGCGGCTCGGGACCGGGGGGTGTCTCGGACACACCGTTCCTCGCCCGTGGGATGGATGGACCACGGCAGCGGGCCCGGGGGGATCGGGGCTGGGAAGGGGCTGGCGGGAGCAGCAGGGCCGCTGCCTGCACGGCACCCACGGCCACACGCCGGGCTCGGCTCCCTGCCCCCCAGCTGGGGACGTGGGAATGAGGTGTCGGAGCAGGATGAGGACATGGTGCTGGGGCGGGGGGGCCGCGTTGCACCACACCATATCACAGCGTGTTCGTCATGCTGCATCACAGGGCTGCGTTGCAACACACTGTGCCGGAGTGGGGGGGGGCCGTGCATGGCCCGCGTGTGGGGCTGCGCCGGGCCACGTCAGGGGGCTCGACCGTGCCGTGCCGTGGGGCTGTGCCTTGCCGTGGGGCCGTGCCATGCACCTGGTGGAGCCAGAGGACCCCGTGCCCGGGGCGAGCCCCCCCGCCGTCCCCTCTCACCCCACTGGGGCGAGCCAGCCCGTCTTGCCCCAGCAGCGCGCGCCCTAATTAGTGCAGGCAGGGCGGAAGCGCTAATTGGCGGTGACTCGTTAGGGCTGGAGCGCCGCGTGCCTGGGGCGCGGCAGGACTTTCCGGCAGGGCTGGTCCTCGGGGCCGCCCGGCGTCCCAGCCCACCGGCGGGCGGGCAGCTCTCACACGCGGGGGCGAGCGCCGGCACCGCCATCGCGGCCAGATAAGAGCGCCGGGGAGGTGGCGCGGAGGGGGCCGCTGGGCGGGCGAGCGAGCGCGCGCGCGCCGGCGCCATGAACCGCATCACGGTGTACGAGCGCGCCGACTTCGAGGGGCTGAGGCGGGAGTTCAGCTGCGACGTGCCCGACCTGCACGAGCTGGACTTCGGCGACTGCATCGCCTCGCTGAAGGTGGTGGGGCAGCCCTGGATCGCCTACACGGGCCCCAAGTACGAGGGGGAGGCGCACGTCTTCGAGGAGGGCGAGTACGCGGCGGTGGGGCGGCCCCGCAGCTTCTCGGCCCTGCGCCTGGTGCACCACGACCTGGCGGAGCCGCAGATCACCCTCTACGAGCAGCCCCACTTCCAGGGCGCCYGCAAGGTGGTGACGGAGGAGACCAACCTGGCCTACGGCTACTTCAACGACCGCGTGGGCTCGCACGAGGTGCAGCGGGGCGTCTGGCTGCTCTACCAGCACCCCGGCGGCGGCGGCCGCCACTGCCTGGCCTGGCCCGGCGAGCGCCTGGCCCGCTACGAGCCCCAGCTGGGCTTGCAGGGGCGGCTGTCGCACCTGCGCCCGCTGCGGCCCGGGAAGCCGCTGGTGTCGGCGCGGCTGCTGTGGGAGCAGCGGCGGGTGGAGGCGGAGCGGGAGGTGCTGGTGGACGAGATCGTGGGGGTGAACGAGACGGCGCGGGAGCAGGCGCTGGCGGCCAGCAGCGCCCGGGAGTACAGCACGACGCTCTGGCAGAGCTTCCGCTTCAGCAACGCCACCAGCCTCAAGGCCGGGCTCTCCTTCACRCTGGCCGTGGAGGCCGCCAACGTCTTCACGGTGCAGAAGGGGCGCAGCGAGAGCAGCACACGCCGGGAGCGGGTGGCGGTGCAGCTGCCCGCCGCCATCCCCCCCCGCGCCGCCCTCACCGTCCACGTGCTGCGCAAGGAGGTGACGCTCTCCGTCCCCGTGCTCCTCACCATCACCCAGAACGAGAGCGTCCGCACCGAGCTGGGCGAGTACCGCAGCATCTCGGGCACCAACATCTGCGCCCGCTACAGCGTGAAGCCCCTGCCGGCCCCGGGCACCCAGCAGGCGCCTGCCGCGGGGGACCGGGAGGCCGAGGGGACGACATGGGCATCTGCCACGGGGGACCGGGAGGCCGACGGGACAACATGGGCGTCTGCCGCGGGGGACCGGGAGGCCGAGGGGACGACATGGGCGCCCACGGCGGGGGACCGGGAGGCCGACGGGACAACATGGGTGTCTGCCGCGGGGGACCGGGAGGCTGAGGGGAGCCAGCAGGCGCCTGCTGTGGGGCACAAGGAGGCCGAGGGTGCCCAGCGGACACCCGCTGTGGGGCACAAGGAGGCTGAGGGGAGCCAGCAGACGCCCGCTGTGGGGCACAAGGAGGCCAAGGGTGCCCAGTGGACACCTGCTGTGGGGCACAAGGAGGCCGAGGGTGCCCAGAGGACGCCCGCTGTGGGGCACAAGGAGGCCGAGGGTGCCCAGCAGGCGCCTGCCACGGGGACAGAAGAGGCCACAGGGACGCTGCAGGCGCCCGCCACGGAGTAGCGTGGGTGCCCACCGGGGGCCGAGCCCCCTGCCCTGCCCCCTGGACGTGCCGGGCCCTGCGTCCTCACYGCTGGCACCCGCGGCTGCTCACGGTGGCTCCAATAAATGGCTTTGGCAGCCCCCCTGCCTGCTGGTGGTGGGGTGGGATGGGGCRCTGGGGGCTGCCCGGCACCCGGCTGAGGGGGACGTCCGAGCGGGAGCGTCCCCTCGCCCAGGCCCACAGGTCCCCAAGCAGGGGCTGTTGCTGGGGAGGCCGGGGTGGAAACAGCAGGGCTGGGGGGGACGTGGGGCTGGAGAGGACATGGGGGTTGACATGGGGCTGGTGGGGACACAGGGGGAGGGACATG
>NW_020451038.1:1688117-1697203 GCF_003343035.1 Apteryx rowi | reverse complement strand
GTCACCCCCGAGCAGATCGAGGAGGCGGTGAGTGGCCAGGGCAGCGCCTGTCGCGTGGGGCTGCCGGCGGTGCTCCAAGCCATCAGGGCCAGGCGGCACYGGGGAGGCTGGCGGGGCGGAAAGGGGCCGTTCCCAGTCTCTAGGACCTCGGGCCCTTCGCAGACACCCCCGTTCAGGTTGCCTATATCCCTCGTGGGGCTGTCCTGCAAGGAGTGCCCTGCCGCGAGGAGCGCCTGGCACRGGGCCAGGCCACCTCGCTCATCCCYGCGTCTCCRTCCTGCTCCYCAGGTGGAGGCTGTGATCAGCAAGCACAGAGCGGAGCTGTTGGCAGAGCGCTACCACTTCAACATGGGGCTGCTGATGGGTGAGTGCTGGGCACCGCGACAGCCCCCCGCGTCGCCGGCAGCCAGCAGGTTCCCGGACCTGACTCTGCAGATGCCTCCTCTTCCTCTGGATCCTGCCCCGAGAGCCAGCCCTGCGCCACGTGCTGCCCTCACCGCTGCAGGGGCCGTGCCTGGCACAGCACACCCTGCTTGGTGGAGACATCCCACCACGGTGCCCGCATGGGCCAGGCCGGGAATGCCAGTGCCCTGCGCCAGGGACCCTGGGGGCATCCCTGAGACACGGACTGCTCCCAGCCACCGGCCATGGCGTTCTGGGTCAGGACAGGGGCTTCTGGTCCACGAGGCGCTGAGGGAGGGCCTGGCTGAAGTCCCTGGGGCTGGGTCGTGCCCCTCGCCCACGATGCCGCTGTGCCCGCAGGGGAGGCGCGGAGCCGGCTCCGGTGGGCGGACGGCAAGACCATCAAGAACGAAGTGGACCTGCAGGTGGGTGTGAGGGCAGCGGGTCGGGCGCTCCCTGGGGCTCGTGTTCCTGTCGGTGCTGTGGCCAGCGCAGAGCCTGTGGGACCCACTGGCCTGGCCCACACTGTGCTGGCCCTGAGGAGGGTGCTGGGGGCAACCTGCCCCGGTGGGCATGGGCCAGGGCCGGGCTCACAGCTGAACAGGGCCGCTCCAGGTCTCGGGAGAGCTGGGAGCCTCTCCCACCCCCTGCGCCCGTATCAGGCCCCTTTCCTGCTCCCTCAGGTGCTGCATTTGCTGGGCCCCAAGACAGAAGCTGACCTGGAAAAGAAACCAAAGGTGATGCAGAGGGGACGGCTGGGACCTGGGGATGGGATTTTCCTGCTGTGTGTCCAGGTGGGCCCTGCTGCTCCCAAACGCCTGCTCTACACCCCCAACCACTCTGCTACACCCCTGACTACCCTCAGGACCATCTGGTTGGGCTCTGGGCTGGGCATGGAGCCCCGAAACTCACTGTGAGCAGGAGCCTGGCAGTGCTGGGCTGGCTCCAGACCCTGCTCAAGTTGTCTCCTGTTCCTCAGGTGCCCCTTCTCTCTACGGGTCATGGGCAGCACAAGGAGCCTGCTGCAGTCCCACAGCTCACTGCACCGCCCTAGGCCCTGCCACTGTCCTGGGCACAGGGAGTGTGGGGAGGTTTGGGGACAGCATGGGCTGGGCCAGGGTCGGGGGACAGAGCCCAGTGGTYGGGATGCTCAGTCGTGCTGTGCTGATCCCCGCAGACTGCGAAGGCCCGGCCGGCCCAGGCGGAGAAGCAGAAGGTGGCCGTGGTGGAGAACGGTAAGGGGCTCTGCCGTCCTGCTGGCGGCTGCTGAATGCTTCCACGTTGCTTCGGGCCACGCTCTGCGTGAGCGCGCAGCTCTGGGGTCCAGGGCAGCCTCTGCCCTTGGTGCCCTCGTAGCCCTGGCTGGTGCCTCCTGAGCGCAGGGTCACCCCAGGCACCTCCTGCTTGCCTGGAGGCCTCCCACCACCCTGTGCAGGGACCCTCGTCCTCTGCTGGCCTCGTCCTTGGTGTCCTGGGGACAGCGGGCAGCACGTGCTGTCCCCTCCTGGAGGCACAGGGGCGGTTTTTGTGATCTGGTGCCAGGATCCTGGCTGCCAGCTGGTGCCGGCTGTGCCCTGCACTCCCAGAAAATTCCCCTCGCTGCTCATGCTGGTGCAGAGACATCGTCTAATTCTAGCCCTGCCCTCGCTGTCACAGCTGCCGGGGACAGTCAGCACACGTGTTTGCTCCCTGCAGCRCTGGGAGTCCCCTGTGTTCCGCAAGACAGCACCGCTCTCACACACCTTGTCCTTTTCTGGTGAAAAGCGAGGTGCGCTTAATGCCTCAGCGTTGGGCATACTCACCGGGCCCGGGCAGCTCCCGCAGCGCTGAGCAGCCCTGCCTGTGCGTGGCCACCGCCACCCGCCCTGTGAGGACCCTGTGGGGGGTTGCCTGCCCAGGGCTCGCTGCTGCTCCTTTGCTGGTGGGACTCAGCTGGCATCCAGCACCCATCCTGCCCCACTTGTGGGCCCCAGTGGGCAGGAACGGAGGGCAGGATGCCAGGCAGGGCTGAGCCCCCGYGAGGTGTGGGAGCAGCAGTGCGAGTGGGTTTTGTGCCCGTCACTCCCTGGGCAGGTGGAGAGGGCTGTGGTGGCACCAGCCGCTGCTCAACCCCCGTCCTCTTTCTGCAGGCGAGGCGGGCACGGAGACGCGGTCACTGCTGGAGCAGCTCCGGGGAGAAGCCCTCAAATTCCACAAGCCGGGTGAGTGTGTGGACATATTGCCGCGACCTGGTAGGAGTCACATGTGGGACCGAGTGGCCTGGCCCCAGCTTTGTGTTCTGTGCGAGGCTGTCCCGGCCCCATGTCCTTCCCTATGGGCTATCCCGACCCAGAGGGGTGCTGGAGCCCTGCTGCATCCCAAGAAGGGATCCCTGCACCCACACTGACCGTCCTGCACCCTTCCAGGAGAGAACTACAAGACAGAGGGCTACGTGGTGACGCCCAACACCATGGCTCTTCTGAAGCAGCACCTGGCAGTCACAGGCGGGCAGGTGAGGTCAGGCCCCAAGCCCAGGGGTTCCCTTTGAGGGTGCTGTTGAYGCTGGCCTGTTGTACCAGGCCGTGGCCCAGTGAGCGGGGTGGCTGAGGAGACACAGCCCATGTGGGGGGCAGCCAGAGGTGGCACCCGCCTGGCCCAGGGGGCTCTGTCAGACCTCAGGGGGCTCATGTCAGTGCCCCCCTTGCAGGGAGGGACAGAGTCTCCTGCYGAAGGACAGATGTGCCCCCTTTTCYCCYGTGCAGGTGCGGACGCGGTTTCCGCCTGAGCCCAACGGGATCCTGCACATCGGCCACGCCAAGGCCATCAACTTCAACTTCGGCTACGCCAAGGTGAGAGACGCCAAGCCCTGCTGGCAGCTCCCCCAGCCCCGGGRCTGCTGCCCTCGCTGGGGCCAGGCACGCGGTCCCTGCTCTGCACGCAGCCTGCCCTGTCCTTCCTGCTGCGCTTGGTGTCCCGGGTGAACCAGGGGCTAGCGGAGCTGTGGGGAGGCCAGGCCTGCTCGGCCCCAGGGGCCCTGCAGAGCAGAGCTGCTGGCCTGGCTGCRCGGCCCCTCGGGGAGCGTGTGTTGACCGTGCCTGCGTCCCCAGGCCAACGGTGGCGTGTGCTTCCTGCGCTACGACGACACCAACCCCGAGAAGGAGGAGGAGAAGTACTTCACGGCTATCCGGGACATGGTGGARTGGCTCGGTATGGCTGGGCTGGGGAGGGCCAGGCTGCTGCCGCAGGCACCTCTGCGTGCAGGTCCTGCTGCTGGGAGCTGGGGGCAGCCCCGGCCCGCTCTCTCTGCCCCAGCTGCCTCCCTGAGGGGCTGGGGCCATGGAGCAGGGGGCCTAGCGCAGGATGGAGCTAGCTCTGGTTGCTCATGGCTSCCCATCCCCGCAGGCTACCAGCCCTTCGCAGTGACCCACGCGTCAGATTACTTTGACCAGCTCTACACCTGGGCCCTGGAGCTCATCCGCAGGTGAGTGTCCTGGGACAGTGGGGATGCCCGGAGCAGCAGCCCGGACTCCCCCTCACCRAGGGGCCGTGCTGCTCACATCTGGTGCCCGCATCTCCCCCCTGCAGGGGCCAGGCCTACGTCTGCCATCAGAAGGTGGAGGAGATCAAGGGCCACAACCCACCACCCTCGCCRTGGCGGGACAGGCCTGTGGAGGAGTCGCTTCTGCTCTTCGAGGTACTGCCTGGCCCAGCACAGTCACTGCGTCTCCATCGGGGTCCTGGGGCTGTAGCCTGGCTGACGGCCTCTCCCCCTCCACAGGACATGCGGAAGGGGAAATTCGGGGAGGGGGAGGCCACGCTGCGGATGAAGCTGGTGATGGAGGATGGGAAGATGGACCCCGTTGCTTACCGCGTCAAATTCACTCCGCACCACCGCACCGGGGACAAGTGGTAGGGTGGGCCTGCGGTGTCCCAGCGCATGTGGCAAGGACAGGCTTGTGTCTCTGCGGCCCAGGAGGTCTCAGGGGCCAGCAGGGAGGCTGCCCCAGTGCCGGGCTCTGCGAGTGGGGCCCGTGCTGCCCTGGGGCTGACAGCGCCTGCCTTCCAGGTGCATCTACCCCACGTACGACTACACGCACTGCCTGTGCGACTCCATCGAGCACATCACGCACTCTCTCTGCACCAAGGAGTTCCAGGCCAGGTGAGCACCACCTGCGGCCTGGCCAGAGGCGACCCGGACCCGGTCGGGCAAGGCAGCTTTACACAAGGAACAGCTGGCTGCTGCCTGGCGGGGGCTGAAATGCCAAGGAGCAGTGGGGGCCAGGCCAGGCCCGGCTGATTGAGCAGGGGGACAGCGTGTCCATGGGGCTGTGGACAGGCATGAAGCTCAGCTGGGCTGGGTCTGTGCCTGCCTTGCAGACGGTCCTCCTACTTCTGGCTTTGCAACGCGCTGGACGTCTACTGCCCCGTGCAGTGGGAGTACGGGCGCCTGAACCTCCTCTACACTGTTGTCTCCAAGAGGAAGATCATCCGGCTGGTGGAGACCGGTGCCGTCAGGTAGGACTGGGGCCAGCAGCCGGGGCGGGTCTCACTCCATGCGTGCTCAGCTGTCACAACATCGTTTTTTCAGGGACTGGGATGACCCGCGGCTCTTCACRCTGACGGCCCTGCGCCGGCGAGGCTTCCCCCCCGAGGCCATCAACAACTTCTGTGCCCGGGTAGGTGCTGTGGGGCAATGTGGGACAGGGTAGATGGCTGTGTCCCTCAGCTGGTGCAGTGATGCCTCTCTCTCCCGCAGGTCGGTGTGACGGTGGCCCAGACGACGATGGAGCCGCACCTGCTGGAGGCCTGCGTGCGGGAGGTGCTGAACGAGCAGGCCCCCCGCGCCCTGGCTGTCCTGGAGCCTCTCAAGGTCACCATCACCAACTTCCCTGCCCCGAAGGTGAGACTGCCGCAGGCTGGGGTGCGGGTGGGGGTTCCCAGGGCCGGCACTCATCCCGCCTTCTCCCCAGGCTCTCGACGTCCTTGTGCCCAACTTCCCAGCTGAYGAGACCAGGGGCTTCCACAAAGTGCCCTTCCAGCACACCATCTACATCGAGGAGACGGACTTCAGGGAGGTGAGCCGGGCACAGACCTCTGCACACACCAGGCTGTACTGCCCTCGCTCCTGGGACACCGTTTTGGGGATGGAGGGACACACCGGGGGAGCAGGGCCTGCACTGGGAACCCTCTTGCAGTGGTGAACTGTCTCGCAGGAGATGGACAAGGGCTACAAGCGCCTGGCCCCCGGGCAGCCGGTGGGGCTGCGACACGCTGGCTACGTCATTGCCGTCCAGAACATCATCAAGGTGGGTAGCTCTGGACACCGGCGCCGTGAGGCTGGCCACAGGGGCTGTGGGGAGTCAGGGCACGGCTGTGCCCCTCCGGGGAAGGACAGCGATGGTGTCTGGGGCCGGGCTGGGTGCCCGTGGGCACCTTCAGAGGCTCTCCGTGGAGAGGAGGCGTGGAGGGGACACAGGCTGCCTGTCCAGCCGCTCCCTGCCGGCCCTGTCCGTGGCGTGGCCGGGAGCAGGGGCTGTGCGGAGCAGGGTAGCCCCCAGCCTGGCCTGGCCCCTGAGCTGCAGGGCTGGTGGTGCTGCCCCAGGGCTGCTCTGCGGCGACGGGGCTCTTGCCTGACAACTCGTCTCGCCCCTCCCAGAACGCCAGCGGGCGTGTGATCGAGCTGGAGGTGACCTGCACCAAGTCGGACGTGGCGGACAAGCCCAAAGCCTTCATCCACTGGGTGTCAGAGCCGCTGGTGTGTGAAGTGCGGCTCTACGAGCGGCTGTGAGTACCTGGGCTGCCTGCAGAGGCTCGGGCGCAGGGTCGGCGGTGCTGGAGCAGTTGCTTTTGCCGCAGCCTGGCCTGGCAGCGTGGCCGTGTGCCAGCAGGCTCTGCTGAGGCAGTGCCTGGCTCTTGTTGGCAGCTGAAACTGGAGCTGCATGTTCAGCAGCTTTCTGCCGCTGGTGGCTCTGCGCTCCCCCCAGCCGTCCCGGCACCTTGGCTGCATCCCACGGCCCTCCCCTGCCTCGCATCGTGCCGGGGCTCAGCGTCCCCCCTGGGGAAGGGACACGCAGCTCCTGGGCGGCGCTGCAGGTCTTTGGGTGGTGCCTGGGAGAAGCCACATCCGACTGGCAGCAGAGGTGCACCCGGCTGCTTGGCGGGGGCAATGCCCCTGGGGGGCTCTGAGAGTGGGTGCCCCACGGCTGCGGAGGGGACAGCACTGCCCTGCTGCCCCTCGCTCGGGGACTTTGGCTGACAGCCCCTCTCTCTTTGCAGGTTCTTGCACAAAAATCCCGAGGACCCAGCAGAGGTCCCAGGTGGATTTCTGAGTGACCTCAATCCTGTGAGTAGTGGCAGAAGGGGCCAAAATGCTGGGGGAAGCTGGGAACCTGCTGCACCGAAACCAGAGGCACCTGCCGCAGGGCAAACCCTGCTGCTCCCTTCGTGTGGCCCTGGCTCGTCCCTAGCAGCCCCAGGGAGAGGGGCGGGATGAGCACAGTGCCGTGGGCTGGGGGGAGCAGGACCACAGAGAAACGAGGGGGATCGGAGGCGCCGATTGAGCTGTTGTCTGTTCCCGTCCCTCTCCCCCTTGCAGGACTCCCTGCGCGTAGTCGACAATGCCCTGGTTGACAGATCCGTGTTGTCCGCCCGGCCCTTCAGCAAGTTCCAGTTCGAGCGGCTGGGCTACTTCTCCGTGGATCCCGACAGCACCGAGAGGAAGGTGAGCCTGGGAGAGGGGGTGGCTGTGCTCCCCTCGGGCGTCGTGGGGCCGCGGGGCTCAGAACTCTCCCTCTCCCCAGCTGGTGTTCAACCGGACGGTAACGCTGAAGGAGGACCCCGGAAAGGCGTGAGGAACCCGCCGCCACCACTGCTGCTTGCGGCTCCCCTGCGGTCCACAGCTGTGGGGCTCCCCCCCAGCGTGGGGCTCCCCCCCAGCGTGGGGCTCCCCCATGGAGCTGGGCAGGGCCCCGTCCACGCGCACTGCGAGAGCCACAGCTGCCTTAGCACGACCCCGCCGGGCCGTGCAGCGTATGGGACAGCATCACCTCAATAAACTGGAGCATCAGAGCCCCCGTCTCTGGACTGTCACTGAGTGCTGGTCCCCACCGCGGCCTGGGGCTCAGCCAGCCCTGGGAGCAATGGAAACGTGGGAGGGGGTCTGGGCCTGCCCTGAGTTTGGGGCCCTTCCTGCCCCCCCCTTGTGGGGCTGGTGCACCGTGGGGAGGGCCATACCTCTGTCCACCCTGGGGAGGGTGGCCCCTTCTCCAGGGCCTGGCCCTGCCGCAGCAGCTCCTGGGCTCTGGGGCTCAGAGGGGGCAGATCTGCTCCCCCCATCGCAGGAGGGGTGGGCTGGGGCAGGGCTGCCCCAGGGCAGGACAGAGCAGGGTCCCCACAGGACGGCGGGGGGGGGCCAGGGCTGGGCTGAGGCGGGCGCAGGGCCGGACGGCAGGCAGGGCGCAGGCAGCGGCAGGGCGCAGGCAGCGGCAGGGCGCAGTGCCGCTGGGCTGGCGGGATGGTGTGCGCACTGTGTACAAACAGCACCCGCGCTCCGGCCCCTGTTAAGGTGGACTCGAGCAGGGTGGCCCTGCCCAGCCCCGGGCCGGGGGCCGCGGCAGGTGCGTCCAGGCTCCCGGCATGGCCCCCCACCCTGCGGGCCGGGCGCCGGGGGCCCCAGCCCTGCCGCGAGCGGGTGGGAGGCTCTGCCTTGCCCCACGGGCCACCTTAAGTGGCAGCGGGGAGCGGGCAGCTGCGCCGAGCACATGGGCACGTTAAAGCAGCCCGGTCCCCGGCCCCGGGTGCGGGGACCCTTCGCCCCAGCCGCGGGGCCGTGCCCCTGCCCCCCGCCGTAACCCAGCTCCGGGCACTGGGAGCGCTGGGATGGTGGCACAGCCCAGCCCGGGGCCTGTAATGGTCGGGAGGCCCCTGCGCCCTCCACYGGGGAGCTGGCGGATCGGGGTCGGCACCTCGCCCCCCAGCCCAGTGCTGGGGCTGCACCTCGCCCCCATCCGCGTTCGGCATTGGGGTCTGCGCCCAGGGGGGCCAGCGAGGCAGGTGCTCGTCCCGGCAAAGGCCTTGGGGGCACCAGAAGTCCTGGCAGTCCCCGCTTGGGGCCAAGCTGCCAGCTGGGGCTGGCTCTGTCCTCGCCAAGCCGGAACCCTCGTCCCTGGGGGAAGCGGGGGCCACCACAGCAGGGGCCGCGCAGGCACCCGGGGCCGTGCCGGAGAGCCTTCGTTAGCGGGGCTGCTCTGTTAGCCTGGGGCCGGGTGCCTGGGGGGCAGGGGCACCTGCAGGCGCCAGCCCACCCCAGAGCGGTGCCGGTGTCCCAGCCCCACAGCCGCGGGCTGGGGCTGGCCCCGTGCTGGCCTGCCCCCACCAGCAGCATGTGGGCAATCCCCATGGGGCACAGCCCCCCGAGGGGCCCGGCGGGTCCCTGACTCCACACCCTGTGGGGCTGCTGGTGTCCCTGGTCCTGTCCCTTGAGGGTGTTCAGCCCCACGGGTGTCCCCAGCCCTACGGGACCGTGTGTGGCCTGGCCATGGCCCCACGGGGCTGGAAATACATGGGGCCATGCCTGCCCCCAGCCCTATGGGGCTACTCCCGTCCCCCAGGCCCAGCCCCACAGGGTCACAGGTGTCCCCAGGCCCAGCCCCACAGGGCCATGCATGTCCCCGGCCCCAGGCTCACGGGGCTGTGCGGGAGCCCTG
>NW_020451038.1:1655836-1687277 GCF_003343035.1 Apteryx rowi | reverse complement strand
CGGGGCCGCAAAGGCGGCGACGGCCCCGGGCGGGGGGACGGTGCTGGCGTCGGGGCCGCCGCGGGCTCCCCGCCCCCTTCTCGCGGGGGGGCCAGGCTGGGCCGCCGCCGGTGGCGGGGCTGAACGCGGAGCTCGGCCTCGTCGCTCCAGGGSGGCCTGGCCCGCAGCCGCGGGGTCGCTGCGCCTGGAGCACCTGCGGGGGGGGAGCAGGGAGGGACTCTGGCTCCTGTCACTGCTGCTGCCTTGTTCTAAGTTCTGCCTTCCAGTAACTCCAGTGTCAACGGCGACGGGCGCCTGTCAGGCCTGCGCGGCACCCAGTGCTCCGCGCCGGGCGGCACACGCACGCCAGCGCCGGCTCTCCTTAGCCTGTGTTCAGACCGAGGAACAAATCGGTTAGGAATTGGGCATCTCGCAATTCTTAAATAAGGACCTCTAGATGATTATATTTTTTTTTTCTGATTTTTTTTTCACCAATGGAATCCGTTTAAAAAAAAAAATAAAATGGTTTTAATAAAGAAAGAGGAACTGGGGATGGAAAGGGCTTCTTTGTTCTGTCTTCTCCAGAACGTTACAAGTCTAAGAGCTCAGGACAAGAGCAGCAGAAATACATGCAACATGGTGACTGGTGAGTCCAGATTGTCCACATGCTGCAAGTTGTGTGTGTGTTTTCAGTAACCTCAGTCTAAGTTTTATGAACTAACCATATGTGCTCATGATCTCCAAAGAGTTTCTTGAACTTATTTCCTGGAAAATGTAGTTACTCTGGGCAGGGAGAAATTATGTCCCGATATTGAAGAAAGTTTACTGCTTGGACACTCTTACTTCATTTTTAAAATACAGTGTTAAAAACACATGCTGCCAAGTAAGGATGGGTGTTTGCTGTTTTTAACAGATGCCTACTAGTTCAATGGAATGCATAAATTGATATAATAACTAACAGTAAAAGTGGCAACTGCAGTGGTAAGCTGTGTATGTTGAAGTACAAAAACCTTTTGAATGCACTGTTGAGTCTTAAAGGAGACTTCAGTCAGAAACATAGTTGTTATTGTTTGTTTTCTTTTTTTTCCCCCTCAGATCTTCTGAGTATTAATAAAATCTCTCTGAATACAATGTTACTTTCCTGAATTTCCAGCTAGATCTGGTACCTCTGCTTCTGTATAGGGTTCTGTGAAGGGCAGTTTTAAGCAGTTTGGTGCTTTTACTTGAAACCCCCAAGTAGCCTTCAAACTGACAAGAATGTGAATGGTCTGTTCAGCCTGATTTTTTCCCCCTCCCTCTCCTTAATTGCATGGGTGATTCTGAAAGAAACTTGGTGCTGCCTACTCTTTTACCTGTAGTATCTTTAGCTCCTTTCTCATTGCCAATACTGGAGAGCAGATTCTCCATGTTCTTAAACTATAAAGGGAGTTCCTGTTGCTGTTTTGGAGCAGGGGCTATGCTTTATATACCACGTGGTTGCACTGAGGTTCTGATCCGTGATTGGGACTTCAAATGCTGTAGTGGTCCAGGTAAGCATTTCACCGTTCTAGGCATTAGTAACTCTCGGTGTAATAATCTTATCTGAATAACAGCGAAGACTCTCYATGCTAGACGAGGGAAAGAGAGCTTCTTTCCAACAGCTTGTGACAGGGGAAGACTCACAAGAGCGGGCTAGTAGGCTTTTGATTTTGATGCTTGCTAAAGAGAACTGGTTAAGATGGAGCAACTGAGCAGGGCCAAGGATTTGTATCTAAAGAATTCATGCTATATATCTTCACCTTCCTGGTGGTTGGAAGAGGTAGGTGAAGATTTGGTGGCGGAATCCTCCTGATCTTTGGGGCTGTTGCTTATGCATCGGGGTTTCTGGTGGCTTCTGGCCTCTACTGTGGAGGAGCAGTGTGTACCTATGAGCAGCTCTCAGCTGAAGGGTTGGACTCCCAAAAGTGACATATGAGTCTTACCAGGATGTAGTCTGATGACATTGCATAGCTGTTAGGGCTAATGGAAAACTGCTGCTGAAAACAGTGGCCCGGCTGGTCTCCCTGCGCTCTCCCTTGACACGATTAACAGAAAGCAAATAGCTTCCTATGACTTGATTCCCTGAGCCATTGCACCATAATAAGCACTAATGCAGGAGCAAGGAGTTAGGCAGGACCTTCGCTGAGAGGTGAGTCCATCCTGTTCAGCAGCAGCTAGCTGTCAGACAAGCTTCACTGTGGCATCAAATAGCACCTGTAGTATTCTCTTCTGGGCTCCCAGCTTGGCATCCTTGAGACTTATTCTTCAGAAGAGTTTTCCCCCTGAAAGCTGTGTCCACTAATGCGTCTCTAAGTGGGCGTGCAAAATGATTACGCGCTTCTGAAAGCCCAGCTGTGGTGCTGAAGTCAAGTATTTGCAAGCTGTAAGCAGAAAAATTGGGCAAGCTAATCACTCAGTCTGTGTTTTCCAGCTTCAAAGAACTAATGGAGCTTCTTGCAGTTAGGTGCAAGATTCATTTGACTGTGTCTGGTAAAGGCCCTGAGTCACTGAAGGTACATTACCAAGGTATTTTGCTTTGGTTCCACCGTGGACATACAGTCAGCAGTCACCTGGGAAGGGGTTAATAATGTGTTCTATAGAGAGATACAGAGTATTGGCTGAGCAGTTAGTGTTGCTACTTCTTCAGCAGGGAAAGGTGAGTGCTGAGCTTACAGAGATACTTGGCTTGTTCTTGGGTGGCTTGTGGAGAAGCTTCATTGAGTCAGCAACTAAGCGAATAGTCTTATTAGCTCTGTCACACTGAGCTGGCTTGAAAATTTGTCAAAATCATTGAGACACAGGAGGGTGGTGTGTGGGTTTTTTTTTTTTTCCCTCCTGTCTAGCTCTGGCTCTGTGGGAGCCCCTGCGTGCTGCTTTTTACAGAATTGTTGCATTTAATAATAATAGCAGTGAACGCCATTAGCATGTGCTTTTTATCACTAAACAGTGATGCGTGTTTTAAGAATATTTTCTTTAGTAGTCTAATACAGCAGCATTTGTTGCTTGAAGACCCCATAAATTGTATATTCAGCAAGAACTACCTCATGTGTGTTCCCCTTATGTTTGATACTCCTGTTTTCTGAGAGCCTGGTCTGGTGCATTAGCAGTGAACCTCCGTGTAAATAAATTTCTGTGGTGTTTATGCTACTGTCATATAGCAGCAAAGAGTGGTTAAAATCTGCTCCATCTCCTGATTTTGGTGGGAATTGGAACTGGACTTGTAGAGCACCATTATACTGAGGTGTAGCACTGCTGAAAGTCTAGAACTAACTTCCATTTGCAGGCAGGCTGTTGAAGTCTAGTGTTTAATCAAATACTTCCATCTTGGTTCCACTTGATCAAATCACTGTGGAAAAACTACGTAAGTGGTTTTGCTTTTCATACCTATTTTATTTAGAATTACAGTCTTAATGTACATACAGTGGTGTTTGTTGCTTTTTCTACCCCTCCACAGCTTGATCTGGTAGTACTGAATTCCCTCTTCTGGTCCTAATCTTGTACTGTTTCACATCTTTTCATGACCATCTCAGCAGCTGGCAGTATTATAGCTCAAATCTATTTACCCTGTATCAGGACTAATTAGTGCCTTAACAGTATACTCACTGCAGAAATAATTTCTGGGCTTAAACAAGATAAGTCAATAACAGAGAGAGGAGAATGCAGTCAGAGAGCAAACGCTAGAGCTTTCTAATGTTCTCAAGTGGATTTTTTTTTTTCCTTGCTCTCACTTTCTCCCTGATCTTCTGTTTTCTTTTTCTCTGTCTCTCTCGTTTTCATGCATGGCATGTTTCATGCTAACCTCTTCCTATAACAACGGGATATCAAGAATTGATGCTGCTGTTGCCTCTGTCATTTCGAGACTTCTCCTTTTCCATGTGTCTAGTTCCCAGTTTGAGGAATCTCTTAATTCCAGTGCTTATTTCCTTTTGCTTGTTAGATTCAAATCAATAGGGCTGTCCTAGTCCTAATAGCAGCGTGGCTGAACGCTGCATCTGATGCTCTTCCGTTGTGCTTCCCATGAGCTGCTTAGAATAGAACTGCACGGCCTGCTCCGGAACATGCTGCTTCGTACTCCCACCTCTGTGGCTGCAGAGCTGGGCCACAGATATTGATTTCTAGACTGCTGTCACTAATACTGCATGCTGCGAACGAATGAAACAGTGTGACTTGATTTAGTCTGTTACAGGACTGGCCTGATCTGTGTTAAATCCAATGCTAGAAGAAGATTTCTCATGGCAGTGTACTCTTTAAATAGGTGTCATAGTTACATGTGGTTATCCTTCAGACTTCCCTGAGCTGCTCAGGGTTAATTGGAGAAATGTGTATTAGCACAAGATGCTGTGTAAAACTAAAGCATCTGTCTCAGGGCATCTGGCTGTGCATGTTTGCTAGTTTTCATATGGTACTCAGTGTGAGAAATGAGTTACTGGAGTTGGGAATATCCTTGCACAACAGGAGTGCTGTAGTTAATAGTTTACCTTTCTCTTTTATTAAGGAACCCTAAGGACCTTGCAATATGAATAATTCTCTGGAGAACACCATTTCCTTTGAAGAATACATCCGTGTGAAGGCGCGAACAATCCCCCAGCACAGGATGAAGGAGTTCCTGGACTCCCTTGCTTCCAAGGGGCCTGAAGCTCTGCAGGAGTTTCAGCAGACAGCCACTACCACCATGGTGTATCAGCAAGGTGGCAACTGCATTTACACGGACAGCACAGAGGTGGCTGGGTCTTTGCTTGAACTTGCTTGTCCTGTGACAACCAGTGTCCAGCAGCAAACTCAGCAAGAGCAGCAGATACAGGTTCAGCAACCACAGCAAGTGCAGGTAAGCATCTTAAATCGTCTTTGAATGTACGTATGATGTGCTAACCCACAGAGTAGTGTTCAGAGCCAGCTACTGTCTAACTTGAAACCACAGGCAAGTACTGAAGAGACAGGGCCAATAATGTTATATATAAAACAGCTTTATTTCTCTTTCATTTAAGGAGTTTGATGGCAAATTTCTCTCTTGATTCTGCCTCCATTGAGCCCCGCTGTAGGAGGAGCAGCATACATAGCAATGTAGTGGTGTAACCTATTTGAGAAATGGTTGACAGTTCTGGCATGTACACAACTCCCTGAAGCCTTGCACTCTGTGTGAAGCAGCTATAAATACCCCTCCCCCTCGTCTGGTCTTAGTTTCTCTGTCTAGTTGTTTAGAGTGGTCRTGGAATCTAACTCCTTCACGTTTTTTGAGTGAAATCAATACTCTTTAGAATGATTTTACTTGAACATTGGGAATGTTGTTGCTCTTGAACTGGCCTTTAAGTTGGGGGGGAAAATGCAGGGGAAGTCAACTTACATTATCAACGAGGGAAGGTATCTTTCTTGAAAGACTTTCTAAAGGATACATATGTGTCAAGGAAGCTTATTTGTTTGCACAGTGGAATGAGTCATCTCTAGTTTTTAATAGATATTACAGTAACTTTTTCTTAAGCATTAAATAAGCAAATCTAGCACCAGAAAAAAACATAAAACTTACGATAACTGCCTTGGTCCTCCAATCGTATTTCCTATATGAGTCTACAGAGCATTTGCTAAGGTTCTCATATGTCTCAAAACGGCTGGACTCTGACTACAGGTGTAATTCTCATACACTTCAGATAAGAATCTTTCTCTCTTCCATAGCTTGAATCTAAATTTGTGAAGCTTTCTCTTTTGCAACAAATAAGGAGATATACATTACTGCAGATGAGATTATTGTTCTGTGGCGAGTTCACACTGACTTGTTAGCAGCGCACGTGCATGCTGACATCCTACAGTAAAGACAAAGTTACTTTCTGTTTTCACTGAGTAATTCACCTGCAATTACTCTCTCTAAAGAGTAAATGAATGCTGCCTGTTCATGCTCTAACTTACTGCCCTACAGTAACTTGTGTCATAAAGCTTTGGGAGAATAAAAGCCTTAAGACTTATGGATGGACAGATGAAGAGGATTTCTTCATGACTCTTCAAACTGATCAAGGGTGCTTCTGGTTCTGCCAGCTAGCAGATTTTCAGTCAAAATTTTCATTTTCATTAGAAGTAAGAGTTTGTTTATGTTTTTTTGCTGGGGGGAGTGCCTCAGTCTTGAAAATGTTGAAGGCACCAAACCAGTTGAAAAATTATGAGGAAGCACTTTTTTCCTGCTGCTGCCTCCTTTCAGAACTATTCAAAGTTCAGACTTGACCCTTCCAAACCTTCTAGTAAGGCAGATGGGGACAGAGGTCATATATCATACACTCTAGAAAAAAAAATAAGCACCTGACCTTCTTGAAAATAACCATAGAGTTGCTGTCAGAGCCCTGTTCCTATTTTTTAAACTAAATGGCCTGCGCTCTAGGGGCTGTGAAAAATACCTAACAAAAATCAGACCTTGCACAACTTTCCTAAGGAATGTTGTCTGTGCTCTTCCCCCTTGTTTTTGAAGCGACGCTACTTTAAAATACCTTCTTTCATGCCTGTCAGTACAAACCATAATTAGTATTTCGTATTGCCTACCCTGCAGCTTGCTTTGGTCTGTTACCAACCCCCAGAACACTCGGGTAGCATAACCTGGTACTAGATATGGCTGCAGCTTTTGTGCATCATCAGAGCAATTGGGCTCGCATGTATTTCAGCAACTGTCTCAGAGTTATCTTGAAGTGAATGAATTAGCCTTGCTGGTTTGCAAGGACCGAGGTGGGAAAGTGTCTTTACCCCTCCACAAGAACTTTAATGTTCTTCTGTCTTTCAAGATTTCTCATCAAGATGTGATTAACTTTAAACTCAGGGTTTAGCATTCACCTGTTTCAAGACTATTGCTGTGGCAACAGTAACACAGCATGGTGCCTGAACAAAGTTGGATTTTGTTACAACTTTGGGATGGACAGTGTTTCACCAGAGCAGCACATCTGATCCTGCTTGTTCACACTGCTGCAGAACGGTAGCTGAAGAGTTTGGATGTGGACCATGAGGAAGTTGGCTGCAAACTAATATGGGCTGAAAACAGTGTCCTTCACCCTGTTCTAGTTTTTTTGTGTGTTAGCTTGGCTATTGAGCTGCTTTAGCTGTTACTCCTTGTTTGCTAAACCACTGCTTGTGTTATCTCATGAGAAACTTGGTTCATCCTCTGAAGCCTCTTAGATTTTGATCAAAAAACTTGTGTCATCCCAGTACTTGACTCAATTATTGACTTAGTTTTTGTTAACCCAATTGCAAATCAGTGGAAAACCCTTTGAATGACTGTACTGGTCTAGCTGTGCGACGATGGTGCTGAAGGTGACTAATAATATGACCAGTCAGATACAACCTCGCAGTTGCAAGTGCTGATGACAGCCTTATGATCATAGACAGGCAGTGCTCAGGTTTCATCCTAGATCTTGCTGTGGACAAATGATGACAGTACATGACTGCTTGCTGTTTTTATTTATTCTGGAAAAATAAATTTTCTGTTTGAAGGAGATGTGCCTTAGAATACTTCTCGAATTCCTTCTTGAATACCTTAGGGTTTTCTCGTTGATAAGGTTCAACAGACTGTCAGACACTGTTAACCCAAAAACTGAGTGGATGGAACTGTCCAGTTAGGTTTTGTACAAGTGCAAGTGTCTTGGAGCTCCTTCCATGGCCAGTATCACAGCAGTGCCATTATCAATCTTAAGAAATAGCTTTGTATCCCAAGTTGATGTACTTTGTGCTGTACTAGTTGGGAAGAGCTGTGTTTTGCTCCAGTCAAGTCAGAGCTTTTCCAGTTTTGCCTTTGGCAAGGTTATTGCTAGTTGGTCTTGTGCATTGAGGTCCTATAGAATTGATGATACTGGAGCAAAAAGGTATTAACATTAACTTGCTTATGGAATATGGTGTTTCTGCAGAGGTCTCATCTTTGGTTCTCATCTTCACCAGTAAAAAGATTTAGCAGAAAGAACACCAGAGAAGAGTAAGGTGTTTTTGCTTAGGACATACACAGCGCACGTAGGGAAGATCCTCATTTCCAGCCCTTTAATAAGACTTTGGCTAAATGATGGCTACATGGCAAGAACTCCTTGGGCTGGGATTGAGGGGAGATGCTACAGCTGAGCAAGATTGCAGACCTGTGTAGGGAATGGTTAAATACCTCCATAAACTGTTAAGTTCTTATGTCTTATTAACTGCTCAGTTCCTTATGTTCACTGTTTGGCTTTTACTTGTTCTCAGTCTTTCCCCAGTCTCTGTTCTATGACTTCAGACCATTATAGGAAGCTGGCTGGTATTAATGAGGTAAGGCAGGGAAAGATGCACTTAAGTAGCCCAGAAGAAAATTTTTTTTTCTCTGCCTCTGCCAAGAATGTATCTTTCCTTCACTTTGGATGTGGCTTTCCCCTTCCCCCTGCCTCCCATCTTAGTTCTGAAGTTTAGCCTCTCTTGTTCTAACAAAAGGTAAGGCACCTTTTAGTTTATCTTTGAAAGCATCCAAATAATAGTGTAGCAAATGCTAATTAATACTAACTGCTAGGTCTGAGTGTGTCTCTTCAAAGTATGGTTGTAGTCAAGAGTAGTGTTTTTAGAGATGGCCCTTCTTATG
Organism: Apteryx rowi; assembly: GCF_003343035.1. Classification (NCBI taxonomy): domain Eukaryota; kingdom Metazoa; phylum Chordata; class Aves; order Apterygiformes; family Apterygidae; genus Apteryx; species Apteryx rowi. The sequence goes on along the minus strand of NW_020451038.1, from coordinate 1,678,723 downwards.
CATGGGAATAGATTTCTTTGTGAGAGGGGGAGCTGTTTTGTTTTCCCTAGTTCACGTGTTTTAAGTATCTTAGGTCTAAATCCTACCCCCGTATGTATCTTGACAACATAGGCTTGATGTTAGAACTGTTCAAACACATAAAAGGCATATTTTTGGCCAGTGGAGTTATCTTACAGAAGTTGATGAATGAGCAGAGGAAAAACATAGAGTGAGAGCCTGTCTGGCAGTTGTTCTGAACAGTCGACCTGTACACTCCCCATAAACCTTGTTTACTTTGGTAGATAGCAAAGCACTTCCTGTAAAGCAGTTGTATAACAAGTTCAACGTTTCCTGCTACTTAAGAGTGATTGGTGTTTTTACCTACTCTGTATTGCAGATCTATTTTATACTTGTGCGTATGTGCTAGGTAAATTTGGCAAGTTGTAAAAAGGAATCCTTTATTACAGTGTTAATGTTTTTAATTCTGGAATCATTTTGGCTTAGGACAGTTCCTGAGGAAAGTGTATTTTAAGCCTCATTTCTTTAAGTTGGGCTGAAAAAGGTGAGATTGTTGTTCTCTTACTGTCATTAACTTTTTGACTGAGTGGTTGATTTCAGTCAGCTTGCGCAAGTGTGGAAGTTTGAGGTGCAGCTATGTTACTTTGGGGGTTTATTCRAAGTGTACTTCCTGCAGCAGGTCTGCTGCCTGCTCCTGCTTACCACTCCTGGTTTGGAGCTTATCGGTGAGGAGTCCTTTCAGATGAAACTAAGCCATAAGAGGTAGTCTTGCTGCAGCTAGGTCTAGCCTGGCTTGGAAAACAAGCATCTAAGTCTGAAGTAAAATCTCCTGGAATGCCTAGTACAAGGAAGCTAGGTCCTTTAGTCTTGCTCTGAAGATCTGCTCTTTTTGTATCATACTACTTCCTAGTGTAAATATAGATTCAGGAAACAAAGACACGTTCAGGAAAATAAGCATCTAAGAGAGCATGTTGGTGCTCTAGAGTAGGCTAGATGCTGGAAAATCCATGCAGGCAAGAGTTGCTATGAATACCTTAACCAGCAGAGAAGTTTCAATTGGAGTGAGGTTTTAGGAAATGCTAGGTAATCCAGTCAGTCCACAAATGAGATTTCCTTTGCTTGTGAATTCTTTCAATTTAATTATTTCAGAACTGCAGTTCTGCAGTGTGGATTCTCTGCCTAACAAGGAATCGAACAGGGCAGACATGTTGTGAATATCCTTCTTGCAAGTTTTAGTTGGAGTTAGTCTATCAACCATGAGGGGGAAAAAATGTTTTGGAAACCAGGCTTTATTTGTTTCCTTGCTCATGGAGTTACTTATTTTCTCTGTGCGTGTGCTCAATCCTAGACAGATTGTGGTTTTGAGCTTAATGTAACAAAAGATTCTCTTTCAAGCCTATAAAACAGCCGTTTTCACTTGCTAGAGTGTTATTTTCTGCCTTGACTTCTACTGCTTTTGATTCTCTAGTCAGCTAGTAGTTGGTCAAACTTCTAGATACTTCGTGGTAAAATGCATTTCTCTACGTGATAGTAGCCTGCTGGGAAGTAAATCTTTTTGTGGTGTTCCATCCAAACTTCTGGCAGTTAGCAGTCTTTCAGTACTGGTAACTTGGCATGTTCCTCTTTTGCAACAGTATAACCCAGGAATTCCCAGCATAACATGCAGTTACTTTCAGTCTTCACCTTGTGCAGAAGGTTGAAGGCCTCGCTGTTGGTCTTGGCCGGTAAACTTAAGGCATTCCTCTTTGTGTAGAGTTGTCTTTAAAAGTCAACCACAGATGTTGTTCAGAGTAATTCTTCAGCCTTCTATCTCAGATCTCAAGTTAGACAACGAGACCAACTCAAGACACTTCAGTCTCAGACTGAGTGTGTAAATCTGAAAAATACTTGTAGCGCTCCTGGATACAAACTACTTGCGAAATAAGGAGGGAGCTAATGCAAAATAAGGTAGTTTGAAGGGAAGTGTAATACCCAAGGGATGTCTGATGAGTAGTAGGTATAGCTTCAGTGTTCCTTTAAATAGGAACAATCTGTAGTTGAAAACATTGTGCCGGTAGTTTGTAGTATGGAGAACTTGTAGTGATTCTGGAGTCTGACTTTATCATCTCACTTGGGTCTGGGCTTATTCGTTGGATATTAAAAATAATGCTGTGTGAACTCGAAAGCAGTAGCAAGACATCCTAGTTCTAGTGGTTAGGATTTATGTCTGGGGGAGTATCATATGGCCTTAGGTCATGATTCCTCACGTCCTGAAAGTAGTGGAAGTTGCCCATGGGTTTTAGAGATAGTAGGCTTAGGATCCCAAAGCTGAAAAAAGAAAATGCAATCTCAATTTGTCTGTTCTTAGTTCTGGAGATGCCTCTTGCTTAAACCCACTTCATTACCTTTCTAGTTGCACTTGCATGATAAAATTGAGTGCAGGAGCAAACTTTCTTACTGCTGGCAACAAAAATGGTCTTCACTAGTCTGAGGTGGTGAGAGGTAGCTTTGTATATACTAAAGCAGTAGCAGGACTATAATCTAAAACTTTGTATGCATAGAAGGTGAAGGTACTTTTAAGGTGTTCTTAGTCAACCTGTGCAGATTCCCCAAACACACTGCAGATAAGATATATGCTTGGGCTTTTTTGCCAGTCTGTAGGGCAGTATGATATGAGCATCAAAATAGAATTAAAAAAGTGTGTCCCGTAGGTGACTTCATCCTTTTCAATTAACTGCCTGATCAAATCGCTCATTGATGCAGCTTTTTAAACTGTCATACTGGCACAAGGTCATATGTTTCTTGTTACCTTGCTGGAAATTACGTAAAATCCACATAATCTGGATTACAGTATACTGCATATAGCTCTCTGCAGAAACCTTTAAATTTTGCTGCTCTTCCTGGGAATAGAATTAGTTCTTAACAGGAGGTGACTTAAAAATTGGTCTGCAAGTGATGCATTTTGCTAGCCCACTTTTTCCTTGGCAACTCTTAACTGGCTGCAAACGAATCCTTAATGTTTTTAAGATGTTTTAGAGGTGACTTTGGGAGGTGGGGATGAGTTTTCTTGTATCTACGAAGCGTAGACCTAAGTGGCAGTTCTTGTTGGTATTGTCAGGCTGGCTAGTGTGGAGTCTCTGTGCAAATGTTAGGTTAGCTTATGGAGCTTAAATAAGTGAGATAGAAAAGGGTGAGAGAATGTGAGTAAGGAAAATAAGGTTTTATGACTAAATCAGTGTTGACTTCAACCATCATACAGCTTTCATAGGTGCCACTATAAAACTCTACATCTCTCATAGCTGGATTTGAAAGGAGAGGTTGGGTAATTAATTACCCACTTAAGATGCAGCATTAAGGAAACCTGTTAAAGCAGACGATCACCAGAGCCTGGGACATTGCTTCTAGAACAAGGCAAATGCAACAAAGTGGCTCTGTGAGTCTGGAGGGACAAAGCGGTGAAGCATCCAGAAGATGAGAGCAAAGCTCATGTAGTGCCCTGGGAAGTTGTGTTGAGTGTGAGGGCTGGAGCGTAAAGCTGTGCAGAACCAAACTTTGTGTTTGGGGCTACCTCTGACTCCTAACTCCAAGTCTGCTCCTGGACCGCTTCTAGATAGCATGATGATTGTTGGGCAAGTGGACGTTGATGCAAGTTCTTTTTTCACAAAAAGGGTCACTATGCAAATGCACAGATTATTACTCATTTCAAGCAAATAGGTTCAAAAGGAGACTGTGTAAGCTAATGGAGGCTAGATTCATCAGGCTCTTAAATGCATTGATTCTAGCTCGCTGTCCGAGCTGGAAGTAATATGCCAGGACAGAGAGATCTGTACTTACCTTGTTCCCCATAAGTGCGGGAAGGGTGGTCAATTCCAAAAGTATAGTCCCAAGGCATCCTAGGAAACCTTAAAGTGCTCTCTTGACTGTAGAAGAAAGAGTATGTAATTTTTTTTTATTTTATTTTTTTTCCCCCTAAACTATAATGAACTGTTTGGATCCAAGTCTAAAAATATTTCGCCCATGTTATTCAGCATTGTGTAAATGCAGAAGTGAGAAAATAGAGCTGAATAACTTGGACAATAAATGGAATTAAGTGGAATAAGTAAATAATGAAATGCTAACTGAACCTTAGTTATCCCTGCCAAAGAAATATTTCTGAAGTTTAAAGAACAAATGCTGCAATGTTGCCCTTTAGAGCATGACACAGATTCAGGTTACACTTGCAACTTTTTCTCTGTTGACACCTCTTGTATAGTGCTACTATACAAGTGCTACTATGCTACTTAACACTTGACTTCAAAATAATGCTTCTCTGCTTTGTGTGGAAAGAGCCAAGCATTAGTTTCAACTTATCATTCCTTAGTGCCTGTCACTGTCAAGCGATCCTGGAGCCATTTTGGGGACTGGGGTTGAAAGCAGTAAAATTGGTCTTTAGGGCATAATAAGAATGAAGCAAGCTCCTGCGTTTTGTAGCAAGATAGATTTAACATCAGAGATGACCTCAAAGACTTGCTATAGCAAGGCCTGTGCTGAAATAACATTGTAGCAAAGCATATAGTTCTGGAGACTGTCTTTCGGCTCCCAAAGATGTAGTCTGTTGGCATGAGCCCATAGAACTTTCTGAGGATGGAGGAGAAACGTAGCTCAGGCACTGTTCTATTTCTGCTGAGAAGAACAGAAAAATGTGCAGCACTAGCAAATGCAATATCTACTCTGTCTGTGTTGTCAGCCATTAGTGACTCAGTTTCATTTTCTCTTTGGTAGAGGATTAGTATATGGAATCATAAAACTGAGCCTAAGAGGCCAGGAGCATAGAGCTCCAGTGATGGACCATGTTGGTGTGTGGCTGCACTGTTGAATTGTTGACACTTGCTGATCTCTAACTGCTGATTTGGTATCGTTGCAGGTTCAGGTCCAGGTCCAGCAGTCACCGCAGCAGGTCTCCGCCCAACAGCTCTCTCCCCAACTCACTGTCCATCAAGCTTCAGAGCAACCAATACAGGTCCAAGTGCAGATCCAGGGCCAGGCGCAGCAGCAGGCATCCCAGACAATACAGAGTCAGTCTCTTCAGAGCCCCAGCCCGTCTCAGCTGCAGGCAGCTCAAATCCAAGTGCAGCATGTGCAGACTGCCCAACAGATCCAGGCTGCTGAGATACAGGAGGAACACATACAGCACCAGCAGATCCAGGCCCAGCTTGTGGCAGGACAAGCCATTACTGGTGGCCAGCAGATACAGATCCAGACAGTTGGGGCACTGTCGCCTCCACCTTCTCAACAAGGCTCCCCACGAGAGGGAGAGCGGCGGATCAGCACTGCTAGTGTCCTTCAGCCAGTGAAGAAACGCAAAGTGGATATGCCTATTACTGTATCGTATGCTATTTCAGGGCAGCCAGTTGCCACAGTGCTGGCCATTCCTCAGGGCCAGCAGCAAAGTTATGTCTCTTTAAGGCCAGACTTGTTAACAGTGGACAGTGCCCACCTGTACAGTGCCACTGGGACCATTACTAGCCCCACTGGAGAGACTTGGACCATCCCCGTTTATTCTGCTCAACCACGCGGTGACCTTCAGCAGCAAAACATAACTCACATCGCCATCCCTCAGGAGGCCTACAATGCCGTCCACGTCAGTGGCTCACCAACAACGCTGGCTACCGTGAAGCTGGAAGACGACAAGGATAAGATGGTGGGAAGTACTTCGGTAGTGAAGAACTCGCATGAGGAAGTGGTGCAGACTCTTGCTAATTCGCTCTTTCCAGCACAGTTTATGAATGGCAACATCCACATTCCAGTGGCAGTGCAGGCTGTGGCAGGGACATACCAGAATACAGCACAGACAGTGCACATATGGGACCCGCAGCAGCAACAGCAGCAGCCCACGCCCCAGGAGCAGGGGCAGCAGCAGCAGCAGTTACAAGTCACTTGCTCGGTAAGTCAAACTGCTTCTTGGTCTCAGTCCTTGATTAATGATTTGCAAATGCTATGGAGAGAGAGGATATCTGCGGTCAGCTGGTATCTAGGGAGCAGAGATGTGTCTCATCCCAGTAGTCTGGGCATGACATATGGCATTTGACTCCTGACAGATGTAGAACTGGGCCGTGTTAATTTTGGAACATAATTATAAGATGCAAAAATTGAAGGAAGAAAGTTCCATGTTGATCTTTGTAGTGTAAATTAATAGATATATGCTCATTGCTAGCTTCTTTGCGGCAGGTACTCTGAGTTCTGCAGTGTTCTGAGCCACTCTAGGGATTGCAGTGGAAAGGTAGGGACAATTGCAGCAAAAAGAAGTCTTTTGTGCAAATACTAGTCATCTAGTCATTGGTTACTTTGTATTGAGCAGCACTTGGAGACCTTAGCAGATCTGTACTTAGGGAAAGTGTTGAAATCTGACTGTCAGAGCTAACTTTATAGATTAGATGTATCTATCTGCAATGCTGTGTCCTGTTTCCAGTAAATGCTTGGTGGGCAAGAAAACAAATGAGCGGTGGCAAGTAAGCATCTCTTCATAGAGTGCTTGGCAAACACAGCAGCCAAATTTGTTGCTGGTTTTTAGACTTTATTGTTATCTGTAAGCCATAGATTATTTTAAGCTGGCTTTTAGAACTTGAATAATTAGGGTTATTAATGCCCTGTCTTATGTGCAAGGACAAGTAGTATTTATTTTTTGTTATTACCAAAAAGTCAAAAGTGATCGATCTGTCAGAACCTTTTTTCTTGAATGGAGTGGGGGTGAAAATATCAAAGTCTGCGAGCATAAATGTTAAGATTAAACATTATTATAAGTTCCTACCCATTTATAAGCAACACTGTTGGCTTTGTAATACTTTGTAATGGTGTATATGCCCACTACTTTATCAGTAAGCACTGAGACAAGGAGGATTGCTTTTGTTAGTCATATTTGATTCTTTCTGAACTGAGTCATCTTCTTGATGGGCTAAAGCATCTCTCTTCAGTGGAAAAGGTTCCTTACATCTCTAGAGCAATTTTCAGTTGCTGGATGCCTCTTTCATAAAGCTGTATTTTAAGCTACGTCTTTTGGGCCTTGTCATGTGTAGGTGTGGGTTTTTTTGTGTGTGGTTGTTGGGTTTTTTTTGCACAGTTTAAAGAGCCTTTTGTATCACATCTTTTCCCTCTATTGCTACTTCAGAGATTACTTTATCACTGTCAGCTGCTTGACTAAGCTAAGTTGACAGAACTTTTTGCCTTTCTGCTAAGCAGGATTTCTAGGCTTGTTCTAAGTTATCTTAAGAGCTTCAGTCACATTCAAAGAATCCTTTCTGAAGTGTGAACTCCACAACGGGATGTAGTATTTCTATAATGGTCACTTACAAAGCTTCTACTAATGCTGTGTATTCCTGTGCACAGTGGTCCACAGTTCCTAGGTATCAGACAGGGTTTCCTGTTACTATTCCCTTGAGTAGTCGGTGTTGCATAACCCYCAAAATAGACATGCAAGTCCAGGAGGCATCCATCCTTCCTCTAAGAGGAGGACAATAAAGCTGTTACAGGTGAACATCCAACTTTTTGGGGGTGTCTCTAACACAGCTGTGAGACCGAGAAGGAAGTTCCTTCCTTGCCCTACACTGTCCTCTGGCACTGTGCTGCGGTGGGAATATCATGAGAATTTTGATGTATTGCCATGGAATGAGCTTAGTTTTTCCAGTAACTCTTTCATACCTCATTCTTGCTGCATTGTGGTTCCTGCCACAATGTCAGCTTAACTGCTGCCAATCTGGGCAAGTTGCAGCTGTTTTGCTCTATTTGTGAAAAATAGAGCAACTTCAGTTAAGCAACTTCCAATTCAATGAATTAACTCCAGCCTGTTTGCTTGCCTTTAAACTAGATGAACTAGCTGTGGGACTATGGGAGAAGACTGCCACTTTGGGCTGAAGGAGACGGCTGGCTATGAAAAGCTTTCTGTTCCATGGGCAGCAATAAGGCAGCATTCAGGAGGAGAATGGAGGAACAACCCTAGCTTCTGAAAAGATGAGGTGTCAGTTCACCCCTAGACTCTCATCATCTTTAATACAAGAGCTTGCTTGACAAGTTAAGCCTTGTCACTAGCTGCCTTGACTGAAAGTTGAGCCCTTCCAGTTAGTCTCCCTGTGGACGTACGGTAGACTCTTCTGGTGATGCAGGGGCTGATGCGAAAGGCTATATCCAAGGCAGTCAGTCTGTCTGGAAGCTCCTGTCTGAGGCTCTTAAAGACCYTGTCTCTTCAACTGGGAGTTGTTGTTATACTAAGTAAGGTACAAATACTACTAAAGTCTCTACACCACTTTCATTATGGCCTCTAATACTGTCAGAGCAACGTTCACTAGTAATTGACTCTTGGCAGTATCAAAGCAAAAGTTATGTATTATAACAAAGCCTTGCTTTTTTGGGGAGGCTCTTAAGAAAGAGAAAAGAAAATTGTATTGATGAAAGAATTGCTGTCTCTGTAACGTTTCAGGAAGCTGAAGAGAATGATTAGCTGTTTGACTAAGGCTGTGTAAAGTTTCAAGTTAATCTTAGTCAAGATAACCATGGGCCTTTTTTTGGCGCGGGACTGAGAAGCTGTAGTGGAGATTGGAGAGTGAGTGCAGCTATACGTCTCGTTAGCCCTTCTGGATAGGTGCCATTGGTGCCTGTAAAATAAGTTTCAGTTTGACGTAGTAAGGTCCTGTTGCAAAGTAAACTTCCGAAGAGTCTGAAGACCTGTTAGCTATTTGCAGAACAGTTGCTAGTCTGCCTTAGCAGCGATTCTGTGGTTTGTGAGAACATTTCATTGCAATTGAACTTATGTTTTCATGCTGGTGAGCTAGGCTATTACTGYTTTATACCTCTTACAAATAAGTTGCAGATGATACTGGAAATCCAGTAGTGTAGACTGTTGGTATTCATAGTATTGTAGTGAAGGGCAACCATGAGTTGTACAGCATATCTGTTCTGTCTGCCCGTTACATACAGTATAATCAACATCCTGCCTACATCCTATCAACAGACTGCAGTTGCTGGGCAAGGGTGGGAGGTCACTAGTGGTGTGCTGCATGGGTGCATGCCCAGAACCCTGGCTCAGGCGAGACAGGGCTGTCTAGGCTTGGAGCAGGGATGGTCAGTGAAGCTGATGCCACCTTGCTGCTCTTCCTAGCTGGGGCAGCCAGTCTCTCTAGCTGCTACCCCTCAGGGCTGTCTGCAAGGGGCCTTGGGCTGCTCTTGCTGTAGTGAGATGGCCTTTTGTGATGGTTCACAGTGTTAGCTGAAACCAATAAAAATGTGTCAGAGCAAACAGCTCCAAAATCTAGTAGTCATCTATTTCACTGTTTGAGAGAAGACCAGAAGTCTGTTCTTGAGAGGATTTTAACCCTGTGAAGATCCTTGCCTTTGAACCTACCGGCTAGCTTCTTCACAGTAGGACTGCAGGAAGCGGTCATGCCTATTATGTCTCCTGTGATGTTTTGCAAGATTTCTAAATACATCAGACTGCAGGTTCTATGGATTCACTAAAGGATTACAGATAGGTCCATTCAAACCAAAAATGTTCTTGGAGAAACAAATACTGTTTCATGAGCAACAATTCAGGTTAGACAGCAAAGGTTGCATTCCTTGGATTAATCTCTCTTTATAGAAGAGAGTTGCAAAAGGCTGATGTCCTGGGGCTAGAGGTAGTAGTACTACATGACTTGGATATTGTCTAGTTGTTGCATACCAAGGTATATGTGTATATAACTGAAATGTTTTTTTCATAGGCTCAAACAGTTCAGGTCGCTGAAGTTGAACCACAGCCGCAGCCACAGACTTCGCCTGAACTTCTACTTCCAAACTCTCTGAAGCCAGAAGAAGGGCTCGAAGTTTGGAAAAGCTGGGCGCAGACCAAGAATGCAGAGCTGGAAAAGGAAGCCCAAAATAGGCTAGCACCTATTGGAAGTAAGTGTCATGACAATGTCGCCTTTATTTCTTTTCAAGTAGGGATTAGACAGTGACCAAAATATTAACTGCTAACCCTTCTGTTGGGAAAATATTGTTCTGTTTCATCAGTGATTGTTTTGATTTCAGTTTAAACTTTGAATTACTTTATAATWTTATTGCGTGATCCAGCTGCCATAGAACATGTTTCAAGAGGTATGTTAGCTCTTTGCTGAGCCAACTTGAGCACCTAGGTTGATGGCAGTAGAAAAGGGTGTTGTACGACTGTGATGCATGAAAGAACAAAATGGCTGTGCATGCCCGCCAAATTGGTAGAACAGTCATGGAGTTGCTGTTCTTCTATTGCCGCAGGGCAGTGTTTCATTGTGGATGTGGAGAAAGGAGGCAATCGTCATGCAKTTGGCGGGGCAGAGAGTCTTCCTCTTGTGTTCTTGCCCATTTATCTTCTAGTAGCTCTGACAGCCTAAGATTTATTTCAGCTTTCCTTATCACACTGGGAGAGTGAGATAGTACTGAGCCTGCTGGATAGAGTGGTGAAGCTGGAGAATTGGGGTATCATTCCTGAAAAATCAGGACTCTTGATATGGCTTTGTTCTGTTTTCCAGGGCGTCAGCTGCTGAGGTTCCAGGAAGATCTCATCTCTTCAGCTGTGGCTGAGCTGAATTATGGTCTATGCTTAATGACACGAGAAGCTCGAAATGGTGATGGTGAACCTTATGATCCAGATGTGCTCTACTATATCTTCCTGTGTATTCAGAAGGTAGGGGGGAGGACAGCTGTATGTGCAGCAGAGCTGTGCGTGTGGTCAGAATGCGTGGAGAGCATTCTCATTTTCTCTCTCTCTCTCTCTCTCTCTCTCTTTTTAAGAGAGACTGTGGCTTTTATTGAGCTTCCCAACAATTTCATAGGAAAAAAGTCTGTTTGCTAAATGATCTTTAAGTGCAGATAGTCTGAAATCTACTTAGTAGGCAACAACACTTTTTCTTCATGGGTTAAGACTGGGAAGAAGTGTTAGTAACTGAATTCAGTAGCATAGTGAAAATTAAGTTTAAGGCAAGAACTTAACTTTGTATGGTTTGGGAAATCTGGGCTGCCAACACTAGTGTCCTTTCTGGAGGAGCTACAGGAACAGACCTAAAGTCTGGTAGGAAAACCAGGCATGCATCTCCTCATCCAAAAGTCTGAAAGAGCCTAGTGTCCACAGGACAGTCATGTAAAATAACTTCCAGTGAACACCTTTAAAATAAAAGGTGAAATCCAACTAGCTTTAGTTTTTAAGATGTTTTTCCCTCTTGTCTTACCATTTCCGTGATAGTAATTGAGGTTACTTACTTTGTACTGGCTTCAGCACAAGTGTCCTCAAGCTCTTCTAGGTGGGATGTGTGGATCTTCAGTACTATCCTGTAAAGTATTCGAATAACTGGGTGCGCAGACTCTTAGGATAAAATCTTGTCTGGAAGGAGTGTACTCACTGCCACTGTACTGGCCTGTGTTGTGAATCTCTTACAGTATCTCTTTGAAAATGGTCGAGTAGATGACATCTTCTCAGATCTGTACTATATTCGGTTCACTGAGTGGTTGCATGAAGTTCTTAAGGACGTACAACCTCGTGTCTCCCCTCTTGGTAAGAACTTACTTCTGTTTAAGAACTTTAAAACTTTCTGGGGTTTGGAGCATTGAAACTGAACTACAGCATGAGCGTAGTTCTGTACAGAAACCATAAGTTCTTAATGTCCCTGTGACAATTCTCACAGAGAGAGATGTTCAGTGTCTGCAGTGAATATTGGGGTTATTAAATGTGCCAGGCTCTAGCCCTGATCCTTGTTTGAGATTATTTGTTTTGTTTATCACTTATCACCCATTAGAGGGCAAGTTGGTGGGACTGTGGTGTTGTGAGGTTGGCTTACTCAGAAGTCAGCTGATCCTTGAGATCTGAATCAAGCTTCCTCACCTCAAGTACTAATACAGCTTGCCTCTAGCATATATTGTCACTTTGGGAGTGCTGTCATGTAGCCAGATGGATACAGTCTCCAGGACCAGCTAAGCTTCAAAGAGAGAAACAGTGAGTGATTAGAATCTCACACGCTGCAGTCAGATGCAGTTCCCCTCAACCCTATGTCTAGAAAATGATGGCAACAGGGGTGGGGGGAGCAGTTCTTGAAAACGCAGGTTTTGACAGAGTTGCATATGAGAACTGGCGTAGGAATCGCAACTTCAGAGAGCAGAAACCTGGCTTCTTGTGACTGCATTCCCTTTGATGTGGTTAGATGTCAGTAAAGAAGCTGTTGCTTGTGTTCAGAAGAGTAGCTGATGTTAGAGACTTGATGGCTAAGTAGCACCGTAAGTTTTGGAATCCTTTTGTGTCCACTCTGGCTGTTTGATCTGTGCTTTGTCATTCCACAGGCTGTGGAGTTCATACTGCTGTCTGTTTTTCTGTTTATCTGTGTATYTGGAGTATAGTATTTCTCTTCTACACAAAGGCAAAAAAAAAATCTGAGAATCAAAGGATTACTCATGTGTCCAAATACATCACTTGGCACAGTGTGCTGACTAAAGCTGCACACAGGGCCAAGAGCTGATTTGTTATACTGGCCTGCCTGCTCTCACATATTATTGGATTAGGAGCATCTGCATTGGAGTCAGACCATTAATTAAAAGCTGTTTAAGTGCATTATTTATTTCTGTCTGGTCTGGGATGTATAGACATACTGCAGGAATATATTCTCTATAACTTGAGGTTGACATATGTATATAAGTCTTTCCTAACTGTACCTGCTATTTAAAAAAACAAAAAAACACAAAAAAACCCAGCCTACTCACATAGTAATGAATGTTGACATTGAGACTCTYGTGCTCCTTCCTTTAAGATTCATACACTGTCTAATACTTAGGGTATAAAATGCTGCCTAAGTTCCTGCAGTAACCGTGTCCTGGCATGATGCTGATTTCTGGTTGTTGCAGGTTACGTCCTCTCCAGTCACGTAACAGAAGAGATGCTGTGGGAGTGTAAGCAGCTAGGAGCTCATTCCCCTTCCACCTTGCTCACTACACTGATGTTTTTTAATACAAAGTAAGTGCTTAGGTATTGGGGGGGTTGTTTTTGTTTTGGATTTTTAATAAAGGAACTTTGAATACCTTGACAGGGTTGGCAGGAAGCTGCTGCCCTAGATTAGGGTGAGATTATGAATTTTGAATGGTTGTACGCAGAGTCCTCTTGCAGCCCCATCAGGCAAAGCAGTTGTAGTACAACAAGGAAACGAGCTAGCAAGAGGGCAGACTGAACTGTTGGCCTTTGCATGCTTTGCTGGTGGAGCAGTGTTTAACTCAGTGCTGGTTTGAGTGCTTGTCTGGCCCGTGATGAATAGAGATAACTACCTCATTGCTGTGCCTGTTACCTTTTGCTTGCCTCTGAATGTCCTGTGTTCTCTTCCTGCTGCTCAGATACTTCCTGTTGAAAACAGTAGACCAGCATATGAAGTTGGCCTTCTCTAAGGTGTTGAGGCAGACCAAGAAGAACCCTTCTAATCCCAAGGATAAAAGCACGAGTATCCGCTATCTGAAGGCTCTTGGCATACACCAGACAGGCCAGAAAGGTAGTATGTAGAAGTTTTCTTTGGGAATATTTTTTTCTTTTTACTGGGCTTGGAGAGACATAAAGATGTCTCCAGGTAGGGGCATGAGAACCTAAGGCTCTGATTCTGCTGTGCTGAAGATATTTGGCAGTTTTCTTTAAGCTCACTCTGAGAGAGCATAGTACCTTCTAGCAGTAAGTCTGTGTTATACCTTATCTGAGGCATGTAGGACTCATTGAGAGCTAAGGATAACTTTTTTTTAGTTATGCTTTTGTGGACAAAGGTGCTATTGGATGTGTTTTTGATCAGGGGGAGAAACTTCTTTGGGAGGACTTCTCTTTTTGGAAGTATTGAGTCTTGTGTGAACCCACATAGAGTCCATACGTAAATAGTCTGCCCTCCTGAAGGCGTGGACCCAGACTTTCCTGGCTCAAACACTGCATTTTCAGTAGTGGAATTTCTTTTAATTTGGGCACGGGTAGAAGAGAAACATAAAGATGGATATGGGCTGTGGTATTCRGTAGGCCTGGGATAAAGCAAGCTCTCCACATAATGTTTTAAGGACTTATGACCAGGCAGCTCTGCCTAGGAACGGCGGTACACTTCTTGCCAGCTATTGCATGGTGACAAAATGCTTCCGAGTGCTGAGGCTCTTTGACACTGCTCAATTTGTCGTACTTCTCGTGCAGAGCACCTGACTAACTTCTGGGCGGGGGGGTTGTTTGTAGTTACAGATGACATGTATGCAGAGCAGACTGAGAATCCGGAGAACCCCCTGAGGTGTCCAATAAAGCTGTATGACTTCTACCTCTTCAAATGGTGAGAGCTCCTCTTCTGTTATATGGTTGCTTGTCTTGTGACTGGTTAAACTGCATCTTGGAGCTGGCCTAGTTTTCAGAGCAGTGTTTCATTGCTGGCACAGTTTCTGCATTTACCTAAATTTACGTAGATGGGTTTTGGGGCATTGATGTGAGAGGGTGGTGTTTGGTCTGTCTTCATATAAAATAACATAACTGGAACTTGTTTGGTATTTAAAGAGACAAATCCTGATTTGTGAACTGGCTGCTGTTAATCTTGTATTCGTTCTGAAGGTTTGCTGTGTTGGCATAAGCTCACTGTTGTGCCTGTGGCTTCCAAGCAAGTCATCTGGAAGCATCCTCTACTTGAGATGAGATTAGAGTTCTATTCAAATTAACTTTTAAAACAAAAATAAGCACTTTAGAAATAGGAGGGAGCCTCAAAGGACTCACGTCTAAATTATGATTCTGATCACTAATGTACATGTTTCTCTTCATGGATGGCTCTGTAACTAGCCTGGGTGTGAAAACACCTTATTTTTGCTTCACTCTGAAATACCTTTAAGGCCAAATATTTGTTATACCTGCTAGCATGAAATAAAAATTACTTTCTTGTAGTTGTCCTTGGCATGGCCCAAAAGCCCTGGGACCACTGTTGCCCCTAGGAGTAACTCTGTACCTACACAACAAGTACCTTTGCATGTCTCATCAGCCAGCTGTTCACTGTCAGGATTTGTGAAGCCTGGGATGAGAACATCGGTGGTCTCTCTCCCAGGACATGCTGTTAGTCTGGTTGTTTCTGATCTTCCTCATGCAGCCCCCAGAGTGTGAAAGGCCGGAATGACACGTTTTACTTGACTCCGGAGCCAGTGGTGGCCCCCAACAGCCCTATCTGGTATTCCATCCAGCCGATCAGCAGAGAGCAGATGGAGCAGATGCTCACCCGGATCCTGGTGATACGAGAGATTCAGGAAGCTATTGCCGTGGCTAATGCCAGCACCATGCACTAAGGCATCCTTCTTGGCTCAGAAGGGGTGGGGCGGGGTGACGGGGGAGGGACAAGCAAAGATAAATTGTACAGACTTTTACACTAAAGGAGATGCCTAAGTTTTTGGTTTTTTATTGGTGTAGTTATGAAGCCCTTTTAGGCTTCTTCTCTTTAAAAGAATCTAAAGGAAAACCTACCCATTGTGTATCCTACCCAACACACCAAACTGTTGGAACCATTGGAGGCTGCATATCCCCTGCAAGCTGGGAGCTGTGGAAAGCTGCTGGTTGACTCTGTTTTTTTTATGATGTAGAAAACATGAACTACAGGATTGGCCTGGATGGCTGGGGCCTCTGTCTCCTCGGAGCCTGTGCAGCCTAGAGGGCACAGAATGATGGATGGACCTGCCCAGCCAGTGGAGGAGAGGCAGGCATCTCTTCTTTTCTTGTGCTTGGACGTTAATTTGCTGTTATCTTGGAAGGAAGAGGAGAGAGTGAACTGCAATTGTGATTTATAAGAAAAAAAAAAAAAAAGCCCAACGATTTCTATTCAGACCTTTAAGTGACATTTTTAGATGTTAAAAGTACAAACTTTACCACACTCTTCTTTTTTGGCCTGACATTGAGGCCTTAAACCTTGAGGCTCCTGTGCCTGATGGAATTCTTGTAACATACACTTGTGTATCATATAAAGATACCACCCTGTTTCTCTTATGTATTCTTACTCTAGTTGTTTATTAAGAATGACGAGCACGTCTTTTCAACATGCCATTGAACAATGTGTCTTTATTTGGGGAAGAGTGAGCTGTGAGGGTGGGGGGGCATTATACAAAGATCAGTATGCAATCTGGTTGTTTTCATCCCTGTTTGTGCTTTCCAGCTTGAGTCCCCTGGACTTCTTTCACCCCTGCAAACTAGGAAGGTAGAAGGGGATTAACTTCTGTCGAAGGACCTGGATGTCTGCTTTCTGATGGAAGCTTAGTGTCAGGCTAGGAACATGGAATCTGTGATACCAGATCAGACTGTTGGTCTGTCCTGGTATTCTGTGGCCAGCGTGTGAGGCTTCACTCCTAGGTAAATTCTCCTCTCCCCACTTTTACAAACACGCTGCACTAGCTGCATGGTGGAGGGGTGTTGGAGGGAAAAAGCCTGCCAGGAGCAGCACGTGGCTCACTCCTGCCATGTAAGAGCTTTTTTCACAGTTTTTAACACAGCTATGTAGCTTCAGGCATTGTTCATGATCGTAAACCCCAACCTTACAGCCTTGCTGCATCTTAAACGGTTGCTGTATTTTATATCATTAACAAATAGTCGGCTCTTTTGAGGCCAGCAGGTAGCCAGTTGTGTTTGAAATGGGAGATCACTCTAGCCAGGCTTGTTGTTTGTGCCACCAGCTTCTTGGATGTGGAGAGGTGACTCTGCTTCTTGAACTTGTCTTCCCTGCTTCTCCATCTCATATGTCCCTTCCCTATTCCAAAATATATATATAAATATATACTACAGTAAAAGAACTTAAACTTGTGTACAGGCAAGCAACTTTTTTGAAGCTTCTGTTGACCAGCACCTGTCTGTATTGCGAAGGAAGGTCTGCCCTCCCTGGTTGCTGTGTGCGGTGTAAATCTGCACATAGGTTAGGTTAGACCTTGACTCGGGGAGTAGCCATAATGTTGTCCGCCTCTGTGCTCTTAATCAGCGTAGAAGTGTGTGGGCCTGGAGAGACTGCAAGCTTGTGGTGCTTCATGTTGACATCGGTGTTTATGAGAAAGCAGACGTGTGCAAGTTGGTTGTGAAGATGAGCAGTTTGTTCCCTATCTAGGACTGTGCTCAAATAAGCGCAGAGACGTAAGGTAGCAACTAGCTGTTGCTTACCAATACCTCTACTCTAAAGTAAACTTGTAGCTTAGTCTCCCACCTCAGTTACGTGAGGGGAAAATAGTGTCAGGTTGGTACCCACATCCCAGTGGGTACGTTAGGAGCATAGGACCAAGCGCTGTGTAGTGCTGGCRACACATAGCCTCCACTCAGTTCGGCTGCTGGGAGCCATCAGTTGCCTCCTCGTAGGGTGACTGTCAGGATCAGTAATACTACTTCAGCTGGAAGAAGTCTGCAATCCCTTCCCCATGTTTTAGTGGCTGAAATGTCCATCTCTGGCCCTAACTTAAGTATTTAAGGACATGGTTAGGAGCCAGCTTCCACTGTTCCAAGCAGCTGGGTGTGCTTGTTGCTCAGGATGCTGAACAGGCCTGCACAGGGGATTTCCCATTCTTCTGAGCAGTTGTCCTGTCTTCTGAACAGAGATGTGATAATGTGAGAGAAACTGCAGGCTAAACACCTGTGCCCAAGTCCCCGTGTGTGCTCTGCAATACTGCATGTGAAACCAGCTCCAGGGTGCCTGGACTTCAGTGTGAGCCTGCTGCTCTGTCTCGCTCCACTGGAAATGCAGTGGGTTTTAAACTCGCCTGCCAGGTACTAAGTGTACAAGTCACTTCATTAGGTGGCTGTGGGAGTTGCCTCTTATGCTAAAAATTGCCAGAACCGGGAACAACTTGACAGAATATTAGGGCAGTTTCAGGTTAGGGCTAAGCAGATACGATAGCAGAGCTATCTGGGGAAACAAAATTCCATGTTGCCTAAAAATTCTAGTGTGCTCTTCACTAACTACTGTTAACAGCAAAATGCTCTAAAATATTAGAAGGGGAAGAATTCTGCTTGATCTTGAGGAGTGTAGCTCTTAAGAGTGGGGGAACTTGGCAGGTAGTGAGCTGCGGAGATCTCTTAATGATTGGTTTTGTCCTGACGAAACGAAATGTTTCCATTGCTTTCTCGTTCTTCTGACATATATAGGAGATGAATTCATTGACCTGAAAGTGGACTGGTGTACTGTTTTGTACTGTCTCATCAAAATGTCCACTGTTAGCTTCATTCCCTATTTTTAGAGACAATCGATATACTGTGACTTAAGGATTTTTTTCTGGACGTGGCTTCTAGTCTGGCTCTCTGGAGCTAGTTGAAAAGGTACAGTATTTCTAGAATATAAATACTATGTTCTTTGATAGTGAAGAACATGATCTGTTCCCTTTTAGGGACTCATAGGAAGACATGTGCACAGAGTAGCACAGAAGAGTGCTGTGGCTTAGAGTTGCTGTCCAAGTTCTGGGAAAAGTTCCCAGTCAAACATGTAAAATAGCTTTTTAACACTTTCCTATAACCAGCTTATTTGACTGCTGCTTAAAGGGCATTCCACCTAGGCCCCAAGAGTGCCAAATTGCTAGCTGTTGTATGCGTGTATATATTAAACAAGAACTCTCCATGCCCTTTGCCTTGTATGAGACAGGCTGAAAATGCATCAATCTCTAAATTAAAGCTGAGAAAAGGCAAACTAGAGACCCTGCATTGTTGGTTTTGAACTATGCCCATCTTGTCTCTGTGGTATGAAAGGAACTGTAGAAAGCAGAGTATGACTGACTGTTGTAAAGCATCTCACATTCTGACCTTAGACTTGTGTATTGTCCTGTCTCTTGACACTAATAGCATTGCTTTCCTACGGTAACTTGTAGCCTCTTACACACTTGTCCACGGCACCATTAGATTTTCATTTATTTTTGAGAGTTCAGGCATTTTCTTTAAGTGGTAATGGCTGAAACAGTGGAGAGCAGACTAGAGAGTTGTTCTTCGCTCCTGTCTAGAGTGGCGAGTGAAGGGAACGGTCTAAGTCTAACTTAATAGGGCTGTCATCTGTTGGCTGCTTCACCCCTAGAGACCTCCTGGGTTTTAGATAGGACACCAGGTCTGAAGTAGTTCCTAAACTATTTTGCCTTGGACCAGTGGAGAGGGGAAAAAAAAAAAATCAGATCCCTAAACAAGAGACCTTTTCCACACTGTTGCTCCTAGGGCAGAAATTAAGGCAGTCTTGTTCTCAACTTATATCGAGGCTACTATCTGCCTTGGAGTATTTAGAATGGATTAGGCCATCGTAGTCTCCTATGCAGTGATAAGAACAGGTCCAAAAGTGGTAGAAAAGAGCCCTCTGAGCATATGTGGGGTGGAAGGCTTCCTGATACAGTACTTTCTCATCCTCTTCCTCTTCTGGCTGAGTGCTGCTAGACACTAACTGACTCTGCACAGTCTAACCAAACTGTGCTCTCATCCAAGTTTAATAGTGACTTACTTGCAATTAGTGTTTGGACTTTTAAATCACTGTTAAAATGGGATATCAACTGTCTTCCACCCTATATGGGGCTTTTCTCCCCATCTTCTTGCTGGAGCTGCTCCTCCCTTAAATACTACAGGGAATGTACCTTATCCTACTGTTTTAGCCTGTTCCATTTCATTGGTGCCAATGCATAGGAAAAAAAGCCCTTCTCAACTGCTGGCAGTGCTAACTCGAGCATCTTCCTACCTTAAGAAGCATCTCAAAACTTCTTCCAGAAGTCTTATTGACATGCTGCCCAAAATCTCTGAAGCAATTGCTGTCCCCCCTACTTGTCCCTTCCCTTCTGGTGTGTGGCTGAAGCTCAGCTCGCAGCACCGCAGTCACTTTCCCTGTATAACCTTGCGCGTGGCAGCCACGTTTGCCTGCTTCTCTGTGTCCTTGTTTGAGCTCATCAGGATGGTGAGGCAGATTGAACCCACTTAAAGCAGCAATAAACTGAAGTCTAGAACTCAAGAGGGAATTGCAGGAGAGAACAAGGTGGAGGGGATGCCTCAGAAAGGCAGGGTCCAGTTGCAGCCCAGAGCCTCGCTTGATAATGAGTGTGCAGCCTATATGCAAAAATGTCTTGTCTGTCCCTCCCGTGTTGACCCTGGTCTAAACAGCACATGTGATTGGCATCCTGCAAAGTGACCTTCAGAACTCTCCAGTAGCTTTGCCCCGTGAGTAACTCACACTACAAATCATTTTAAAGAGATGCACTCAACTATTTTTTTAATTTAATTTTACTCTTATATTCTCTGCTCTTTGTAATCTGCTTGGAAATAAAATGTTTTTCCCTGCAGCCTTTGTTGTAGTCTGTTTGAGAACCATTAAACTTTGCCTTGTGTTTCTGTTGGAACAGAAGCCAACTTGCCTGTTTACTGTTGTGCCTGTGCTGTAGCATAACAGCTGAGATCGGTGTGTGCCTCCTAGTAGGTTTAACAAACCTTCATTAGCGCTGTCCTTATTTAAAATTAAGGGTATATAGACCTGTTAAACTGACCTTAGTCTGGCACGATGCCTCCAGTTCTGCTGATCCTGTGACAGGTAAAGCTCACTCTAGGGCAAGTGCCCTTGACAGATGGTGTTTTCCTTTGAAATACTGGGTTTCTGAAGGCTCAGCCTCCTGAATAAGCATCTAGCTGTTTTTTACTGTAATTTGTTTTTGGTGCGAGTCTAGACACTTAATTTACTATGAAGAACAGTGCTTTCTTATAGCTCAATAGCCCAAACAAACTGTAAATAATGGAAAATCAGTGTCTGGATAGGTAAACTCAACTCTTAGCTGAGAAGTGACCCAGGAATTACATAAGGAAGTGTGGGATGTTTTATTTTATAGTAGTCTGTAATAGAACAAGAATTGGAACCCTGTGAAGTTCAGAGCATAGCATGGCTGCAAGCAATATTAACATATGGCTGTGGGATAGAGATTGTATTGATGTTAGTATTCAAATTAGTATATAGTAACAGGACAGTTACCAGTCTTTTGGCTTTTAATAACCTTTAAGTGGTGTTGCAGATCCTTGTCACTGACCTTAAGTATACAAAGGCCTGCTTTCCTTTGTTACATGAGGGCCATTGGAAGCTCAACATACATATTCCTGACAGCAACGTGAGCATCCTTACACTAAGGCGTGCGTGTTTCTTTCCTGATAGAAACAAAACCACAGTCTGACAGGAAACAACTATAACTTTTAGGAAATTGCAGCCTCAATTCTGTGCAGATTAGTTCTGCTGAAACTGAACTTGCCATGTGAGTCCTGCTGTTGTCCTTAGTGTGTTTCACTCACTATTTTTCTTCCCTATAAATGTAAACATAAACACCAAAAGCTTAGCTAAACTGGTCCCTCTCCAACCTCTGAGCTGTCTTCTGGGAGAGCCCTCTTGGGACCAAAGCATGTAAATCCAATTTACAGGATCAAACCCAACCAACTAACCTTGCAGTATACAAGGGCCATTTCCTTCTGAAGAGCACGGGAGGCCTCAACAGACCTCTCTGTCCCCATCTCCTAGCATGAGTAATACTTACGTTTTCATAAAGCTACCTGCAGATCTTTGGACAAGGATTTAATCTACTGCAGTAAGAAATAGTTGGATGTTTAGGAACACCATTCTGTAGTTTCCTGAACTTCTTTATTTTAAATACTTGGTTGCCTTGAAGAGGCTGCCATGGAAGTGCAGGGTGAGAAGGGGTCTCTGATCATCTCTGAGGTCAGATCAGCTACATCAAGACACGCAAACCACCAGAGGCGTTGTGGAACAGCTGTAGGTATCTGGTCTGTAGTTTAGAAAGTTTTCCAGAGGCCCAAATGGATTTGCAGTGAGGAGAAGCATTTCATCCTAGTCTTGGCATACCTGGAAAATGTTGATCACCATTTTTTGAAACAATCATCTAATGTAGAACTGTGTTTATGCCCTTTCTTCTCCTGCAGACACAGTTCTTTCCTATTTCTTCTGTTGCTTTTCTCTGAAATCCACCTGTGGCACACGCAGTAAGGTGCTATACTGAGGTCTCGCCAGTACAAAGTATGGTGGCATCATCCTCTTTAAAGCATTTGTTTATATGGCCGGGGTGATGGTTTGGGGGGAGGGAGGGCTTGTATAAGGCTAATGCCCTGTTTGGGATCACCTCGGATCCTCTCCGGCAGCACTGCTGCCCTGTCGCGATTCCATTTTGTATTTGTGCCTTTTGTTTCCATCCCTTTGCTAGAGTAGTGCTTTGCTCCTGCCTCTTGAATTTCATCCTTATTGCAGATTGTTTCTGACTTAGCCTAAGTTGCTTTTAATTCTGGTAGTTTGTTCCAGCTTAGTGCCAACCACAAATGTGACAAGCATGTACTCTACTCCTTTTTCTGAAGCCGTTGAAGTATTAGTGTTGGATCGATACCCAGCTGGCTGGACCCCACTGGCGGTATCACCCTGTGCGATGGCTAGCCAGAGCTAGTCCTTTTTGGGCGGTTTTCTAAGCGTGTTCCTTGTAGTCCAGGTCATGCTCGTGTAAGCAAAGTAGGGGAATATCATACAGGGCTGTACTGGGGCGTAACGGGAGCTACGCTATCTCCTGCATTGTTTCCTTCCTCCAAACTGGCTGCTTGCTTAAAGAAAGGCTTGCTGTAGCCCCTACATCCGCGTTTATCCTACGCCTGGCGTCCGGCTGGGTCCTACGACCTTCCCGGGGGTTGAGGTTTGGGCACAAAGCGCCAGGCTCCCGGCACCAGCGGGGCGAGGGCCGGGGCCCCCAGGCCGCGGCCGCCGAGGGGCTCTCGCCGGCCCCTCTGCGGGGTGCCCGTGGCTCAGCCCGAAGCCCCGCGGATCCCGGGGGGAAGGTGCTCCAGGGCGGCCAGCAGTAAAGGGATTAACCAATTAATTAACGGGTCCATTAACGCCAGCGAGTGACCCCGGGCGGGCAGCGGGGGGGCCACGGCCGCAGGGCAGGGGGCAGCGCCGGGCCCGGGCCCCC
>NW_020451038.1:1640996-1655485 GCF_003343035.1 Apteryx rowi | reverse complement strand
CCCCCTGACCGCTCTCCCCCTCCGATGCCCCCAGTGACTTCCTCATCCTCCCGGGCTACATCGACTTCACGGCGGACCAGGTGGTGAGTGCAGCGGGGCTCCTGGGTGCCTCCCCCCCCCGGCCCCGTTACGGAGGAGGCGGGTTCCCCCCCCCGCCGTGGTCGCCGCTAACCCGCTGCTCCTCTTGCAAGGACTTGACCTCGGCGCTGACCAAAAGGATCACCCTGAAGACGCCCCTGGTCTCCTCCCCCATGGACACGGTCACCGAGGCCGGCATGGCCATCGCCATGGCGGTGAGTGCCCGCGGCCGGGGGTCGCGGTGGGCGTCTCGGTGTTCCCCGTTCCAGCCAGCCGCCGGGTCACCGCGCGGAGCGGGAATGGCCTGCGGCGGTCTGTGTTGACATCCCGCAGTGCCAGCTGGGCTCCCTGTTCCCAGATGCTTTCTGTTAGCTTTATCAGTGTTTACTTTAGCCGCGTGGCCTTTCGCTGCTGTGTTTGTGCCCTGCGAAGGCAGGGGAAGGTAAATGTCGTGTGATGCGCGCACGTATCTGCTGTTTAATCATCTAAACGCTTGTGAGAGCAGACTGGAGCCTTGTCAGGATAAGTAAGTGCCTTGTGCTTGTCCCTGTCATCCCCCGAGGCAGCGGGAAGGGAAGTCGTGCCTCCGGACAGATGTTCTGTGTGCCTGCCTAGTTCTTGTCTGAAGGTTTCCAGGATGTGCTCCTTGAGGGTTTGGTCAGCTCTCCCTGTCCATTTACTTGATTCACTTGGATTAACTTCATTAAAGGATTGAGCCTTCTTTTCAGTGACTTACAGCCTCCTTTGTGTTACCAGCTCACAGGGGGAATTGGGTTCATCCATCACAACTGTACCCCGGAGTTCCAGGCCAATGAAGTGCGGAAGGTGAAGGTAAGTGACTGAAATGGCAGCAGTGGCCTGCACTTACGGGGCACTTCACAGAAGGGGGCAGTGGGTTTTGGCTCCACTGAAGAAGCTGTGAGATAAGCTGTCACTGTGAGAGGAGACCGTTAATGTCTGCTAGGTCTTAGTGCTTCAGAACAGTAGCGCCGGTGCGGTTGCCCACACAGGTCTGTTGTATGTTAGGCATTGCCGTACATGCAGCTTGGGATTTGAGAACTGTGGCCAGGCCCCCTCAGTGGGGGAATATTCTCTGTAATCTCAGAAAGGAGGTTAGTCTGGGAGCTCCTCGGAATCAAATCCTACTTGAGCAAGCCTGGGTGCTGTTTTGTGAGTCATCCTGTGGGTGAACATCTGGCCAGACTGGGTGAATTGCAGACCTTTGCGACCATGTGGCCACAGTAACTATCAGGCGTGTGTCTCGCTTCTGCTCAGTCTGGCTGTGCTGCTTATCCTGTCTGCTGAATCYGTTTCTTTTTAGAAATACGAGCAAGGATTCATCACAGACCCCGTGGTGCTGAGCCCCAATGACAGAGTGCGAGATGTGTTTGAAGCAAAAGCTCGTCACGGATTCTGTGGGATTCCCATCACGGACAACGGGAAGATGGGGGGGAAGCTAGTTGGGATCATCTCATCTCGTGACATTGACTTCCTGAAAGAGTCGGAGCATGACTTGCCCCTTGGAGAGGTGAGAAGGGCTTGTGAACAACTGATGGATGTGAGCATTGAACAGCTTGTGATAAGGAAAAGGATTACTGCGTGGCTGCGGGGGTATGGTGCCAGCTGGTGGTAACAAGCTCCACGTCAGCTCTGCTGGGTTGGTCTTTATTTTAGTCCCAGGGCTGGAGCATTTCCTTCACTTACATTCTCCCCATGAGTCTTGCAAAGAGTTTGCAGATGCAAGAGAGGCTGTGCAGTTAGTGCGTGTGCGTGACTCTGTCCGTGGGCTTTTCAGTGTTGTGGGAGCAATCCTCCTCTCCACAGCTGGTGCTCTCCCTTGGTTYGGTAGTTCCTGCTGTTCCTGGTTGCTCCTGTTGTCCCAGCATTGGCCAGGGCTGTAACCGTGCTCTATAGAGCAGGTCCTCCAAGTGCTGGTCTGTCTTTGCTGGACTGCCTTTCTCTTTGTGCCTCATCTAGGCTATTCACCCTTTAAAATAATTCCCTGAGCTTGGAGACTGTCAGTTTAGCTTTCATAATGCTACAGAAATACCCTCTTTCAGAAATATGTTCTCTCCCGTGCAGGTGTTGATTTCTGTTACGCAGCTCGTGTAACACAAATACCAGAAGTAACTGTAGATCTGCGGTATGGTCAGATTACACCAATAGTGCTTCTCAATCAGCCTCTGCTCTTGACTCAGGACTATTTTTAGCTCTTGCTGACCAGACCTGGTATCACATGCTCTTCCCTGTTCGCTTTGAAATCRCCTATAAATATCCCTAACGGGAGTCTTAAAACAGGAGTGAGTTATAAAAGTGCACACGGCCCTTTGAAGTGAGGCTCACCCATTCAGCAGAGCCAGAGAAGAATCTTGTCTCATCCTTCACTCGGATCATTCAGCACTGCAAAGCTGGAAGCTTGCTCGTGTTATCATTCGATGCTTACCTCTGTCACCAGGCAAAGCTAAGGAAACGACATGACAAATCTCTTAGATCTCTTCCCACTCGCAGTCCAGCCGTGATCTTGCTGACTTGTTCATTGCCATCCTGTTAAATACAGAGGTCTCCTGTGGCTCAGGAAGCTTGTGGACCTCATGGACTTAGGGAGCGTATCTCAGGATATTTCTGGGATTTCTCAGGCTCTTCCTGAGATGTGGGTTTTGTCAGAAACAGGGTTCTGGGTGGAAGCGGGCTGGGTGAACCTCTTCCCTGCTGCTGTTCTTGTGGTATAAATAACTAAAGCGTTCTCTCTTTTCTTGGTTGTGTGCAGCTCATCTACCTTTCTCAGAGGTTAAACAGGATTCCCTTTTAGCCTTGTCTGGCCTTCTTGAGTAACCTTTTACAAAAAGGTCCCATGTGAAGTTTGTCTGATCATGGAAGGCTGTAGGTGGGAGCAAGGGACCTCCGGAGGTCTCTAGTCCATCCTCCTGCTCAAACCAGGTTTGGCTGGAGCAGGTTTTCTGGGGCTGTGTCTGGTCGAGGTGTCAGTGTCTCCAGGGATGGAGATTTCACTGCCTCTCTGGGCCTCTGATCCAGTGTTTGCCCACCCTCATGGTGAATGCTCTTTTTCCTTATATCAAGTCAGAATTTCATGTATTCCAACTTGTGTCCATTGCCCCTTATCTTTCCACTGCGTTTCGGTGCTTGTTTGTCCGAGTGAATGTGGGTGAGCGTGTTTGTTTGGATTCAAACGACTCCTTTGCACCATTGACCTTCCCAGAAGCCGTGGGTTATTCTGGGCAGAGTCATTCCAGAGCCTGTGTGCTGGGAACTGCTGCCTGCACACACGCTTGGGGACGGGTGGTGTTTTTGCCAAACAGCATGGGACTGTGGAAGTACCTCCAGCCCTTATTCACCTGTGCCCTGTTCAAAAGGAGGGCTGTTTGGGTGATGTTCCAAACAAGGGTCATCGGAGAGTCCTCTCTTGCTTCCAGGTGCTCTCCCTCAGCTTGCTGAGGCCCTCTGTCATCTCCGTTTTCACTGCTGTAGTGGGTTTGGGGTCTGTGCATGACAGATTCCATCCGGTAGCTGCTTGCCTGGAGACGGTGTGTTGTAGGCTGCGTGTTTCTGGAGGCGTGTTGCTGTGCTGCAGGCTCCTGTGTCTGCAGAGCACTCCCACAAGGCTGCTGTGGAGCATTTTGGGTGGGCAGAGGCTTTTCAGATCAGTGCAAAGGAGTTTTGGTGACTCTGTCTTCTCTCTCCCATTAGATTATGACAAAGCGGGAAGATCTTGTTGTGGCCCCGGCCGGAGTAATGTTGAAAGAAGCAAATGAAATTCTGCAAAGAAGTAAAAAAGGTACCTACAGGCGTCTGTGTGACGCAAGGGAGAGTTGTGGAAGCGCTGTCTCGGGAGCAGTAGCAAGTGAAATGTGGGCATGCATCTGTGCGTGGGTGGAACGTGGAAGGGCCACGTGCCAGTGTGAGAAAAGGACGGTGAAGAGAGACAGTGCCCAGAGCCCTGTGCCAGGGTACAGAGTTCACATGCGTTCATCTCGGACCTGTTTTGAAGTTGAGGGGTGCTTGGCAACCCAGGAGCTGAAAAGCTGCAGCGTGTCCGGCCACACGTCTTCAGTCTTGTATCCTTTGCGTTGTGGCACTCAGTTCAGCTCTGTGAGGCTTTGATAGTGGCTTTAACACGGTATCCGATATCTAATTATTAAAAAAGCTGCGCTTGTTCTACGATCAGTTCGAAAATACCGAGTCCTTTCCCAGTCCTCCAGATTCCTTGCTCTGTTCCCTGAGTCAGGGCTGCTGGCATCTGTGACCAAAGCAAGACTTGGTAATGTAGCCTTCTGAGTCTCCGTCACGTACCTCTGTTTGGGTTCCTGCCTGATGCTCCTGGTCTGCCGTGCTGCTCTGGGCTAACATCTGCCTCCTGCAGAGATTTGCAGTGATGGGCTTTCTGTTTGTTTCAAGGCAAGCTGCCAATCGTTAATGAGGATGATGAGCTGGTGGCTATAATTGCTCGCACGGATCTCAAGAAGAACCGGGACTACCCTCTGGCTTCTAAGGATTCCAAGAAACAGCTGCTCTGTGGTGCCGCTATTGGGACCCACGAAGATGACAAGTACCGGCTGGACCTCCTTGTGCAGGCTGGCGTAGATGCAGTAGTTCTGGTGAGCTGTCTGCAGGCTCTGGCGCTGGCCCGAGGGGTTTGGGTGGGCTGAGGATCCTATTTGAATGAATCCCTCTGACAGAGGGATAGCAGCCCTGCAGCTATTGTTTTCAATACAGATCCTTTTGCTTTAGAACATGACAATTTGTTGATCTCTCCATCTCAAATTCAGGTTGGAGTCCTCAAATAAGAAAGGTTCCACTTGCCCGGGAACTTTTTTGGCCTCAAGGGAGCATGTAGGGTGCAAGAAAGTCTTGAAGGCTGAGTAACAAAATGCTGTCAGTTAATACAGAGTCTTCTACAAATGCTTCTTGCCCTCTGACACCATCCTCCCTGATTGACGGTCCTAATTAGTTCTGCAGAATAGCATGTTTGACTTAGTTTTTCTTAAACTGCTCAGTATTTGTTACTGTGTTATTCTCTTAATTGCTTGATGCTCAGGGTTGCAGATCTGGAGTAGTCAGCCCACAGCTGCTCTGCTAGTCTCCACATCTGGTCTGTAAGCTTTCGGGTACAGCAGTCACTGCCCATGTTTGCACATCATTTTCTCATCGATCATTAGCTTGCACGTCCACCATTCTCTGAGGACATGGCTGAACAGTGTTGCAGCTGGAAATGTTTAACAGACATTTAACAGAGTGAAGATCTGAGGATCCTCCAGAGCTCTACTGCAGAAATTCTGGTTTAAATGGTTTTTCTTTCTCTTGCAGGATTCCTCTCAGGGAAACTCCATCTTTCAGATCAATATGATTAAATATATAAAGGAGAAATACCCTAACCTACAAGTTATTGGAGGAAACGGTATGAATCTGTTGAAGACTGTTCTTGTTTCTAAAGTGTGTTTGCTTCTTAGACATAGATGGAGCTGCATGGATGTGAATTAGATGTTCCTCTTGTTGAATGTCTGTGAACTTAAAATGGTTTCTTCAGGCTTGTGGAACAGAGCAAAGCCACTCTGCAGAGAAGTGCCCTGCTGCTGCCACTCTGCTGCAAATCCTTGAAACCTTTGTTCTGCAGCACAGTGCACTGTAGCCCCTTACACTTCAGCCTCTGTTACAGCAGTTCAAAATCTTTAAAATTATGGATAATTGTAATAACGAGTATTGCTTTATGCGGAAATCTAATGGAAAATTTCCCTGCCTCTTGACCGTAGAGTTCAGCCRTTCTTGCCTTTACCTGGTTAGCGTGTTACTGGTGTTGCTGTTAACCTGTGCTCTGCCCTCACTACCTGGCATGGCCCAAAGYGTTTGGCACCACGTGCTGACCTCTGCCAGCGCACTGGTTATCACCTGCAGGCTCTTCAGCCTCTGGATTCTGTGAAGAGTCCACAACTTTGAGGCACTCAAAGTCCAGTGTGATGTCACTGAAAACAGGGCTGGGAGGGAACAGCCATGGCAAACAGCGGCCTTTGGTTGTGACGGTGTTATAGAGTAGCCTAAAAGGCCAATGTCTTCGTATCCGTCAGGGCCAGCTGGCAATGAAACTAACCCTGCTTCTGCAGGGAGGCCTGGCAGCAGTGACCAGTGAGGCCTGGGCTTTGACGCAGGTGTGCAGCTGCCGCCCTGGGCAGGGGACAGCTGCAGCCACGGGGGCATGCACCAGGGCAGAGTGGTGGCATGTGCAAGTCTGTTTGTCTCTCTTCAAACAAGTTTCTGCTCTCCACAGTTGTGACTGCTGCTCAGGCCAAGAACCTCATCGATGCAGGGGTCGATGCCCTGAGAGTCGGGATGGGCAGTGGCTCCATCTGCATCACACAGGAAGGTGAGAGAGATCAGCTATCATCTCCTAAATAGGTTGAAGACATCTGTTCAGTAGAGACTCTCTGCTGAAAGGCAGCGTAGCTGGGATGGACTTCTCCCATTGTAAAGGCAACGYCTAACAGCAAGCGGTCTTTCACCCCCTCTGTCCAGGACGTTCTCATCACTTGGGTCAAACCTCTGGGGTTGCAGCAGCAGCAAAGGCCAGTACTGACCGAGACTGAGTAGAGCAGGTGTGGCACACGTGGCTTTGCCCAGAAGAGCCGCAGAGGCTCCTGGCTAATGTGGAATGGGGTTGGGGGCAGCCCTGCCCTGAGAGGGACTTCCCAGATCTCCAGTGTTGACAGCCATGGGGATGGGTTGAACTTGCCAAGCTGTCTGTGCTCCCCTTCCCTCTGGTGGCAGTGTGCATGATGCTTAAGTACTGGTCTGCTGAGCTTGATGCCTTCCTGCAATTTCCAGGCTGAAACAGGATTTCTGGCCCTTGTCTCTGCAGTTAGTTGGAGCTTGTGCTGAGCAGAGGCAGTATCACCCTTAGCTAAAAGGGAGAGGGGTGTCCCCTACTCAGCCAAAGGGCATGGCCTGGAGGAAGACTGCTCTGGGGACAGAGACTCAGTCTTCATGTTTTGAACCTGGCAGATGAGGTGCAGCGTGAGGTGCTGCAGCCAGCAAACACAGCCCCTCTCTGCTTTGCTCCTTGGTCCTTGCCACAAGAGGCAGCGAGATGGCAGCTGATCGCTGAAGGCGGTACATTAGCGCTCTGCCAATGCCAGCATGGAGCCTAAGAGCAGCCCTGGAACTAGACTGTGTTCTTGCTTAGCCTGCCGTGGGTGCACTGGCTGCAGGGGATTTCCCTGTCAGGACAGTGTGTCTCGGGTGACCTTTACTGAGGAGTTGCTGTGTCCTTGACCATCTCCCAGACAGCACTTGGATTGAAGCTTCCCTAGTAGGAGCAGAACGAGGTGTCCACCTCTGGGTCTGAGCTAGAGGGCTCACGGCGTGCGCTGTTTGCAGCATGGTGAATGTCTCCAGAGGATGCTTCTCTTGGGGGCTGCGGGAGGTGGGGCCGGGTGCTTATTTGGGGGAAGGAGGAGAGCAGAGAGCACAGCACTTAACAGGAGACATGGGTGCAAAACTCTCTTAGCTGCAGCTCCCCAGGTCTTTGCCCTCTTGGAGCAAGAACTCTGGCTCTTAGGGTTAGCAGGATTCCCTCTCTGGATGGCTGCTGGGGTAGGGCGAGCATGTGCTGTGCCCAGGGACTGGCCTCTGCTTTGCCTCGGGCTAGGAAAGGTTTGCAAAGTCAGCTCTGTCCCACACCGTATGCTCTGCCTAGTAGCAGGTCACTGCTGGGGCCCTTTGTTCTGCTGCTGTTCTTCTGTCTCTAAAATGTGTGTGTTTGTTTTTGTTTAGCTGCTCCAAAGATCCCTCCAGACCTAAAGTCCCACAGCCCCAAATGCCCTTCTACTGTCACGGGCACCTATAGTAAGTCACTTGCCCTGTTCCCAACCCTAATTATGTGTCTTGAAGCAGGACCCTGATTTGGCTGCACATGGCCCTACTGCTTGTTTGAGAATAATTTAGCTGTAGATGCACTTGGGGTTTTGTGGCTTTGGATACTGGTTTTGAATCTGAAATTCAAACTGAGAAGCCTTTCTGAAATCTTAAAGCAGGGTCTGAACTATCAAGGCTGAGGGCATTCAGGCCTGTCCACCCTCCATTCCAAAATCCAGTGCAGGAGCCTGACTGAGCTTTCCAGCTGCATCTTCTGGGTCTCTAGCTGGGTGTGCACCTGCTGACCCAGTGCTGGGAGATGATCCCTGAGCAGTCCTTGATCCTGCTCTAAATCTGGCCCCAGTTGTGGGGACATTGTGCACTGGCTAAGCTTTACTTGAAGCTAGCTCCCCTGGGGTTAAAAAAGGACTTACCTGTGGGTGGCCAACTTGGCAGCTGTGTACCAGAACCACATCTTTCCCCACTGACCTCTTCCCCTGCCCAGCACAGGGTGCAACTTTGTCTGATCTGTACTTTTCTAGATCAAGCAGACACCCAAGCTGAGTCTTTTTTTTTTTTTTTTTTTTGCCCTTTCTCTTAGTTTTGAAGCACTTCACAGGGAAAGAGTTTTCTGTCGCAGATCCCAGAAGGCTTTCTCTAGTGTAGCAGTTGATCTTGTAGGGTTGCCCTTTGCAGATATGCTAAAAAAGACAAACCATCACCCCGACTACTTGGTGTGGGTGTGTGTATGCGTGCTCTGAACCTCGCTTTGGAAGCCTGCACTTCCTTCAAAGCTGTGGCGCTGGGCCCTGGGAGAGTCAGAATGGCGTGATGCTCCCGGGAGCCCTGAGCCAAGCTCTTCATTAGAGGGCTGGTCTCCATGGTCGCTGCTGTGAGGTCTCTGCAGGCCCTCTTCCCTGGGGAGAGAACGGCACAATCCCGTAGGCTCAGGGCTCTGCTCCTCTGAGATCAGGTCCTTCCTCCTACAGAAATCTCTTCCCTTGCAGCATTTGTGACCTCAATGTGGCCTTTAGCAGCACGGTGCCAAGTGAGACCATCTCTTTAAGACTAACAGCATTGGTGTTACTGCTGGCAGACACTTCCTGGCTGGCTGAGTCCTAGCTTGATGCAGAGTTTTGCTCAATTAAAATCAGTTCTTTCATGATCTCCACCTGGAGCCTGGCTTTGCTCTCTGTGCAGCTGCTGCTGAGCCCTGGGAGCAGGGCGATCACAGACTCCAGGTCTTGGCAAATCTCTGCTGGGGTGTGCGCTGCCAGTGCTGCTCCCAGGCAGGCTAAACCACACCTGAAGTTTGCACTCTGACGTACTAATCTTGCATGCCTGTAATCTTACCTGGTGTATCTAACTGACCGACTGGAGAAAAGGCTTCCAGTTAATTGTGGAGAGGGGAAGTCTCCAGGAGAGAGGCTTATCTTGGCGTACTTGCATGCCTGTGGCTGACAAACGTGTTACAAGACATGTCCTGTGATGGTTCCCCTCAAGCCTTTCCAGGTACAGTGGGAAGCCTCTAACTGCTAGTGACTGGGAAGAGCAGGTAAATCCAAGACTAGTAACTTTTCCCTGTGGGGCAGCTAAACTTAAGAGTCCTTGCTACACTGCAGGACAGGAACGTAAATTATTTCCTGCAAGCCATCAAATCATCCTGCCCATTTCCTTTCCCACTGCTGCATGCGTGTTTGTGTGTGTGTGTGCAGATAGATTATATATATGTATATATAAAAATATGTATATATACATATTTCAGCTCTCTCCCAGCCAGCTGCCTTTCCATGCAGGAGACGCATCAGACAGCTGCTGGGTATACAGAGAAGGTTCTGGCACTGCTAGGAAAGAGCAAATGGTGGGACATGCCAACGCGCTAGGGATGCTCTGGAGAGAAGCTTTTGGAGTTTGTTCCACTTCCTTCCCAAGATCCCTGCACATCTGTTGTGTACCAGGATGAGCCACAAGTCTTGGCTGATCCCAGGCACTCAAAAAATAACCCCACTCCCAAGGTCACCTACAGCTTTTGGAGTCAAGGGCCATGAGGACATCCCAGCAGGCATCTCCTGGGCATCTGCTTCTCTTGCAACTCGGCCTAGGGAAGAAGCATCCAGGGATTTGCGTGTTCCTGAGTGCTGGAGCATGTGTGCTGGAAGCCTGAAGGGCCTGCTGGGGAGGGGAAGCACTGCAGTGTGGGAGCTGACCCTCTTCTTGCTCTCTCCCTGCCTGTAGTGCTGGCGTGCGGCCGCCCCCAGGCCACAGCGGTGTACAAAGTATCCGAATATGCCAGGAGATTTGGAGTCCCGGTGATCGCAGATGGAGGGATCCAGACGGTTGGGCACATCGCGAAGGCCCTCGCACTCGGTGCCTCCACAGGTGAGCAGAGCACTGAGCAGCTGGGTCGCTCGTGTTGTACTGTGTAGCAGGAAATCTCCTAGGATGGGGCTCCGGACAGCATTGGACTTTGCTGGGCACGAGTGTGGGTGGCTGTGGGCACGGAGGTGTCCAGCACAGTACAGGGTGCTGTGCCTGGGGCCACCAGGGTGCCCTGGGGGTTTTGCCACCACAGCCCACCTGCTGCTGACATGCTGCTCTTGGTGATCTCTTGCACTAGTGATGATGGGCTCTCTCCTGGCTGCCACCACGGAGGCCCCGGGCGAGTACTTCTTCTCAGATGGAATTAGGCTGAAGAAATACCGGGGCATGGGCTCACTAGATGCCATGGACAAGAACTTGGGCAGCCAGAACCGGTATTTCAGGTAAGAGATGGTGCTTTGGGGCAGCAGGTCAAGCTTTCGGGGCCTCTCTGCTTCATGAACTTTGTTTTCACCCCCACACAGTGAGACGGACAAAATCAAAGTGGCGCAGGGGGTCTCCGGGGCAGTGCAGGACAAGGGCTCTATCCACAAGTTCATTCCATACCTGATTGCTGGGATCCAGCATTCCTGCCAGGACATTGGTGCCAAGAGCCTGACCCAAGTTCGGTGAGTGCTTCTCCTTGCTTGCACTTCGGTTAGATCATGATACTGTCATTTGAGGTCTCGGGGCAAGCTGTGCCCAAGCTGCAGTGTTTGGCATCAACTGGCCTCACCATAGCCCTCTTCCCTTGTCTCCAGTGGGCGCTGTGTGATGGATTTGCCAGCCCCAGGGATGCAGTATGGTCCCCTGTAGCGTATTCTGCTGGCCTGGGCCTGAAACGCTGGGCTCTCTCATGCTGCCTGGCTCTTACAAGCGCAGCAGAGATCATCCTGCCCTCAGCTGGAGGAACCAGCATCTGCCTGGTCCCAGTGCTCTGGTTGCTTGTGTGCCAGAGTGCTGTCCCCAGGCTCTGGCTGACCTGTGACCAAGTGTCCTTCCTCCTCAGAGCCATGATGTACTCGGGAGAGTTGAAATTTGAGAAGAGGACGACGTCTGCCCAGGTGGAAGGAGGGGTTCACGGCCTCCATTCGTAAGTGCTCCTGCCGATGCCGCCGTCTCCCTGGGCTGGGTGCGCGAAGCAGCTTAGCGCAGTTGTGCCATGCCTCAGCTGTGCAGCCGGGCTGCACCGAAGCCTGTTGTCTGGCCCTTGCCAGCACTCCTCCTGCAACAGGGCCCAAGCGGAGGAGCTGTTGCTTGTTGCCTTTGGGCTGGGACCAGCCTGTCCCTTCCCCACCGTGGCCTGGCAGGCCAGGGGCTGTTCCTGACTGTGCCATTGGTCCCTTCCTTGGGACAGATGTGTCAGTGAAAGAGCTTTCTGGTTTGCTGCCTCTGAAGGCTCCCCTCACTCCCCTGTCCTCACAGGTATGAGAAGCGCCTCTTCTGAAGCAGGTCCATCTGTGTCTTGTCATCGTGCCACTCAGCCCTGTGCCACCCCACGCAGGAGCTGCTCTTGCTGCAGAAGTGCCATTGCTCTGTGGGCTGCCTGGAGCCCCCCATGTCCGTTGGCTGCTTCACCACCACCTGAGAAGGCCCGCCAGCCACCCAGGAACTGTGCTCCTGGGCTGGCGCCTGGAGCCTTGCAAGTGTTGGCCGTGTTTTACAATAAAAGAGGAAAAGACGTGCAGTTGGTGTGTGTCTGGGTTCCAGGGCGATGAGCTCTGAGTCACCCTGGTGCCCCTCTTCCCTCTGTGCTGCGCTTGCCTGTTCTTCCCTGTCTTCTTCCTTTTCCTTCCCCCTGCCCAAGGTGCCCTCCATGCAGTATGTAGTGTTGCAGGTAGTGCCCGTGAACGGGAGAGAGGTTACGGGCATGATCCGCATCTGTGGGGTTACTCAGATGCTACGTTCCCCTCCTCTTTGTGTGTGCCTGAGGCAGGCACCCTCCCCAGGGCTCCTGGGGCTCTGGTTGTTCCCAACACAACACCAGAAACAGACGGTGATGAGACTGAGCCACAGGAGGAAGTAAAAGCGACTGACTGACCTCCAGCGCAATAAGAGCTCCAGCTCAAATCATCACATAGTAGTATTGCTGCATGAGGGATGGAGGGGCTCCCAGCAACTTCGGGAATGACAGTGCCTGACACTAATGCAAGGGCATCTGCAACTCTATCCGACTGTGCAGTGCTCGCGGCAGTGTTAGATGCAGAACCTGAGATAATGGAAGCACCACCACTAGGTCSCACGGAGCTGAGAGCGTTATTAGGCTCCCAGACTGTGTCATCGTTGCATTATTTGGAAGGACAGAAGAATGCTTAGCAAGAGAGTGGCTACAGCTTGAGGGCTTGTGCAGGAGGTAAGGGCTCAGCCTGATTACAATGTGCAAAACAAACTTGCAGTGGTGGCCAAATTGCTGCCAGGTCTTGGGCAATCGTTGGGCCACCGAACCTAGAGCAGGAGATGTGGCTGAGCTGAGAAGAAAACTCGTTCAATCAGGACAAACTTACAGAGACAGGTAGGCAAGAGGCACAGGAGAAAGAGGAAGAGGAAGAAGGTCTGCAGAGGGGCCGAAGCTGCCACACTGCTCACAGACATAGACCTGCCTCGGGGCGATGGCTTCCTACTACTGAGAGCCAAGAAACCCCCGCCTGCCCCCGCACTCCCTCCGCGCCGCTCCAGGAGCGCGATGCTGCCCAGCAGCACGAGGAGCCACAACAGTTCAACACCCCCAAGCAAGACAAGCCAGTCCCTTAGGCAAGTTTATCACAAGTTTATCTGTGCGGTGCGCAGAATCCCAGGTGCTGGGGACACAGTGGCTGCCAGCAGAGCAGGTACCTTGGCAAAACATCATGGCTTCRGGCACAGGGCTGCTGGCCGTGCTCAGGCCTTGCGTTGTTCCCAGCCAGCCCCAGCCCTGCGGCCCCCAGCCCACCCCTGGGCAAGGAGGACAGAAAGCCCCRTGACTGTGGGGTCAAGCGCTGAGCTCGGGCGTCCCACAGCGCCCTCCCCGCGCACACAGAGCCACCACCCAGCCAGCAGCTGGGGTCCGCCGGTTTATTCCGAAGCATTTTCCCCACCTGGCGCAGCGGTGGTCRGGGCGCAGCAGCCCCGGTGCTTTAGGCAGGCACGAGGAGAGCTGGTCAGTCCGCGGCCGGGAGCGCCTAGCTGCCCTGTGGGGGGATGAGCCCAGCAGCTGCGAGGCGTTTTTCACTTGTTAGGAAGTTGAAGGTTGCACATGCATTCGGCTGTGAAATAAGAAAAGGGAGGGAATGAGGGCCAGGCTGCTGCGCCCCACAGACAGGCCCCACACTCGCCCTCGGGCAGGGGACAGCTCTTCCCCACGGGGCAGAGGAACCCCCACCCTCCAAGCTTGCCCGTCCCCAGGCAGGCAGAGCCCCACAGCGCCAGCCCCTTCCCCGGAGCCCGCCGCCTGYGCGCGCCCCCTCCTCACCGTGTCCTGCACCTCCACAGCAATCCCGCACTCCCGCATCCGCTTGAGCACGGCGGGATGCAGCCGCTCCACCCTGTCTCCTGTGCCCAGCACCAGGATCTCTGCAGCAGGACGCACAGCCGGGCGCAAAGGTGGGCTGGTGGTATTTGGGCCAGCGGAGGCAAAGAACGCCCCCACGCCTCCCCCAAGGTGGAGCTGGGCCCCGGCAGCGCCGCTCGGGCAGGCTGCAAGGGGGGCAGGGCCGCCCCCCACCCCACGTACCTATTTGGGGCTCCAGCAGCCGGAACAGCGACAGGCTTTCCTGCGAGATGTCCCTGTAGGAGCCGACCTGCGGGGACAGCGAGGGTGCTGAGTGGGGCAGGCCCCCCCCCCAGCCCTGCTGTGGGGCAGGGGAGCCTCCCCCAGTGCTGCCGTGGGGCACTCACGTTCCACTGGAGGATGGCGCGGGGCAGGATGGCGCAGGGCCCCACCACCAGGCTCCCRCTGATGGCGAAGCCGCGGCCGGTGTAGCCCTCGATGAACGTGATGTTGGGGGACTCGGGCTCCAGCACCGTCACCCGCGTGCGCTGGTAGAGCTCRTCGTCCGCCGGCGTCAGGCGGTGAGCGCGGCTCGGCACCCTGCGGGCGAGCAGCTCGGCCACGCAGGGCCCACAGCAATGCCACGCCTGCCCCCCCATCAGCCCCACAGTGACCCCCTGCCAGCCCCCCCTCAATCCCCATGGCTGCCTCAAAGTGACCCCCATCA
>NW_020451038.1:1637503-1640021 GCF_003343035.1 Apteryx rowi | reverse complement strand
GCCACGGCCCCAGCGCACACCAGCCGCCCCAGCCCCACAGATCGCTGCAGCCCCACTGACAGCCCCGGCCGGGTCCCACAGCAACCGCCCCAGCCCCACAGGCAACTGCAGCCGCAGCCGGCACCGGCCGCCCTGACCCCACTGGCAGCCCCGGCCCCACAGATGGCCCTGGCCCCACGCCCAGCCCCACCCCAGGAAGAGCCCCAGCCCCACAGCGAGGGTCCTGGCCCCACAGGCAGCCCCGGCCCCATCCCCGCTGGCGAGGGGAAGGGGGAAGCGGGGCCGCCCGCAGCACACGAGCCCCAGCACACGCTGGCCCGGGGGCCTGTGCCCCCCACCCGGGGTGGGCCTGTGCCCCCACCCCGGCCCCCCAGCCAGCGCCCAGCTGCGCCGCGCCGCGGTGCCCCGTGGGGCAGGAGCGGGGCTCGGCCACGGGCTCCCGGCGGCCCCACAGCGCAGTGGGTCAGCGCCTGCCCTCCGCGTGGGGCCGGCGGGGTGGCAGGTGGCCGTGGGGCCGGGGCCCTGTAACCGGAGAGGCCGGCGGCGGCGCGCGGCCCCGCTGGCTCCGGCTCGGCGCCTGGTACGCCCGGGGCGGGCTTTGGCCAGCATCGGAGCAAAAGCGAAACCGGCTGTGCCGGGAAAGGGGAAGTGGTGGGGAGAGGCCGCCGCGGGCCGCGCGTGGCCCCCGCGCCTCGCCGCCTTGCTTGGCCGGGGGGCTGGCGCGGGGCCGGAGACGCCCCGCCGCCTTCGCCTTCGTCCTCGCCCTCGCCGGCGGCACCGCCGCGACGCCCGGGGGGTCCCCGGCGCCCCGCCATGCCCCCGGGAAGGCTCCGCACCGGCCAAGGCTGCTGCACCGGAGGCTGCCGGGGCGCCCTGCCCGGGGCTGGAGGTGAGAGGGGGCCCACCTGGCTGGCTCTGCCATGTGCCCGCTGGCTGCCCCGGGGCCGGGCGGCGAGGGGTGCGCGAGGGCGGCGGGGGAGCCATCGCGGCCCTCCGGCCCGGGCTGAAATGCACGGACGCGGGTGGCGTCACTGGGGCTGCCCGTGGGGTCCCACCGGGCGGGAGGGCTGCGGTGGTCCCCACACCCGTGGGGTGCCCCATGGGGTGGCCGTGTCCTGCCCCTGTCCCARCCTCCGGGTGTGGGGCAATGCCAGCGGCCCCCTCATTGCACTCCTAGGGTCAGAGATCCCCCTGAAGCACGGGCTCCCCTGCGGAAATGGGGGGGGGCACCCCATGCACGGGACATGGGGGGGGGGGCAGCATCCATTGAGAGCTCTGCACAGCTCCCCGCCTTGCTCTCTGCTGGGCCCCACTGCACACAGCCTGTGCCCCATGGCACAGCTCTGCCCCCACCCTGCACCCCACAGCAYGGCTCTGCTTCTAGCCTGCACCCCACAGCACGGCTCTGCTCCCACCCCGCTCCCCATGGCAGGGGTCTGCCCCTCGCCTGCACCCCACAACCTGCTCCCCGGGGCAGGAGTCTGCTCGCACACTGCACCCCACAGCACGGCTCTGCTCCCAGCCTGCGCCCCACGGCACAGGTCTCCCCCGGCACGGGCCCCGCTGCCGTCAGCCCAGGGCTGCGACTTCCCCTGCCCCAGCGCTGCAGGCTCTCGGGTTCCTGTTTCTGTCTCCCCGGCTCTCCTCCCGCACCGCTCGCAGGGCTGGCGGCAGCGCGCGCCGGGTTGGGCACACACGGGGCCGGGGCGCGGGGGCACAAGGGTGCCGAGGACCCACRTCTCCTTCCCCGTGCCACCCGCCCCGGGGCTGGCCCGGAGCCTGGGTGAGCCCTGGCACTGCGGGGGTTACCGGGAAGTCTCTCGGCGCCAGTAACCGGACCCGTTCCTGTCACCCTGCCGGGGGTGGGGAGATGCCGGGCTGCCCCCAGCCCCTGCGGAGGGGCAGGTCCAGGTGGACATCACGGCCCCCAGCACAGGGTGCTGGCGGTGGGGGCCGCACCGAGCCGGAGGGATCCCCCGCACCGCCAGCGCGGCCCTGGGAGGAGGACGGTTTCACTTCCCCTCTGGCGGGTGCCTGAAGGTCTCCCGCTGGGGGAGCCGGGCGGCGCGGAGCCAGGAGGCAACAAGGGCTGTGCCGTGCCCGYGCCGGAGCCGCAGGTGCTGGGGCGGGTGCCCTCCTTCGGGGACGGCTCGGGTTTCCGGGGCCGCTCCGATGGCACCAGATGCTCCGGCCCCACCGGGGCTTTGTTCAGCACCGTTTCCTTTTGGCTCGGCCATGCCGCCCTCCCCTTGGCGCCCGGCCCGCGGCGACGGAGGCGGGGGGGGCCACGGCACCACTCCGGCTTCTCCCGGCACCCCGGCCACAAGCRTCCCGGCTGCGGCCCCCGCCACAGCGCCTCCGCCCTGGCGCCCGCGGCCCTCGCCCAGCGGTAAGTCGCCCTCCCTGGGGCGGCGGGGTTAGCTGCCGGCCCGGCCGGCCCTGGCGCCCGCGCGGGCAACGGAATCCCAAAAGCAGCTGTCCCCGCTGCGCCCAGCTGCCCTGGGATTTCGTTACCCGC
>NW_020451038.1:1635852-1637362 GCF_003343035.1 Apteryx rowi | reverse complement strand
CCCATCTAAAGATAGCAGCTCGCTTCCTGGGGAGAAACCGCCAGAGCGAGCGTGCCGAGCGGCTGCCGGCCGCAACGTGGATGTGGCCACCTGCAGCGGGGCGGCGAGAGCTGGCACGGGTCACGAGACGCTGTGCCGGCTTCCTGCCCAGGGCCCCCCCCGGCTCGCGGCTCCCCCCCGGCGCTGGCGGGGCGGCAGCGACATGGGGAAGAGCAAGCAGTGCCCTGGTGGGATCCAGTCCCCGGAGAGAGATGGCTTTGGAATGACACGATCACTCCCGCTGAGCGGGCAGCCGGAGAGCCATCGGGAATGTCGTGTCTGTCCAAAGCTTTTTCGGCGCCTCCATGAGCCTCGTGTTGGGCATGCGGCCCCGGCTTTCGCAGGGCTGCTGCCGAGCCACGTCCCTGGGCCAGGACCTGCCCCTTTGCCTGGCCACAAGGAGCCGTGCGGGGACAATGCCGCTGCGCACGGGGTCCCCCCAGCGCTGCAGGGCCACGGTGCAGGACGGCCAGGGACGGAGCCAGCCTGGACCCCTGGCCCGGACGAGGTCCAAGCGATTCCTCAGGCCGCGTCAGCGCACGCCGCGAGCCGGGCAGAGGCGCCGGCGGCTCCTGCCCTGCAGACAGTCAGCAGTTGGTCTGGTGTGAGCAGCGAGTCTCAGATCACCTCTTGGCTGTGGGCAGTGCAGAGAGCACCCCCCCCCCGACCCGACCCCAGGACACGCAGCCGGCGGCGGCCAGAGGACGCGTCCCCCCCGCTCCCGCACCCGCGTGGGCTCCTTTCCCTTTGCGGCATGAAGCTGCGCTGCGGCACCGAACGCGCCCTTGGGGAGGGGGTTCGCCCACACCGTGCGTTGTGCTACCGCACGGTCCCGTCCYGCCCGCAGCTGGGCTCAGCTGCTCCCCTCGCACCGGCCCCGGCGCCTGCTCGGCTGTGGCTGCCGCTGCAGCGCCAATGGCTCAATAAAGCCTCCAGTTTCCTCCCCAGCCCTCRCAGCCGCTTGTGTTTTTGCATGGCGCAGCTCAGCCCCTTCCGCTCTTGTTTCCCGCTGCTCCCAGCGGTTTCGGTTCGGGGGCTGAAGGGGGCCGGGGCAGAAGGAGCAGCCGCTCACGCAGGCGTTTCACGGCCTGTTGAACCGCTCCCTCGGGAAGGTGCTTCCCTGGAAGGCTCCTCTCGTGGAGTGGTGCGGGCTCCTGCTGCCAAATGCCCGGCGAGGAGGGCCAGGCCTCGCGGGCGGCCGCCGGGGGCCCTGCAGGAGCCCTCGGGCCGTTCAGGCCCCACCGGTTGCGCCACCGCTCTGCCGGGGCTCCGGTCACCCCGGCCCGCCACACCCAGCATGGCCGCGCCACGCCGCCACGCCACGCCCAGCATGGCTGCCCCGCGCCCGTTACCCCCAAGATGGCCGCCCGGCCCCGTCCAACCCGCCCGCGCCCAAGATGGCTGACCAGGCACGCTGCGCGCCGCGCCCAAGATGGCGGCCGCCTCCCGCCAGGCCCCGCCCACGAAGGGG
>NW_020451038.1:1626861-1635532 GCF_003343035.1 Apteryx rowi | reverse complement strand
GGGGGCGGGACCTGCCTGGGGGCGGGGCAAGGGGGCCGGGGCAAGGGGCCTTACCCAGTAGTTTCTCATCCCCTCCTTCCCACAGGTGCCTGCTGACGTCATGGCGCACGTGATGTCACTGTCGGGCCCGGAAGTGCTGCCGCTGGGCGGGTGCCAGGAGACGGCGGCGGGGCTGGCGGTGCAGGTGCGGCGCCCGGAGGCCTTCCAGCGGCTGCTGGGTGCCTGCCCCACGCCCACCCCGCTGGTGTCGTCGTCGCCGCCGCCGCCATCGGTGGTGCTGCACTGCCCGGGCCTGCGCGGCCCCACTGCCGCCCTAGCGCCCCGCCGCCTCCGCCCCGTGCTGCTCGCCGACCACCTGGCCGAGGTGCTGCGCGCCCAGGGGTGAGTGCCTCGCCCGGCCCCCCGCCCCGGCCCCCCAGCCCACTGCTGCCTCCTGCCTCCCTCCCCGCAGGGCCAGCGTGCGCCTGGTGCCCGCCCTGAGCGACRAGGCCAGCCGGGAGGTGCTGCGGCGGCTCCGCGTCGCCTGGCCCTGCGGCTCCCCTGGCCCTGCTGATGCTGTCTCCGCCCTGAAGCGGGCCCTAGCCCGGTCGCCCTATGCCATGGCCGGCGAGCGGGGGCCCGGTGCGGCCGCGCTGCCCGACGGCGTCCTGGCTAAAGTGGACCTGAAGAGCTTCGTGGAGCAGCAGCGCCTGGAGGGCTATGACCCCAATCTGGACGTCCTTCTTGGTGAGCTTCGCAAGCATGACGTCGCTAGCGTGACAGCATGGGGGGTGAAGGGCTGCAGACGAGCCTGTTTCTTTATTTTTTAAATTATCCTTACCAAAACAAGGAGCGTTTAGATCCAGATTGCCTTGTCTTGTTGTTCCCCTTCCACCTGGTCTGAGCCCAGCCAGACTGGGGCAGGACGGAGCAGGGGTGCAGCGCGCCCACGCTTCCCTCCCTGAGCCTGCTTCCTTCTTTCAGTGACGGAGGAGAAGCTGCAGTGCCTGGTGGAGCTGCAGCAGGCCGTCCTGCAGTGCGTGGTGAGTAACCGCGCCGCCGCGCTGCCTGGCTCTCACTTCCYGGCCAGCATTCCCTTCTGTCACGCACCGGAGCCTGAGCTTGCTGCTGTGCTCCGCTGCAGGCTGGCGGCCAGGGAAGCTCCTGCCACGTGGTGCACGTGGTGAGCTGTGAGGAGGAATTCCAGCAGCAGCAGATGGATCTGCTCTGGAGGATCTTGGATCCGGGAGCCCACACAGCTCTGCAGGTGAGGAATGTCCTGCCCTCCTCATCGTGGCCCTCAGCGTCTTCGTGTTGAGCCATTTTTCCTGCAATCCCTGCAGTGAATACGAGGTCCAGCCTTGCTCCTTGTGAGTCTTCCCTTCAAGCGTGCTGGCCTCTCCGCAGTCTCACCCAGGCTGTGGAGCAGTCGCTCTGCCCTTGGGATTTTGGTGCTGAAGAAGGAAGGGCAGGAGGAGATTGCAGGGACACAGCTAGAACCAGACTGTTCTTAACTGAATGTACCGGTGTACTTCAGCAGCTCCCGACTCTGGGCTCCCCTTTTCTTGTGATACCTGTTTCCATAGGTGTGAGCAGAGGTTTCCCTGGCTGCTCTCCAAGTTCAGTTCTTCCTGCACTGCCTTTCACTGCTGGTACAGCTTCTAAGTCCTTGAGCCTGGTGTCTCCTCTCTCTTTCAGAAACACCTTGTCTGTGGACCAGTGAAGGTGGCA
Source organism: Apteryx rowi (assembly GCF_003343035.1). Taxonomy (NCBI): domain Eukaryota; kingdom Metazoa; phylum Chordata; class Aves; order Apterygiformes; family Apterygidae; genus Apteryx; species Apteryx rowi. The sequence goes on along the minus strand of NW_020451038.1, from coordinate 1,633,822 downwards.
AAGCCCTCGTCCCCCATCGGGGCAGACCAGTACTTCCAGTAAGTTGGTATTTAGCAAGGAGCCGGCTGTGCTGCTCACCTGCCCAGGCTGCCTGGGTTCCTCTTTGGCCCTGTGGACACTTAGGGAGCTCTCTGAAGAGCCGAGCGTGTGGGACATTTAAGAAAGTTTCTGTGCGGTCCCAGCAGCCTTCTTCCGTTCTGCTTTTCTGTGGCTTCGTGGTCATCTCTAGAGGCCTGGAGATCCAGGGCATGGGCGGGAGAGGGAAGACAACTGTTTTGCCCTCCCTGCTCTTAGTAGCCTTCTCTAGCTGGGCTGCCCCTGGCCCTGTTGGCACTGACTGCTGGGGGCTGCAGCTCTCCCCCTCCCCAGCGGTGCTGCCGGGAGGAAGGACTGGGGCGGGAGCGGGGCCTCGTGCAGCATGACCCACCGCAGCAGCCCAAAGGCTGGGGGAGCCCTCAGGCGCTCTTGGGCACAGGCTCGGCCGGGAGGGAGGAGCTGGTGGCTGTGACTGTCCACGTTCCTCCCAGGCTCCGAAAGCGCCAGATGTACGAAGCCTCCGTGATGAAGTATGGGGAACTCGCACAAGGTGAGGGTTTGCTCCGCGGCTCCACGCGCAGATGCTGCTCCGTCCCCTTCCACACTGCTCCCACGCATCTCCCCCACCCACCTCAGGGTCTCGTGGCTGTGGCCACCAGGTCTCTCCCACCTGCAGTGCTGGCTCTCCCCGCTGGGAAGCAGCCGGGGTGCTGACCTAGCTTGGGGACTGTCCCACAGGGCACCAACACAGAGCGGTGCCTGCCGCAGTCCCCTTCTCGCTGCTGGGAGAAGGGGCTGGGAAAGTGTGTTGGTTCCCAGCCCATACCCCAGCCTCAGCAGGAGCCTCCTGCCCCCAGTGGGGGGTTCCTGCCTAGGGGTGGTGGGAACGCGGGCATGGAACGAGCTGTACATGTGGCGCCACTTGTGTTTTCTGCAGACGAGGCCTGGACTGAGGTTATCGATGTCCTGACAGCGGCTGCCATCAGGTTTGAGATGCTGAGCACTGCCCACCGGAGTCAGGTAGAACAGGCCAGAGCTGCCGTGGTCTGTGCAGAGCTGGGTGGGGGGGGAGCGAGCAGTGGGACGTACCGCTCTTTGGGAGCTACAGATCATGGCACAGGCTGAGCTCAGGCAGAAGCAGCGGGACAAGTAGCGATGGGGAGAGGGGAGGTGCTGTGTGGGCGCTGGCTGCCCTGGGTTCGGGCAGAGGGCTTTCCCACGGGATGAAGCAAGCGGGCATCGGCTGGTGTTCCTGCACTCATCTGCCCAGGATGGGCACGGGCTCGTGCGCTGGTGGGGAAGGCTCTGCTCCCCCCGTGGGAGGTGCAGGGCCTCGCCAGGACCGGCTCTGTGCCGAGCAGCCTGCACCACAGCCCATCTCTTCCCTCAGATCGTTCTGGACCTGGAGGACAGCAGCATCTCCACAAAGGGAACCAAGAGCGGCGCCTTCGTGATGTACAACTGCGCCCGGCTGGCCACGCTCTTCGACACCTACCAGCGGGCCGTGGAGCGGGGTGAGCCCCAGCCCAACGGGCCCCCTCCCCTGGCAGCCACCCCGGGGCTGCTCCTCATGGCTGTGTGGGGACAGGGTTGTTCCTGGAGCCCCGCAAGCTGCCCCACAGCCGCCTTGGCAGTGACTGCCAGCGGCAGGGTGCCGGTGGCCTGTGACAGGGCTCCAGTGCAGCCCGTCCCCTGGGCTGCCCCGAGAGGAGCCTGCCTGCCACAGGGAGGCCCCAGAGCTCCCAGCGCCGGGGCTGCAACGAGCACGGCAGCAATCTCTCGCCTCCTTTCCAGGCACGTACCCCCCCTTGCCACCACCATCAGAGCTGAACTTCTCCTGCCTCCGGGAAGAGGTGAGTGCTGAGGGACGGGACTGCAGGGAGCTGCGTGCGCTCAGCTGCTGAGGATGGATGCTCCTGGCCCAGGGGGATCCGGCCCTCTCGGACACACCTAACTCTTTCACAGGGCGAATGGCTCCTGCTCTTCAACTACCTCCTGCCCTTCCCGGAAGTCTTGCAGCAGGCAGCACAGCTGCCCGCACCCAGCAAGGGGATCCGGATCACAGCCAGCACAGAGTCGGTGAGTGCCGTGTGCTGGAGCACCCGGGGGTGCTGCTCTGACAGCCCCAGCCTGGGGCAAGGCTGCACGCTGAAGGGTGCTGCCCACCAGCGTGTGACGCCGGGGCAGTGCTGAGGGGCCTCCCTGGGACGAGACCCCAACCCTGCTAGTGCTGCTGTGCCTGGGGGGGGGGGCGGCCCAAGAGCAAACAGACCCTACGGTGGCGGCACTAACTCTGTGTGTTGCAGGTGTGCAAGTTCCTGATCCAGCTCAGCATGGATTTCAGCTCCTACTACAACCGTGTCCACGTCCTGGGGGTGAGTCAAATATCCCAAGCAACTTGCTGAAGGAGGGGCAGCGCTGCGGCCCTGCCRGGGGCTGCGCTAGGCCAGGCTGCAGGGGCCTTGCCCTTGGGCTGGGCTGCATCAGAGGGACAGCCCTGCCGGGAGCAGGCTCTTGGGTGCCAGCAGCAGGATACAGCCCTGCTCCGGAGGCCATGGAGGCAGGGCGAAGAGGCAGCAGTGCCTCTAGGGCCCGGGGGGACTGTGGCCACCGGCCTCACGTTGCTGCCTTTCCCCCCGCAGGAGCCGTTCCCTCACCTGTTTGACCAGATGTTTGCTCGCCTCCAGCTGCTGGCAGCGGTGAGGGACATGTTCCACAGCGCCCTGGCGACTCTGCATCTCCCGCCTCTCAGCCAGATCTGAGCCGCCGCTGGACAGCCGTGCTGCGCGGACACGAGGGGAAGGACAGCGTGCGCCCTCCCGGCAGGGCGAGGGGCTGCCGCTGGCCACGGAGGGGAGTCGAGGCACGCCGGAGCCCCCCAGAGGCGCTTCCCTGCCCAGTGGGTTTTGGGGGAGGGTTTGGTCACGTGTGCCCAGGGCAAGCCTGCCAGCCGGGGCGAGGAGAGCTGGCGCTGCCTCTGCCAGCCGGGCTGTGGGGCGCAGCGGAGGCGGCTGGGGGGAGGCAAGGAAGCACCAGGCACCAGCCTCCGTTCCCTCAAAGCTGTTTATTGAAGGGTGGCTCTGTGCTGGCACAGAGCTCCTGGGGCTCGGTGGCTCCTGCCTTGCCCTGGGCCGGGCCGTGACGTTCAGGTCCAATACAGTCATTGCTGGACAAGTGCTGTGTATGTCTGACCCCAGCGGCGCTGCCGGGGGGGGGGGGGGGTGGATGCGTGTGGGCACAGGCTGGGAAAAGAGGCTGCGTGGCACAGCTGCATGGAGCAGGATGTGGCTCCTAAAAAGCCTGATGCTGGGGGACAGAGGCATGGTCCCTCAGTGCTGGATGCCCTGTGAGCCTCTTGGGGTGGGGGCTTCTCATCCCTACCTGTGCTTTGACTGCTGGGGCCAGCACCATCCTTTCTGCCTTACCACAAAGGCTGAGCCAGCCCTACGCCCTGGCAGCTACAGGCTTGTCCTCCCTGGAGATGGGACAGTTCTGCTGCGGCTCACCTGCCAGAGCCACTGCAGCCTCCAGCCTGGGCACCTTGGCACCAAGGAGCCTCAAGGCCAGAGCTGAGAGGTGCAGAGACCTGGCCATGCTCATCACAGGGGGGAAGCAAGCTTGTGGCCCCAGGCAGCAGGTGTCCCTGAATTGCTGGGGACTGGCTGAAGAGGGACTCTGCAAGGCAGAGCACTGTGCTCAGCACCCTCCTGAGCACCTTTCCTCAGGGATCAGAGCTGGGAAGTGCGGACACATGTCCCTCACACCCTAGGGAGGAGGAACAAGAGAGCTCGCACATCTCCCGGGCAGGGCAGGCCCCAGGGACCCTGCTCTTCCCCTTCTGCCTGGGGAGCCCCAGTGCTGCTGGGGAGGGCCACGGCCACCTTCCCCCACCAACCTGCCAGGCCCCCAAACCCCCTTGGGAGCCAGGACGGCCTGCGCGTGCTCCGAGGGTGTGCTATCCCAAAAGTCATCTCCGTGGTCATCTCTCCGAGGGGGACGCCGAGGCAGGGAGAGGGCTTCAGGTGACGGGAAGAGCTAGGTCCCCGCACACACGCAGGGTGCCAGGCTGCTTGTGTGGCACCCGCCGTCCCCTCCGCAGCAACACGGGGAGGGGGTTCGCCGCGCGCCTCCCCTTCACTGGGGCGCTTCCGACGGCGGGGGCTCGGGGCGGGTGGCCAGGGCGGCGCAGCGCACCAGCTCCAGGCCCTGCCCGCAGAGCACGCAGTAGTAGTGCGGCTCCCCGCCTGGCTCTGCCGCCGCTTCCCAGCAGTCCAGCTCCGCCAGGTCGGGCACGTGGAAAAACGTGGTGCTCAGCGCCTCCAGGCCGCCCGGGCCCAGCTGCCACAGCGTCAAGCGCTGGTCCACCGAGGCGGAGAGCACCAGGTCCGGCCGCAGCACCCTGATGCCCGTCACGTGGGCGGCGTGGGCGCAAGGCCGCGAGAGCCGCTCCAAGACACGCAGGCCGGCCGCCCCGTCGCCCGGGGCCACCTCCAGCCGGCAGACGTGGATGGAGCCGTCGTCGCTGCCGCTGGCCACCAGGTACTGGCCCTCCGGCATCTCCCGGACGTGGAGGCTGTTCACGCCGCAGCTGTGAGCCATGACGGTGAGCAGTGGGGCGCCCAGGGCTGGGAAAACAGGCTCCGTCAGGAGAGCAGCAACGCTCGCCCCCACTAAAGAGGGCAGAGGAGCTGCTGCCGCTGCGTCGCGGCCGCCCTCGGGAGGCAGAGCGGAGACACCCACCCAGGGGCTGCATCTCTCCTGCCGCTCGGTGCAGGGTGTCCGCAGCCTCCGTGATGGGGGCAGTGATGTCCCAGAAGGCGACGCTCCCGTCGGTGGCCGCGCTGCACAGGAAGCATCTCCTAGGACAGAGGCATCACGGGAGCTGCCCGCCCRGGGCACCAGGAGAGATCCCTGCCACCACCGACCTGCTCCTCCCTGCCACCTCCTGTCCCTGTCGTGCCGGCCCCACACAGACAAGTGCCTGCTTCCCCTGGCCCGTCCCGCCGGCAGCGAGGCTCAGGGCTCACCTCGCGCCTCCGGCCGGCACGTGCAGGAACGCCTCCACCTTCAGCACGCAGCGCTGGTGGTGAAACGACTCCGCCACGAGCACCAGCTTCCGGGCGGCCTCCAGCAGCCCGAAGACCCTGCGTGGGAGCAGAGGGTGGTCAGCGCGGGGAGAAGGGGCTCCCCGCAGCGCTCTGCCCAGCGTCTGCACCCTGTGCACGCCGTCCTACTCCCGGCTCAGAGCCTGGGGCCGTGGCACACARCCAGGCACGTTCATCGCAGCGACCCCTCCGCTGAGCTCTTTCCCCAGCGCCAGCCCCATGGCCATCGTCCCGACCCCAAGTCCCACGGCAGCTCCTCACCGGACAGAGCCGTCACTGCAGGCGGCAGCCAGGAACTTGCAGGGTGTCGGCAGCTGCTCGGCGTCAGTCCCGGGCACGACCGAAAGGGACATGTACCTGCAGCAAAYGCACACCACTTGCTCGCTGCCCGGGTGACACCCGCTTCCCGGGGTGAGGCGGGTGGCTCAGCAGAGCAGCCTACATCCAGCGCCAGATGCCAGCGAGAGGACGGACCGAGCCGTTCCCTAAGCCCGGAAAGCCCCTTGAGCCCAGTGCCCAGGTACACCACATCAGGGAAGGGCACGTGAAGCCAAGACGGCTCCTTCCATCTTAGGCTGCAGCCCAGCAGAGAGCAGGCCTGGGCAGCGCAGGTCCCGGTGCCCTTCCCCGGACTGCCACCGCGGGCTGCCACCAAGCATCACCTGGTCTCCGGGTCCATCTTGACGAGCTTGTGCCTATTCTTCATTCGGTCCCAGTGTTCGTCCAGCCGGTGGGAGGCCACGTGGACAACTTCGCAGGCCACGGTGCTCTCGGAGGCCAGGTCCCCGGTTAAGAGCAGCCGGTAGCACTCGATCTGCGCCCGGCCCCCGCCGGAGAAGAGCAGGGTGGACAAGCTGGCGTCGCTGGGCGTCGCGGGGCCGGCCAGCGCCAGCGCTCTCACGCTGGAGATGTGGTCGTCGAGCGTGGTGAGGGGCAGGGCTGCGCGGGAGCGCTCGCTGAGCGTGAGCACGCAGGCCRTGGTGTCCTCGCTGCCGGTGACGAAGACGTTGACGGCGGGGTGCCCGGGCGCCCGCACGGCTCCCAGGCGCCGCACGCACGTGATCTCCCGCCCGTGCAGGGATGCCAGGAGCACCTGCTGCTCGCAGGGCTCAGGCGCGCTGCAGTAGAGCATCACGTCCCCCTGCTTGATGTAGGCGAAGGCCTCGGCCGAGGGGCTGCTGCTGTAGCTCCAGGAGCGGTGTCCCCCGCCGCAGGGGACGCAGTGGAGGTTCTCGCCGGTCCTAGTGCTCCACACCACGAAGCTGTCGGCGTGGAAGCCCAGCACGAGCAGGTCCCCACTGGGGGTGAAGCACAGCTCCTCGATCCACTGCAGCCCTTTGCAGGGCCGGTGCTTCCGCAGCACCTCCAGCTGCCGGGCCTGCAGGCGCAGCTGGCGGTAGCAGCCGTCCCGGCCCGTGCTGTAAACGTAGCCCCCGTGGCAGGTCACCGACGTGACCCCCATCTTCCCGTGGAGACCGAAGAGGACAGAGAGTGGGTTCTCAAGGGGAAGAGCCTCTTTTTGCCCCAAAAAAGAGAGCTCCGACTCGCTCCCCGAGTCCTCGCCGACGGGGGAGGCCGCATCGGCAGAGCCAGGGCTTTCTGCAGGCGGCCCCGGCGGGTGGCTGCAGGCGAAGAGGAGGAGGGACCCGCGGCGGTCGCCGCACACCAGGAGGCCGCCCTGGGGCGGGAAGGCGGCGCAGGTGTGCCAGCGCTGCTTGCAGGGCGGCAGCAGGTAGCGGCCCATGAGCCGCAGCGAGGGCGGTCGCCCGGGCCGGCAGGCGACGTCCAGCCAGAGCAGCTCTCCGCCGGGGCCGGAGGCC